>NC_090386.1:21464874-21769718 GCF_036365525.1 Heterodontus francisci | reverse complement strand
CAGACTGCCCACTGTAATTACAGTCAGACACACTGCTGAGATGACACAGACTGTCCACTGTAATTACAGTCAGACACACTGTTGGGGTCACGCAGACTGCCCACAGTAATAACAGTCAGACACACTGCTGAGATCACACAGACTATCCACTGTAATTACCGTCAGACACACTGTTAGGATCACACAGACAGTCCACTGTAATTGCAGTCAGAAACAGTGCTGAGATCACACAGACTGTCCACTGTAATTACAGTCAGACACACAATTAGGATCACACAGACTGTCCTCTGCAATTACGGTCAGACACACTGCTGAGATCACATAGACTGTCCTCTGTAATTACAGTCAGACAGATGGCTGAGATCACACAGGCTGTCCACTGTAATTACAGTCAGACACACTGCTCCGATGACACAGTCAGTCCACTGTAATACCAGTCATACTCACTCCGGAGGTCAAACAGACTGTCCACAGTAATTACAGTCAGACACACTGCTGAGATCACACAGACTGTCCACTGTAATTTCGGTCACACTCACTCTGGCGATCACACATCCTGTCCACGATAATTACAGTCAGACACACTGCTGAGATCACATAGGCTCTTCACTGTAATTACAGTCAGACACACTGCTGAGATCACACAGACTGCCCTCTCTAATTACAGTCAGACACACTGCTGAGATCACAGACTGTCCACTGTAATTTCGGTCACACACTCCGGCGATCACACAGCCTGTCCACGATAATTACAGTCAGACACACTGCTGGGATCACACAGAGTGTCCACTGTAATTACAGTCTGTCATACGGCTGAGATCACACAGACTGTCCACTTTAATTACAGTCTGTCATGCTGCTGAGATCACACACTGTCCAATGTAATTACTGTCAGACACAGTGCTGTGATCACACAGACTGTCCACTGTAATGTCTGTCAGACACACTACTAGGATCACGCAGACTGTCCACTGTTCTCACGCTCACACTCACTCTGGAGTTCATACAGCCTGTCCGCTGTAATTACAGTCAGACACACTGTTAGGATCACACGGACAGTCCACAGTAATTATAGTCAGGCACACTGCTGAGATCACACAGACTATCCACTGTAATTACAGTCACACAAAGTTTTAGGATCACACAGACTGCCCGCAGTAATTACCGTCAGACACACTGTTAGGATCACACGGACAGTCCACAGTAATTATAGTCAGGCACACTGCTGAGATCACACAGACTATCCACTGTAATTACAGTCACACAAAGTTTTAGGATCACACAGACTGCCCGCAGTAATTACCGTCAGACACACTGCTGAGATCACACAGACTGCCCTCTCTAATTACAGTCAGACACACTGCTGGGATCACACAGAGTGTCCACTGTAATTACAGTCTGTCATACGGCTGAGATCACACAGACTGTCCACTTTAATTACAGTCTGTCATGCTGCTGAGATCACACAGACTGTCCACTGTAATGTCTGTCAGACACACTGCTAGGATCACACAGACTGTCCACTGTTCTCACGCTCACACTCACTCTGGAGATCATACAGCCTGTCCACTGTAATTACAGTCAGACACACTGTTGAGATCACACGGACAGTCCACAGTAATTATAGTCAGGCACACTGCTGAGATCACACAGACTGTGCACTGTAATTACAGTCAGACACACTGCTGAGATCACACAGACTGTCCACTGTAATTAGTCACACACAGTTTTAGGATCACACAGACTGCCCGCAGTAATAACAGTCAGACACATTTCTGAGATCACACAGACTGTCCACAGTAATTACAGTCTGACACACTGCTGAGATCGCACAGTTTCTCCACTGTAATTACAGTCAGACACACTGTTAGGATAACACAGACTGTCCACTGTAATTACAGTCAGACACACTGTTAGGATCACACGGACAGTCCACAGTAATTATCGTCAGGCTCACTCCAGAGATCACACAGACTGTCCACTGCAATTACAGTCAGACACACTGCTGAAAACTCACAGACTGTCCACTGTAATTAAAGTCAGACACATTGCTGAGATTACACAGACTTTCCACTGCAATTTCGCTCACACACGCTCTGGAGATCACACAGACTGTCCACTGTAATTTCAGTCAGACTCACTCCAGAGTTCACACAGCCTGTCCACTGTAAATCAGTCAGACACACTGCTGAGATCACACAGACTGTCCACTGCAATTACGGTCAGACACACTGCTCAAATCACATAGACTGTCCTCTGTAATTGCAGTCAGACGCATTGCTGAGATCACACAGGCTGTCCACTGCAATTACAGTCAGACACACTGCTGAGATCGCACAGACTGTCCACTGTAATTACAGTCAGACAGATGGCTGAGATCACACAGGCTGTCCACTGTAATTACAGTCAGACACACTGATGAGATCACACAGACTGTCCACTGTAATTCCGGTCGCACTCACTCCAGAGATCACACAGACTGTTCACTGTAATTACAGTCAAACACACTGCTCAGATGACACAGACAGCCCACTGTAATACCAGTCATACTCACTCCGGAGGTCAAACAGACTGTCTACAGTAACTACAGTCAGACACACTGCTGAGATCACACAGACAGTCCACTGTAATTACAGTCAGACACACTGCTAAGATCACACAGACTGTCCACTGTAATCTCGGTCACACTCACTCTGGCGATCACACATCCTGTCCACGATAATTACAGTCAGACACACTGCTGAGATCACATAGGCTCTTCACTGTAATTACAGTCAGACACACTGCTGAGATCACACAGACTGCCCTCTCTAATTACAGTCAGACACACTGCTGAGATCACAGACTGTCCACTGTAATTTCGGTCACACACTCCGGCGATCACACAGCCTGTCCACGATAATTACAGTCAGACACACTGCTGGGATCACACAGAGTGTCCACTGTAATTACAGTCTGTCATACGGCTGAGATCACACAGACTGTCCACTTTAATTACAGTCTGTCATGCTGCTGAGATCACACAGACTGTCCAATGTAATGTCTGTCAGACACACTGCTAGGATCACACAGACTGTCCACTGTTCTCACACTCACACTCACTCTGGAGATCATACTGCCTGTCCACTGTAATTACAGTCAGACACACTGTTAGGATCACACGGACAGTCCACAGTAATTATAGTCAGGCACACTGCTGAGATCACACAGACTGTGCACTGTAATTACAGTCAGACACACTGCTGAGATCACACAGACTGTCCACTGTAATTAGTCACACACAGTTTTAGGATCACACAGACTGCCCGCAGTAATAACAGTCAGACACATTTCTGAGATCACACAGACTGTCCACAGTAATTACAGTCTGACACTCTGCTGAGATCGCACAGTTTCTCCACTGTAATTACAGTCAGACACACTGTTAGGATAACACAGACTGTCCACTTTAATTACAGTCAGACACACTGTTAGGATCACACGGACAGTCCACAGTAATTATAGTCAGGCTCACTCCAGAGATCACACAGACTGTCCACTGCAATTACAGTCAGACACACTGCTGAAAACTCACAGACTGTCCACTGTAATTAAAGTCAGACACATTGCTGAGATTACACAGACTTTCCACTGCAATTTCGCTCACACACGCTCTGGAGATCACACAGACTGTCCACTGTAATTTCAGTCAGACTCACTCCAGAGTTCACACAGCATGTCCACTGTAAATCAATCAGACACACTGCTGAGATCACACAGACTATCCACTGTAATTACAGTCAGACACACTGTTAGGATCACACAGACAGTCCACTGTAATTGCAGTCAGAAACAGTGCTGAGATCATACAGACTGTCCATTTTAATTACAGTCAGACACACAATTAGGATCACACAGACTGTCCACTGCAATTACGGTCAGACACACTGCTGAGATCACATAGACTGTCCTCTGTAATTGCAGTCAGACGCATTGCTGAGATCACACAGGCTGTCCACTGCAATTACAGTCAGACACACTGCTGAGATCGCACAGACTGTCCACTGTAATTACAGTCAGACAGATGGCTGAGATCACACAGGCTGTCCACTGTAATTACAGTCAGACACACTGATGAGATCACACAGACTGTCCACTGTAATTCCGGTCGCACTCACTCCAGAGATCACACAGACTGTTCACTGTAATTACAGTCAAACACACTGCTCAGATGACACAGACAGCCCACTGTAATACCAGTCATACTCACTCCGGAGGTCAAACAGACTGTCTACAGTAACTACAGTCAGACACACTGCTGAGATCACACAGACAGTCCACTGTAATTACAGTCAGACACACTGCTAAGATCACACAGACTGTCCACTGTAATTTCGGTCACACTCACTCTGGCGATCACACATCCTGTCCACGATAATTACAGTCAGACACACTGCTGAGATCACATAGGCTCTTCACTGTAATTACAGTCAGACACACTGCTGAGATCACACAGACTGCCCTCTCTAATTACAGTCAGACACACTGCTGAGATCACAGACTGTCCACTGTAATTTCGGTCACACACTCCGGCGATCACACAGCCTGTCCACGATAATTACAGTCAGACACACTGCTGGGATCACACAGAGTGTCCACTGTAATTACAGTCTGTCATACGGCTGAGATCACACAGACTGTCCACTTTAATTACAGTCTGTCATGCTGCTGAGATCACACAGACTGTCCACTGTAATGTCTGTCAGACACACTGCTAGGATCACACAGACTGTCCACTGTTCTCACGCTCACACTCACTCTGGAGATCATACAGACAGTCCACTGTAATTATAGTCAGGCACACTGCTGAGATCACACAGACTGTCCACTGTAATTACAGTCAGACACACTGCTGAGATCACACAGACTGTCCACTGTAATTAGTCACACACAGTTTTAGGATCACACAGACTGCCCGCAGTAATAACAGTCAGACACATTGCTGAGATCACACAGACTGTCCACAGTAATTACAGTCAGACACACTGCTGAGATCGCACAGACTGTCCACAGTAATTACAGTCAGACAGATGGCTGAGATCACACAGGCTGTCCACTGTAATTACAGTCACACACAGTTTTAGGATCACACAGACTGCCCGCAGTAATAACAGTCAGACACATTGCTGAGATCACACAGACTGTCCACAGTAATTACAGTCTGACACACTGCTGAGATCACACAGTTTCTCCACTGTAATTACAGTCAGACACACTGTTAGGATCACACGGACAGTCCACAGTAATTATAATCAGGCACACTGCTGAGATCACACGGCTATCCACTGTAATTACAGTCAGACACACTGTTAGGATCACACGGACAGTCCACAGTAATTATAGTCAGGCACACTGCTGAGATCACATAGACTATCCACTGTAATTACAGTCAGACACACAGTTTGAAGCACGCAGACTGTCCACAGTAATTACAGTCAGACACACTGGTGAGATGACACAGACTGTCCACTGTAATTACAGTCAGACACACTGTTGGGGTCACGCAGACTGCCCACAGTAATAACAGTCAGACACACTGCTGAGATCACACAGACTATCCACTGTAATTACCGTCAGACACACTGTTAGGATCACACAGACAGTCCACTGTAATTGCAGTCAGAAACAGTGCTGAGATCACACAGACTGTCCACTGTAATTACAGTCAGACACACAATTAGGATCACACAGACTGTCCTCTGCAATTACGGTCAGACACACTGCTGAGATCACATAGACTGTCCTCTGTAATTACAGTCAGACAGATGGCTGAGATCACACAGGCTGTCCACTGTAATTACAGTCAGACACACTGCTCCGATGACACAGTCAGTCCACTGTAATACCAGTCATACTCACTCCGGAGGTCAAACAGACTGTCCACAGTAATTACAGTCAGGCACACTGCTGAGATCACACTGACTGTCCACTGGAATTTCGGTCACACTCACTCTGGCGATCACACATCCTGTCCACGATAATTACAGTCAGACACACTGCTGAGATCACATAGGCTCTTCACTGTAATTACAGTCAGACACACTGCTGAGATCACACAGACTGCCCTCTCTAATTACAGTCAGACACACTGCTGAGATCACAGACTGTCCACTGTAATTTCGGTCACACACTCCGGCGATCACACAGCCTGTCCATGATAATTACAGTCAGACACACTGCTGGGATCACACAGAGTGTCCACTGTAATTACAGTCTGTCATACGGCTGAGATCACACAGACTGTCCACTTTAATTACAGTCTGTCATGCTGCTGAGATCACACACTGTCCACTGTAATTACTGTCAGACACAGTGCTGTGATCACACAGACTGCCCACTGTAATGTCTGTCAGACACACTACTAGGATCACGCAGACTGTCCACTGTTCTCACACTCACACTCACTCTGGAGATCATACAGCCTGTCCGCTGTAATTACAGTCAGACACACTGTTAGGATCACACGGACAGTCCACAGTAATTATAGTCAGGCACACTGCTGAGATCACATAGACTATCCACTGTAATTACAGTCACACAAAGTTTTAGGATCACACAGACTGCCTGCAGTAATTACAGTCAGACACACTGCTGAGATCACACAGACTGCCCTCTCTAATTACAGTCAGACACACTGCTGAGATCACAGACTGTCCACTGTAATTTCGGTCACACACTCCGGCGATCACACAGCCTGTCCACTTTAATTACAGTCTGTCATGCTGCTGAGATCACACACTGTCCACTGTAATTACAATCAGACACACTGCTGTGATCACACAGACTGTCCACTGTAATGTCTGTCAGACACACTGCTAGGATCACACAGACTGTCCACTGTTCTCACGCTCACACTCACTCTGGAGATCATACAGCCTGTCCACTGAAATTACAGTCAGACACACTGTTGGGATCAGACGGACAGTCCACAGTAATTATAGTCAGGCACACTGCTGAGATCACACAGACTGTGCACTGTAATTACAGTCAGACACACTGCTGAGATCACACAGACTGTCCACTGTAATTAGTCACACACAGTTTTAGGATCACACAGACTGCCCGCAGTAATAACAGTCAGACACATTTCTGAGATCACACAGACTGTCCACAGTAATTACAGTCTGACACACTGCTGAGATCGCACAGTTTCTCCACTGTAATTACAGTCAGACACACTGTTAGGATAACACAGACTGTCCACTGTAATTACAGTCAGACACACTGTTTGGATCACACGGACAGTCCACAGTAATTATAGTCAGGCTCACTCCAGAGATCACGCAGACTGTCCACTGCAATTACAGTCAGACACACTGCTGAAAACTCACAGACTGTCCACTGTAATTAAAGTCAGACACATTGCTGAGATCACACAGACTTTCCACTGCAATTTCGCTCACACACGCTCTGGAGATCACACAGACTGTCCACTGTAATTTCAGTCAGACTCACTCCAGAGTTCACACAGCCTGTCCACTGTAAATCAGTCAGACACACTGCTGAGATCACACAGACTATCCACTGTAATTACAGTCAGACACACTGTTAGGATCACACAGACAGTCCACTGTAATTGCAGTCAGCAACAGTGCTGAGATCATACAGACTGTCCATTTTAATTACAGTCAGACACACAATTAGGATCACACAGACTGTCCACTGCAATTACGGTCAGACACACTGCTGAGATCACATAGACTGTCCTCTGTAATTGCAGTCAGACGCATTGCTGAGATTTCACAGGCTGTCCACTGCAATTACAGTCAGACACACTGCTGAGATCGCACAGACTGTCCACTGTAATTACAGTCAGACAGATGGCTGAGATCACACAGGCTGTCCACTGTAATTACAGTCAGACACACTGATGAGATCACACAAACTGTCCACTGTAATTCCGGTCGCACTCACTCCAGAGATCACACAGACTGTTCACTGTAATTACAGTCAAACACACTGTTCAGATGACACAGACAGTCCACTGTAATACCAGTCATACTCACTCCGGAGGTCAAACAGACTGTCCACAGTAACTACAGTCAGACACACTGCTGAGATCACACAGACAGTCCACTGTAATTACAGTCAGACACACTGCTAAGATCACACAGACTGTCCACTGTAATTTCGGTCACACTCACTCTGGCGATCACACATCCTGTCCACGATAAGTACAGTCAGACACACTGCTGAGATCACATAGGCTATTCACTGTAATTACAGTCAGACACACTGCTGAGATCACACAGACTGCCCTCTCTAATTACAGTCAGACACACGGCTGAGATCACAGACTGTCCACTGTAATTTCGGTCACACACTCCGGACATCACACAGCCTGTCCATGATAATTACAGTCAGACACACTGCTGGGATCACACAGAATGTCCAATGTAATTACAGTCTGTCATACGGCTGAGATCACACAGGCTGTCCACTTTAATTACAGTCTGTCATGCTGCTGAGGTCACACACTGTCCACTGTAATTACAGTCAGACACACTGCTAGGATCACACAGACTCTCCACTGTTCTCACGCTCACACTCACTCTGGAGATCATACAGCCTGTCCACTGTAATTACAGTCAGACACACTGTTAGGATCACACGGACAGTCCACAGTAATTATAGTCAGGCACACTGGTGAGATCACATATACTATCCACTGTAATTACAGTCAGACACATCGTTCGGAGCACGCAGACTGTCCACAGTAATTACAGTCAGACACACTGGTGAGATCACACAGACTGTCCACTGTAATTCCCGTCGCGCTCACTCCGTAGATCACACAGACTGTCCACTGCAATTACAGTCGGACACACTGCTGAGAACTCACAGACTGTCCACTGAAATTAAAGTCAGACACATTGCTGAGATCACACAGGCTGTCCACTGCAATTACAATCAGACACACTGCTGAGATGACACAGACTGTCCACTGTAATTACAGTCAGACACACTGTTGGGGTCATGCAGACTGCCCACAGTAATAACAGTCAGACACACTGCTGAGATCACACAGACTATCCACTGTAATTATAGTCAGACACACTGTTAGGATCACACAGACTGTCCACTGCAATTACGGTCAGACACACTGCTGAGATCACATAGACTGTCCTCTGTAATTACAGTCAGACACACTGCTGAGATCGCACAGACTGTCCACAGTAATTACAGTCAGACAGATGGCTGAGATCACACAGGCTGTCCACAGTAATTACAGTCAGACAGATGGCTGAGATCACACAGGCTGTCCACTGTAATTACAGTCACACACAGTTTTAGGATCACACAGACTGCCCGCAGTAATAACAGTCAGACACATTTCTGAGATCACACAGACTGTCCACAGTAATTACAGTCTGACACACTGCTGAGATCACACAGTTTCTCCACTGTAATTACAGTCAGACACACTGTTAGGATAACACAGACTGTCCACTGCAATTACAGTCAGACACACTGTTAGGATCACACGGACAGTCCACAGTAATTATAATCAGGCACACTGCTGAGATCACACGACTATCCACTGTAATTACAGTCAGACACACTGTTAGGATCACACGGACAGTCCACAGTAATTATAGTCAGGCACACTGCTGAGATCACATAGACTATCCACTGTAATTACAGTCAGACACACAGTTCGGATCACGCAGACTGTCCACAGTAATTACAGTCAGACACACTGCTGAGATCACATAGGCTCTTCACTGTAATTACAGTCAGACACACTGCTGAGATCACACAGACTGCCCTCTCTAATTACAGTCAGACACACGGCTGAGATCACAGACTGTCCACTGTAATTTCGGTCACACACTACGGCGATCACACAGCCTGTCCATGATAATTACAGTCAGACACACTGCTGGGATCACACAGAGTGTCCAATGTAATTACAGTCTGTCATACGGCTGAGATCACACAGGCTGTCCACTTTAATTACAGTCTGTCATGCTGCTGAGGTCACACACTGTCCACTGTAATTACAGTCAGACACACTGCTAGGATCACACAAACTCTCCACTGTTCTCACGCTCACACTCACTCTGGAGATCATACAGCCTGTCCACTGTAATTACAGTCAGACACACTGTTAGGATCACACGGACAGTCCACAGTAATTATAGTCAGGCACACTGCTGAGATCACATATACTATCCACTGTAATTACAGTCAGACACATAGTTCGGAGCACGCAGACTGTCCACAGTAATTACAGTCAGACACACTGGTGAGATCACACAGACTGTCCACTGTAATTCCCGTCGCGCTCACTCCGTAGATCACACAGACTGTCCACTGCAATTACAGTCAGACACACTGCTGAGAACTCACAGACTGTCCACTGAAATTAAAGTCAGACACATTGCTGAGATCACACAGGCTGTCCACTGCAATTACAATCAGACACACTGCTGAGATCACACAGTTTCTCCACTGTAATTACAGTCAGACACACTGTTAGGATAACACAGACTGTCCACTGCAATTACAGTCAGACACACTGTTAGGATCACACGGACAGTCCACAGTAATTATAATCAGGCACACTGCTGAGATCACACGACTATCCACTGTAATTACAGTCAGACACACTGTTAGGATCACACGGACAGTCCACAGTAATTATAGTCAGGCACACTGCTGAGATCACATAGACTATCCACTGTAATTACAGTCAGACACACAGTTCGGATCACGCAGACTGTCCACAGTAATTACAGTCAGACACACTGCTGAGATCACATAGGCTCTTCACTGTAATTACAGTCAGACACACTGCTGAGATCACACAGACTGCCCTCTCTAATTACAGTCAGACACACGGCTGAGATCACAGACTGTCCACTGTAATTTCGGTCACACACTACGGCGATCACACAGCCTGTCCATGATAATTACAGTCAGACACACTGCTGGGATCACACAGAGTGTCCAATGTAATTACAGTCTGTCATACGGCTGAGATCACACAGGCTGTCCACTTTAATTACAGTCTGTCATGCTGCTGAGGTCACACACTGTCCACTGTAATTACAGTCAGACACACTGCTAGGATCACACAAACTCTCCACTGTTCTCACGCTCACACTCACTCTGGAGATCATACAGCCTGTCCACTGTAATTACAGTCAGACACACTGTTAGGATCACACGGACAGTCCACAGTAATTATAGTCAGGCACACTGCTGAGATCACATATACTATCCACTGTAATTACAGTCAGACACATAGTTCGGAGCACGCAGACTGTCCACAGTAATTACAGTCAGACACACTGGTGAGATCACACAGACTGTCCACTGTAATTCCCGTCGCGCTCACTCCGTAGATCACACAGACTGTCCACTGCAATTACAGTCAGACACACTGCTGAGAACTCACAGACTGTCCACTGAAATTAAAGTCAGACACATTGCTGAGATCACACAGGCTGTCCACTGCAATTACAATCAGACACACAGATGAGATTACACAGACTGCCCACTGTAATTACAGTCAGACACACTGCTGAGATGACACAGACTGTCCACTGTAATTACAGTCAGACACACTGTTGGGGTCATGCAGACTGCCCACAGTAATAACAGTCAGACACACTGCTGAGATCACACAAACTATCCACTGTAATTACAGTCAGACACACTGTTAGGATCACACAGACAGTCCACTGTAATTGCAGTCGGAAACAGTGCTGAGATCACACAGACTGTTCACTGTAATTACAGTCAGACACACAATTAGGATCACACAGACTGTCCACTGCAATTACGGTCAGACACACTCCTGAGATCACATAGACTGTCCTCTGTAATTACAGTCAGACACACTGCTGAGATCGCACAGACTGTCCACAGTAATTACAGTCAGACAGATGGCTGAGATCACACAGGCTGTCCACTGTAATTACAGTCACACACAGTTTTAGGATCACACAGACTGCCCGCAGTAATAACAGTCAGACACATTGCTGAGATCACACAGACTGTCCACAGTAATTACAGTCTGACACACTGCTGAGATCACACAGTTTCTCCACTGTAATTACAGTCAGACACACTGTTAGGATAACACAGACTGTCCACTGCAATTACAGTCAGACACACTGTTAGGATCACACGGACAGTCCACAGTAATTATAATCAGGCACACTGCTGAGATCACACGACTATCCACTGTAATTACAGTCAGACACACTGTTAGGATCACACGGACAGTCCACAGTAATTTTAGTCAGGCACACTGCTGAGATCACATAGACTATCCACTGTAATTACAGTCAGACACACAGTTCGGATCACGCAGACTGTCCACAGTAATTACAGTCAGACACACTGCTGAGATCACATCGGCTCTTCACTGTAGTTACAGTCAGACACACTGCTGAGATCACACAGACTGCCCTCTCTAATTACAGTCAGACACACGGCTGAGATCACAGACTGTCCACTGTAATTTCGGTCACACACTACGGCGATCACACAGCCTGTCCATGATAATTACAGTCAGACACACTGCTGGGATCACACAGAGTGTCCAATGTAATTACAGTCTGTCATACGGCTGAGATCACACAGGCTGTCCACTTTAATTACAGTCTGTCATGCTGCTGAGGTCACACACTGTCCACTGTAATTACAGTCAGACACACTGCTAGGATCACACAGACTCTCCACTGTTCTCACGCTCACACTCACTCTGGAGATCATACAGCCTGTCCACTGTAATTACAGTCAGACACACTGTTAGGATCACACGGACAGTCCACAGTAATTATAGTCAGGCACACTGCTGAGATCACATATACTATCCACTGTAATTACAGTCAGACACATAGTTCGGAGCACGCAGACTGTCCACAGTAATTACAGTCAGACACACTGGTGAGATCACACAGACTGTCCACTGTAATTCCCGTCGCGCTCACTCCGTAGATCACACAGACTGTCCACTGCAATTACAGTCAGACACACTGCTGAGAACTCACAGACTGTCTACTGAAATTAAAGTCAGACACATTGCTGAGATCACACAGGCTGTCCACTGCAATTACAATCAGACACACAGATGAGATTACACAGACTGCCCACTGTAATTACAGTCAGACACACTGCTGAGATGACACAGACTGTCCACTGTAATTACAGTCAGACACACTGTTGGGGTCATGCAGACTGCCCACAGTAATAACAGTCAGACACACTGCTGAGATCACACAAACTATCCACTGTAATTACAGTCAGACACACTGTTAGGATCACACAGACAGTCCACTGTAATTGCAGTCGGAAACAGTGCTGAGATCACACAGACGTTTCACTGTAATTACAGTCAGACACACAATTAGGATCACACAGACTGTCCACTGCAATTACGGTCAGACACACTGCTGAGATCACATAGACTGTCCTCTGTAATTACAGTCAGACACACTGCTGAGATCGCACAGACTGTCCACAGTAATTACAGTCAGACAGATGGCTGAGATCACACAGGCTGTCCACTGTAATTACAGTCACACACAGTTTTAGGATCACACAGACTGCCTGCAGTAATAACAGTCAGACACATTGCTGAGATCACACAGACTGTCCACAGTAATTACAGTCTGACACACTGCTGAGATCACACAGTTTCTCCACTGTAATTACAGTCAGACACACTGTTAGGATAACACAGACTGTCCACTGCAATTACAGTCAGACACACTGTTAGGATCACACGGACAGTCCACAGTAATTATAATCAGGCACACTGCAGAGATCACACGACTATCCACTGTAATTACAGTCAGACACACTGTTAGGATCACACGGACAGTCCACAGTAATTATAGTCAGGCACACTGCTGAGATCACATAGACTATCCACTGTAATTACAGTCAGACACACAGTTCGGATCACGCAGACTGTCCACAGTAATTACAGTCAGACACACTGCTGAGATCACACAGACTGTCCACGTTAATTCCCATCACGCTCACTCTGGAGATCACACAGACTGTCCACTGCAATTACAGTCAGACACACTGCTGAGAACTCACAAACTGGCCACTGTAATTAAAGTCAGACACATTGCTGAGATCACACAGACTGTCCACTGCAATTTCGCTCACACACGCTCTGGAGATCACACAGACTGTCCACTGTAATTTCAGTCAGGCTCACTCCGGAGGTCACACGCCTGTCCACTGTAATTACAGTCAGACACACAGTTAGGATCACACAGACTGTCCACAGTAATTACAGTCTGCCACACTGTTAACATCACACAGACTGTTCACTGTAATTACAGTTAGACACACTACTAAGATCAAACAGACTGTCCACATTAATTTCGGTCACAGTCACTCTGGCAATCACACAGCCTGTCCGTGATAATTACAGTCAGACACACTGCTTGGATCACACAGACTGTCCACTGTAATTCCGCTCACACTCACTCTGGAGATTACACAGACTGTCCTCTATAATTACAGTCAGACACACTGCTGAGATCACACAGACTGTCCACTGTAATTGCCGTCAGTCACACTGTTGAGATCACACAGACTGACTCTCCACTGTAACTCCGGTCACACTCACTCTGGAGATCACACAGTCTGTCCTCTATAATTACAGTCAGACACACTGCTCGGATCACACAGACTGTCCACTGTAATTCCGCTTACACTGACTCTGGAGATCACACAGGCTGTCCTCTATAATTACAGTCAGACACACTGCTAAGATCATACAGGCTGTCCACTGTAATTACAGTCAGACACACTGCTGAGATCACACAGACTGTCCACTGTAATTACAGTCAGTCACACTGCTGAGATCACACAGACTGTCCACTGTAATTACAGTCAGTCACACTGCTGAGATCACACAGACTGTCCACTGTAATTACAGTCAGACACACTGCTGAGATCACACAGACTGTCCACTGTAATTACAGTCAGACACACTGCTGAGATCACACAGACTGTCCACTGTAATTACAGTCAGTCACACTGCTGAGATCACACAGACTGACTGTCCACTGTAACTCCGGTCACACTCACTCTGGAGATCACCCAGACTGTCCTCTATAATTACAGTTCGACACACTGATCGGATCATACAGACTGTTCGCTGTAATTCTGGTCACACACAGCTGTGAACACACCGTTTGTCCATTTTGATTCATGTTGCGTACTGATTGGGGACTGAGAATAGCTATGGAACTCTTAAATTCTCATTCCTGGCGAGTCGTACCTCGAAATGGTCCTCCTGAAAACAACATAACATCTCGCACAGACGAAATAACTGTATCGGAGAAATCGCATTGGCATGCCGTTCTGCAAAGCCCATGTTCCCTGCACACTGAGCATCGAAACTCTTCTAGAAAAGCAAGTGGACAACCTTCCCGATGGCAGAAGGCCAGAGTAAATAACATTCCCAGCTTTGTTACCTACCTTCCTGCGACAATGGACGCCAAATGTTTGAAATGTTTCGAGCTTCATCTGCAGAGTGTTTTGAAGTCCTCTTTTAGCAAAGCTTATGAGAAAGATTTTAAGACTTTTTACAAAACCCTGAAGATACCCATTTTGGCTGTTAAGGACTGGGAGGAAATTTATCCGGAAGGGGAGGATGGAATGGATCGAGAGATGGAGAACCCAAGTTATAGTTTTATCGATTGGGATGCTAAAGTCTGCTATAATTTCACCATATATATTTCGAGCCTAAAAGTTACATCGGATAAGGTAGAGAACGTGGACAGGCTGATGTACTGGATGGACAAGTGGCAATGAAATTTATTGATGAAAAGTATGAAGTGATTCATTTTGGTAGGAAAAACAAGGTGAGGCAAAATAAAATAAAGAGCAATAAAAGCAAAATACTGCGGATGCTTGAAATCGGAAATAAAAACAAGAAATGCTGGAAATACTCAGCAGGTCTGGCAGCATCTGTGGAGAAAGAAACAAAGTTAAATTTCAGGTCTGTGACCTTTCATCAGAACGCGTGATAACAATAATATATAAAATAAAGAGTATAATTCTAAAGAGGAGCAGGAGCAATGGATATATGTGCACAAATCATTGAAGGTTACAGGGCAGGTTGAGAAAGTGGTTAGTAAAGCATACAGGATCCTGGACTGCATAAATAGGGGCATAGAGTACAACAGCAAGAAAGTTATGTATAAGAAACCTGTATAAAACACTGGTTTGGCCGTAACTGGAAGATTTCGCTCCGATCTGGATACCACACTTCAGGAAGGATGTTAAGGCATTAGAGAGGGTGCAGAAAATATTCACCAGAATGATTCCAGGGATGAGGGACTTCAGTTACATGGATAGGTTGGAGAAGCTGGGGCAGTTTTTTTAAAATTCATTCATAGGATGTGGGGGTCGCTGGCTAGGCCAACATTTATTGCCCATCCCTAATTGCCCTTGAGAAGGTGATGGTGAGCTGCCTTCTTGAACCGCTGCAGTTCATGTGGGGTAGGTACACCCACAGTGCTTTTTGGAAAGGAGTTCCAGGATTTTGACCCAGCAACTGTGAAGGAACAGCGATACATTTCCAAGTCAGGATGTTGTGTGACTTGGACGGGAACTTGCAGATGGTGGTGTTCCCATGCATCTGCTGCCCTTGTCCTTCTAGGTGGTAGAGGTTGAGGATTTGGAAGGTGCTGTCTAAGGAGCCTTAGTGCATTGCTGCAGTGCATCTTGTAGATGGTGCACACTGCTGCTACTGTGCGTCTGTGGTGGAGGGAGTGAATGTTTATGGATGGGGTGCCAATCAAGTGGGCTGCTTTGTCCTGGATGGTGTCGAGCTTCTTGAGTTTTGTGGAGTTGCACCCATCCAGGCAAGTGGAGAGTATTCCATCACACTCCTGACTTGTGCCTTGTAGATGGTGGACAGGCTTTGGGAAGTCAGAAGGTGAGTTACTCACCGCAGGATTCCTATCCTCTGACCTGCTCTTGTAGCTACGATATTTATATGGCTACTCCAGTTCAGTATCTGGTCGATGGTAACCCCCAGGATGTTGATAGTGGGAGATTCAGCAATGGTAATGCCATTGAATGTCAAGGGGAGATGGTTAGATTCTCTCTTGTTAGTGATGGTCATTACCTGGCACTTGAATGGCACAAATGTTACTTGCCACTTATCAGCCCAAGCCTGGGTATTGTCCAGGTCTTGCTGCATTTCTACAAGGACTGCTTTAGTATCTGAGGAGTCGCGAATGGTGCTGAACATTGTGCAATCATCAGTGAACATCCCCACTTCTGACCTTATGATTGAAAGAAGGTCATTGATGAAGCAGCTGAAGATGGTTGGGCCTAGGACACTACCCTGAGGAACTCCTGCAGTGATAACCTGGACATGAGATGATTGAGCTCCAACAACCACAACCATCGTCCTTTGCACTAGGTGCGATTCCAACTTGAGTGTTTTCCCCGTGATTCCCATTCCCATTCCCATTTCCATTCCATTCCCAGTTTTGCTAGGGCTCCTTGATGCCATACTCGGTCAAATGCTGCCTTGATGTCAAGGGCAGTCATTCTCACCTCACCTCTTGAGTTCAG
Source organism: Heterodontus francisci (assembly GCF_036365525.1). NCBI lineage: Eukaryota > Metazoa > Chordata > Chondrichthyes > Heterodontiformes > Heterodontidae > Heterodontus > Heterodontus francisci. Next base: position 21,752,105 of record NC_090386.1, on the reverse strand, counting down.
CTCTTTTGTTCATGTTTGAACCAAACCATGTTTGAATGAGGTCTGGAGATGAGTGGCCCTGGCGGAAACCAAACTGAGCCTCACTGAGCAGGTTATTGCTAAGCCTTATCTTTTGTACTGATGTGCTGGGCTCCCCCATCATTGAGGATGGGGATATTTGTGGAGCCACCTCCTCTAGATAGTTTTTTTAATTGTCCATCACCACTCATGACTGGATGTGTCATGACTGCAGAGCTTAGATCTGATCCATTGGTTATGGGATGACTTAGCTCTGTCTATTGCATGCTGCTTATGCTGTTTGGCATGCAAGTAGTCCTGGTTGTAGCTTCACCGGGTTGACACCTCATTTTTAGGTATGCATGGTGCTGCTCCTGACATGCCCTCCTGCACTCTTCATTGAACTAGGGTTGTCCCCCGGCTTGATGATAATGGCAGAGTGGGGAAAATGCCGGGCCATGAGATTACAACTTGTGGTTGCGTACAATTCTGCTGCTGCTGATGGCCCACAGCACCTCCTTGGAGAAGAGAAGATTAAGAGGAGATTTGAAAGAGGTGTTCAAAATCATCTGTGGTCTGGACATAGTAGATAAAGAGAAACTGTTTCCATTGGTGGAAGGATTCAGACCAGAGGACACTGATTTAAGGTGATTGGCAAAAGAAGCAACAGCAACATGAGAAAATCCTGTTTACACAGCGAGGAGTTAGGATCTGGAATGCACTGCCTGAGAGTATGGTGGAGGTCGATTCAATCGAGGCCTTCAAAAGAGAATTGGACAATTATCTGAAGAGAGAAAATTTCCAGGGCTACGGGTAAAAGGCGGGGGAGTGGAACGTGGTGAGTTGCCCTTGCAGAGAGCTGGCACAGACAGGACAGGCCAAATGGCCTCCTTCTGTGCTGTAACCATTCCATGATTCAATTCTATTATTCTACCTTCAATGTGATCAATAATGAAGATAATATGGACTCTTCAATAGGGTCCTACACTGAAGGGTTTAGAATTCTTCCCAAGGATAACTAAAACCGTAATAATCAAAATGTCAGGATTCATTACTGACAAATCAATTAACATGCACCACTTGTAAGGAGATTGTTAATGTAAGAAATTTTAAGAACCATTTTTAAGTTAAACATCAGTTCATTTTTTACCATCTGTAATAAATATGACAAATGGAGATTATCATGCAATTGCTGGTCACTATTGTTAAAGTAAAGGAAAGAGACAAACAGACCATGTGGAAGGATTCCAATGCGCAATCTACAAAATGAAATTTAAGCAGCAAAGGATCCTATTCAGTCTGAAGGCCATCTTCATACTGAAATGTGTGATGCAAAAAGAATCAAAAATGCTTCCTCGCTGAAAATCAAAGGTAAGAAACCTACGTTGTCTGATGATGGAGGTATAACTCCTATTAGAACTAGAACTTAAATATAAAGACTGCTGCAATATTAACATTATGATTAGTATGGAATTAACAACTAAAACAAGAAAATAGCCGATAAAAGATCAGCTGAAGTTATAAACTTAGGAATGAGCAGGGCTACAAAGATCAATCTAACACCAATAGCAGAAGTAATGGAAGCAACTGAATCACCCGATTTTGACATGATGCAGCAGAATGCATTTTCAGATCAGAGCACTAGTGAAAATAGGAATGCAATATTGCGTTAAAAACTTGCAAGAATAAAAGCGATTTATTAAAGAAGCAGAACAGTTCTTCTTTTCTTTGGCCTCCTTGTCTCGAGAGACAATGGGTAAGAGCCTGGAGGTGGTCAGTGGTTTGTGAAGCAGCGCCTGGAGTGGCTATAAAGGCCAATTCTAGAGTGACAGACTCTTCCACAGTTGCTACAGATAAAATTGGTTGTCGGGGCTGTTACACAGTTGGTTCTCCGCTTGCACTTCTGTCTTTTTTCCTGCCAACTGCTAAGTCTCTTCGACTCGTCACACTTTAGCCCCGCCTTTATGGCTGCCCGTCAGCTCTGGCGATCACTGGCAACTGACTCCCATGACTTGTGATCAATGTCACGTTTGCAGACGTCTTTAAAGTGGAGACATGGACGGCCGGTGGGTTTGATACCAGTGACGAGCTCACTGTACAATGTGTCCTTGGGGATCCTGCCATTTTCCATGCGGCTCACATGGCCAAGCCATCTCAAGTGCCGCTGACTCATTTGGGTGTATAAGCTGGGGATGTTGGCCGCCTCGAGGACTTCTGTGTTGGAGATACGGTCCTGCCACCTGATGCCAAGGATTCTCCGGAGGCAGCGAAGATGGAATGATTTGAGATGTCACTCTTGGCTGACATACTTGCCGTAGAGCAAGGTACTGAGGACACAGGCTTGATACACTCGGACTTTTGTGTTCCGTGTCAGTGCGCCATTTTCCCACACTCTCTTGGCCAGTCTGGACATAGCAGCGGACGCCTTTCCCATGCGCTTGTTGATTTCTGCATCGAGAGACAGGTTACTGGTGATAGTTGAGCCTTGGTAGGTGAATGCTTGAACCACTTCCAGAGCGTGGTCACCGATATTGATGGATGGAGCATTTCTGAGGTCCTGTCCCATGATGTTCGTTTTCTTGAGACTGATGGTTAGGCCAAATTCATTGCAGGCAGCCGCAATTCTGTCGCTGAGTCTCTGCAGACACTCTTCAGTGTGAGATGTTAATGCAGCATCGTCAGCAAAGAGGAGTTCCCTGATGAGGATCTTCCGTACTTTGGTCTTCGCTCTTCGACGGGCAAGGTTGAACAACCTGCCACCTGATCTTGTGTGGAGGAAAATTCCTTCTTCTGAAGACTTGAACGCATGTGAGAGCAGCAGGGAGAAGAAGATCCCAAACAGTGTAGGTGCGAGAACACAGCCCTGTTTCACGCCACTCAGGATAGGAAAGGGGTCTGATGAGGCACCGCTATGCGGAATCGTACCTTTCATATTGTCATGGAATGAGGTGATGATACTTAGTAGCTTTGGTGGACATCCGATCTTTTCTAGTAGTCTGAAGAGACCACGTCTGCTGACTAGGTCAAAGGCTTTGGTGAGATTAGTGAAAGCAACGTAGAGGGGCATCTGTTGTTCACAGCATTTCTCCTGTAGCTGGCGAAGGGAGAACAGCATGTCAATGGTGGATCTCTCTGCACGAAAGCCACACTGTGCCTCAGGGTAGACACGCTCAGTCAATACTACTTCAAAAGGACCAAGATGGTAAAACACATGCTATTGATTTGAGAATGTCATAGAAATTTTAATTACAAATAATAGCACCAAAAGTAACTTTAATAGAAAGAACAATGGTTTCATTAAATCTTTCAATAATCATTTCAATAAATGTTGTAACAAAACCAATGCACCGAAAAGATATCCAAAGAAAAATCCAATTTTAAGAGGGCTCAGATCCTTTTTAAGAAGGACAGAAAGAGACTGGCGATACTGGGCGTCCTGATCAAATTAACTGCCCATTGAGCAGGGAAGAATTAGAATTATGTGAGAATAAATTATCAAATTTTAACAACAAAGCAGCTATTAAGAATTTAGCAGCCTGTATTAAAAAGCTGATAATAAAGATCTTATGATCTCAGTTAGCAAGATGAATATTATTGAAGCATTAGAAGAATTCAAGAATGCTGCTCCCAGTCCAGACAATATGACCCTTGAGGACCTATTGAATATAATTGGTACCAATTTGACCCTACTGCCAAGATTCTCTACATTTGGATCAATACACAAGTCATTCCTAACATGCTGAAAAAAGATCGAACAGTCTTAATACTAAAACAGAGGACACAGAATTACTAAAGACTGTTGACGACTGGAAGCCAGTAATGATCAGCTCAATTTTACTCCATCTGTTCAATAAAATCATGAATAAAAGAATAGCAAATTCAATTAATCTGAACCCCAGACAGAAAGGCTTTATCGTGGCCACTGCTAACTCTAATGAGAATCTAACTATTGTTATGAAAATGCTTCTGTTTTTATTAAAAATATTTTTTTGAGAATTCATAGTCAAACTGAAGAAATGTGGGCCAGTTTTTTTTTCAAGAGGGTCATCAAGGGAACACTGAAAGGATTTGTTTGACAACATTTACTGGTTATCACATGGCTCAATTAAAAAATAGAAAAGAAACCCTGGTAACTAGGGAAGATGTGTGCAGAGAAGTGACAGATCAGAAGGTATACTTTCTTTTTCCGGCTTCACTTTTGAATTGTTTGGAGTTGGGAATGAACTGTTTAAAAGCGGTTGGCGTTTAAAAAAAATAAAACTGAAGGACAGTACCCCAGCTCAGTCCAGCCTGTTCTATCTCTTTAAGAAAACTGAAGAAAATGGAAGAGGATCTCAGATCAGAAGAACAAAATGTGGAATCTGTTTGGGTGGAGCTAAAAAACAGCAAGGGGCAGCAAACATTGGTAGGAGTTGTTTATAGGCTACCAAACAGTAGTGGTAGTGTGAGGCATGGTATAAATCAGGAGATTAGAGAAGCATGTAGCATGGGTAATCATGGGTGACTTTAATTTGCAATTAGACTGGGTAAACCTAATGAGCACTAATGCTGTGGAGGACGAGTTTCTGGGGTGTGTTAGGGATGGTTTTCTAGAGCAGTATGTTGAGGAACCAACTAGAGAACAGGCTACTTTAGATCTAGTATTATGTAATGAGAAAGAGTTAATTAAAAATCTTGTTGTAAAAAAACCTTTAGGGATGAGTGACCATAATACGATAAAATTTTACATAATGTTTGAAAGTGAGGTAGTTCAATCTGAAGCCGGGGTGTTAAATTTGAACAAAGGAAACTATGAAGGTTTGAGGGGCAAATTGGCTGAGGTGGATTGGGAAAATACATTAAAAGGTATAGCAGTACATAGGCAATGGATAGTCTTTAAAGAATTATTACATAGTTTAAAGTAACTATACATTCCTTCAAGGCACAAAGACCCCTAAAGAAAAGGCATTCAACCGTAGCTAACAAAGGAAGTTAACGATTATATAAGATTAAAAGAAAAGGCCTATAAAGTAGCTAGAGATCGTAGTAAACCTGAGGATTGGGAGGATTTTAGAATACAGCAAAGGAGGACCCAAAATCTGATAAAGAAGGGAGAATAAGATACGAATGTAAACAAGCAAAGAACATAAAAATGGACTGTAAAAGCTTCTATAGGTACATAAAAAGGAAACATTTGGCTAAGACAAATGTGGGTCCATTACAGGCAGAGTCAGGAGAATTTATAATGAGGAATAAAGAAATGGCAGAGAAGCTAAATGATTACTTTGCGTCTGTCTTCTCTGAGGAAGATACGAGAAATCTCCCAGAATTAGAGATCCAAGGGACTAAGGAGAATGAGGAATTGAAGGAAATTAGTATTAGTTAGAAGGTTGTATTGGAGAATTAATGCGGCTGAAAGTTGATAAGTTGCCAGGACCTGATATTCTAAATCCAAGAGTGTTGAAAGAGGTAGCTATGGAGATAATGGATGCATTGGTGATCATCTTCCAAAATTCTATAGATTCTGGAATTCTTCCTGCAGATTGGGAGGTAGCAAACATCACCCCACTATTTAAGAAGGGAGGGAGAAAGGAAACAGGGAATTACCGATCTATTAGCCTTGCATCAGTAATAGGGAAAATGTTAGAATCTATTCTAAAGGATGTGATAAATGGACACTTGGATAAAATGAGCTGATTGGACATAGTCAACATGGATTTATGAATGGGAAATCATGTTTGATGAACCTGTCAGAGTTTTTTGAGGATGTTACTAACAGAATTGATCAAGAGGAGTCGATAGATGTTGTATACTTGGATTTTCAGAAGGCTTTTTATAAAGTCAACCACAGGAGGTTGGTTAGCAAAATTAAAGCACATGGGATAGGAGGTAATATACTGGCATGGATTAAGGATTGGTTAACAGGCAGAAAACAGAGAGTAGGAATAAACGGGTCATTCTCGCATTGGCAGGCTGTGACTAGTGAGGTACCGCAAGGATCAGTACTTGGGCCCCAGTTGTTCACAATAATATATCAATGATTTGGATGTGGGGACCAAATGTAATATTTCCAAGTTTGCAGATGACACAAAACTAGTGGGAATGTGTGTTGTGAGGAAGATGCAAAGTGGCTTCAAGGGGATTTGGACAGACTTAGTGAGTAGGCAAGAACATGGCAGATGGAATATAATGTGGAAAAACGTGAGGTTATCCACTTTGGTAGGAGGAATAGATGTGCAGAGTATTTCTTAAATGGTAAGAGATTAGAAAGTGTAGATGTACAAAGGAACCTGGTGTCCTTGTCAATGAGTCACTGAAAGCTAACATACAGGTGCAGCAAGCAATTAGGAAGGCTGATGGTATGTTACCCTTTATCGCAAGAGGATTTGAGTACAGGAGTAGCGAAACCTTGCTTCAATTGTATAGAACCTTGGTTAGACTGCACCTGGAGTACTGTGTGCAGTTTTGTTCCCCTTACCTTAGGAAGGATATTATTGCCATAGAGGGAGTGCAACGAAGGTTCACCAGATTTGTTCTCAGGATGGCAGGGCTGCCCTATGAAGAGAGTTTGGGGAAACTGGGCCTGTATTCTATAGAGTTTCGAAGAATGAAAGGTGATCTCATTGAAACCTACAAAATGCTAAAAGGTTTAGACAGGGTAGATGCTGGTAAGATGTTTCCCCTGGTTGGGGAGTCTCGAACCAGGGGACACAATTTCAAAATAAGGGGGAAGCCACTTAGGACCGAGATGAGAGATTTCTTTACTCAGAGGGTTGCAAATCTTTGGAATTCTTTACCCCAGAGGGCTGTGGAAGCTCAGTCATTGAGTATGTTTAAAGCAGAGATTGACAGATTTCTAAATACCAATGGCATAAAGGGATATGGGGATAGTGTGGGAAAAAAGGCATTGAAGTGGATGATCAGTCATGATCGTATTGAATGGCGGAGCAGGCTCGATGGGCTGAATGGCCTACTCCTACTCCTATGTTCCATGGAGAGAAGAGAATTCCCAAGAAAGGAGAGAGGACCACAACCCAGCTCAGCTTTCCAGCACCTCTCTAAAAGACTCTGAGAAGTTCACTGTGTCAACTCATCTCATCTCCTGTCTTTGAAGAAAAGCCTGCTAAATTAATTCTCAATGCCACCTGAAAAGAACTTCTAAAAGATCCCAGTGACCCGTCTGTGTGTACTCGGAGGCCAGACTGTATGCCAGCTTTGGAACACAACATAGCTCAGCTGCTGTTTTCTTCAAGAATGAGCAAGTAGTCAGTCCAAATGTGTTTTTTTGTCTGTAATAGAGCTCTAAACAAAAATCCCTTTTATTTTTCTAGTTAACCGATGTATGTGTGTGTGTGTGTGTGTGTGTGTGTCAGTGTGTCAGTGTGAGGTGCTAAGGTAAAAAGGGAACTTTAAAATTTCAATCTGTATGTTTATGCTTTACTCCATTACTGGTTAAGACTTGTTTTATAATAAACTAATAATTTTGTTGTTCATATGATATATGATTGACCATATTGGTAAGTGGGAAAGTTTAAATACATGCTGTGACCTGTGGGGAAGTGGAACTAGAATAAACAGTACACTCCTCCCACCTCAGTTGTAATCCTATTCTTCAGCATTGTTTTAAAGGTGCTAAGAGGAATAGAAAACAACTGACTGTGGTGTTTGTTCACCTTGTTAAGGTCTTTGATTGTGTTGGACATGAATTGAAATCGAAGGGCCTGACCAGAAGGGGGGTGAGTAAAAGATTTATTATGTTGAGAACATGTACACAGAAACTTATGGAGCTATTGAAAGAGGTAACGAGAATATTGTCCCAGTCATGATAGGTAAAGGATTATCCCCTTTCTCCTTTACTCTTTAAAATAACAATGGATCCACTGGGAAAAGAAGGCTCAGGAATATGATTTGGGAGTAACAATGGAGTAAAGAAATGTACATCTTTAATATTTGTAGGCGATATTGTACTATTGAGCAACTCCCATACAGTAATGACAATGAACTTGCCAACCTTGAAATGTTTCTTTAGAAAGACTGGTCTGGCAAGCAATGCTAAGAAAACTGCTAATTTTCATATGATGTCGAAGAACAAAACTTTCTTGTACAATCAGGAAAGGAAATGGGTCCTTGACAAAATTGAACTTGACTATAGGACATTGAAAAGTACCTCGGCACCCATATAGACCTGTAGACTAGGATGGCCAAGGATAAGAAGACTGAGAAACCTTTTATCAGGATCAGTAATTTGAAGGCAACACCTCTTAAACCCACTCAAAGAGTGGCGATTTGAAAGATCTATATACCTCAGACATATCTAATTCTGAAGCAGGCATCACAAAATACACTTACCCTGGACAATATAATCATATCTGTTAAAGATATTTTACATTTACCTCAGGATATTTCACATGGTATACTGTCTGCTAAAACTAGGGATGCAGGATTGTGCCTTCCACAATTGGAGCTCCAAATTCCATCTGCTTTCATAAGAAAGCTCGAGGAACCACAGCAGCTGTTCGATCTATATTTGAATACAAGTGGCACTAGGAATAAGGAGAATATTGAGAAATTAAAGAGCCTAAAAGCCTAAGTGATGTTAAGGGCCTTTGCAGAATTATAGGAGAATACTCCTAATATGTACATCAGTAGGGAAAAGAAAGATCAAGAAGCTAATACTGAACTATTACCATAGAATATGGTGGTTAGGAAGAAGAAAGCCACTTTAAATGAATATGTTAAATTGAGAGATTGGGAATTTGAGAAGTGGACTACTCAGAGATATCAGGAATCGGGTATCTTACTATTATAATGACACAATTTCTAACAATTAGCATAGTCTCGCCAGTAACATGTAATTTTATTAAAGCGCTTTTATTAAGATCTAATATTTATCCTTGGTGATATATCTTATCCTTATGGAGGAAAAAGTGTAGAAGGGGCAGTTTTAATAACAAAATGGTATCTCACATCTCTGGGTGCCGTGTTTCAGTCAAAAGTGCCAGGATCAAGAGGCATAACAAAATTCTTGAAGATCTCAAGAACAAGTGGCCAGATATGGATGGTTAGCACATATTGAGCCAAGATTTAAAGCTTCTGAAACAATCTTTGTAAACCAGTTATCTACCACAAATGAGATGATGTAGCCGTCATTTGTGTTACAATAACATACAAGGATAGTGAAAAATCAGTGGATAAACCCATGATTAAAGAGATGTCCTAAAATTCATGTATTAAGTTCTTTCATTTTGTTATAGGATCAAAGGGGAAAGTGGATCAAGTTAAATAATTTGCTCATGAGGTTCCTGAACAGTGAAGGTTTCAAAGCTTTTGCCAAATAAACCTCTAGACATACTAGGCTGTTAACACTTGAGCTTTTACAAATTGTTATGGACTCTAAATCTGTCACAGTTGTGTAAGATTAATACGCAGTTTTATTCTAATTTTATCATGGCTGATTTTATTTTCTATTGTCAGTTTTAGCTACAATCTGTTTAACCCTTTTTAACGAATGTAGTGCCCTACTTTTTAACTAAATACTGATGAACACATCATTTGGTCATGGCTTTGATATATACTGTCTATTAATGAACGTGTCTTTGGCCTGCTCTCCTATTTGTGTGGGTGGACCCTATTGCTTGGTGTTAGTCTCAGGTTTTATGGTTACATAGTCTCGCCCCTTTATTCTACCAATCCCTTCCCATACCCACCCTTATCGGATGTGAGATTTTACTGGATTTAGCAACCTGAAGGATCCACAGTAAAATTTGAAAAGTGCACTCTTGCGAGTGTTTTATTAATACCATACAAACTGTCTCATGCTAATTAAATCACACATCCTGTCCCATGTTAAGTATATTAGAAAGCCTGTGCCACTGTAATGCCTGCCACTCTCTGTTTATATCATATTGTCTTTCCCAGTTTAATTCCTGTCCCATGCAATTTATATCAGACAGTCTGGTAAAAGGTGGTGCTAAGGGCTTATCCTCATGTTCGCAATGCTGTGAAGTATGCAGCAGAGGAATAAAAATCTTGAATGTGCTACTTGAGCACACTGATTGTTTGCTTGATGATGTTCCTTGTGGCATCATGGCAGTCAACACGGCTGGAGGGTAAAGCTCCAGTCACCCAGTAATTAGCTTAGAACTTGGCGATCTGGTGGAAATAAAGGCACGGTGGATTGACACAGCTGGAATAGCAGGCACAGGCCTGCATGATGCTTGTGGTCCCCAACTAGCTGTACCATAATGGAGTGGAATCTTTTTTGATCACTAAAGGTGCCAGCCTGGTTATAAGGAACACACAAGGCAATCTTCATGATGTCAGCGGCACCTCGCACCATGGGGAACCATGTGAATGAAACCTAGTGCAATTTCTCCTGCTAAGCTCTGTCAGTGGAAAGTGAGATGCACAACTGGTTCTTCGACAAAAGAGATCTGCAAAAGAGGACAAAGGCTTTTGTATGCAACGCTGTTGTTGTCACTGACCTTCTATATGGCAGTGAGACTTGGGTCACCTGCCAAAGGCACCTCTGGACACTGGAGAATTTCCACCAGCAGTGTCTCTGCAGGATACTCTAAGTCAAGTGGGAAGGCAGGTGAAAAAACCCCAGCATCCTCACTGAAGCCAATTCATCCAGCATCACAACCATGATCATGTGAAATCAGCTCCACTGGTCAGAACATTCCATCTGCAGACGAAATAGTTGGCTTCCAAAGCAGATCCTCTTTTCACATCTTACGGATGGCACCTGATCTCAAGGAGGACAGAAAACATTTTAAGGACGCTCTGAAGGCCTCATTGAAAAGGGGACAAATTGACATAAGTGCCAGGGCACAAACCCTACCATGTGGCAGTGCATCATGCAACAAGCCGCCCTCAACACAGTCAGAAACTGACTGCATAAACTCTGCTGTGGAGAAGCAACAACAGCAGAAGGAGAGAGAACAGAACCCTGGCTTGAGAACACCCCTTCCTCAGGGTAACTCTTATCCTCTCCGCCCAAAGACCCGTGGCTCCAGGATTGGCCTACTAAGTCACCTGAAGACACACAAATCATGAAGCCTGGCAGTTGTCATCCTTGTTTAGAGGGACTGACAGCAACAAATTCCCTAATGTAGAGTGTCTCGGTGACTTCCCTGATACAACAGTGGATTGTGAACTGCGAGATGTTCCTGGAAGGAACCTGTGGCATACAAGTTGAGGAGTAATGGGGACTTTGACAGCCATAGGCAGTGCTACCCATGCCCTGGAGAAGCTCAAGAGTGGCTGCAGTAGGTGACATCGTTTGGTGACAGCCTCCTTTAAGTGTAGTTGCCGCAGACATTATTCCTCAGTCAAGTTGATGTAGGAGAGATCATTTGTGGTTATGACCTCCTGTTCAGTGCCCTCTCCTCCTTCACCCTCTTCTGGCAGCTTTTCCTGCTCTGTGTTGTCTTCTTGGTCTTGCAGTCATCCTCTATTCTCAAAGACAGTCCTACCAGACCACCCATGTCAGCAGCCAACCTAGTTGCGAAATAAAGAAACATTAATGCAAGCGCAGCAAAACCTCTCGATGTGCAGACAGTGAACTTCAAAAGTGATAAAACACGGGGGGGAAAAATGTCCAGAGGTCAAGCTAGCCAGAAATGCTAAACCAGCAGCTAACTCGCAAGTACTCTTCAAATGGGGCTGGTGATGAGACCTTCCTGTTGGTTAGCCTCATGTGGTGAATGAGGCAGTGAGGCAGTCCAAAATGGAAAACAGGTCATCCAGGAAAAGCAGGACTGTAGTCTGTATATATTAATCCACATTCCGAATGTTGTTGGCGTGTGCTCCTGGCTCAAGTGCTACCTCCTTGATCAATATAATGGGAGGTGCGCTTCCAACCATACTTTCTGGGGTCAATTAACACCTGAAAAACAGGTGTTACACAGCACAATGTCTACCTCAGAGTAATTCATTCAAGCTTTCTCTTGCAAATTGTGCATGCACTGTACTGTAAACGATTAGCTTAGAACTGCTCAATCACATCTTCACCTTTGAATGCCCTTGTCCCCATTAAAGCCATTATTCTCACCCTGCTCATTCCCCCAATATGACCCTCATCTTCGCTCCCTTAAGTCCAAGGGACACAGACTTGAACATTTGTGGCAGACAACTGGTTAACCATTCATTGCCAGATCTGGCTGGACCACATAAAGCACTATCAAATCATGTTCCCTTCTGCCAAAACTGCTCACTATTCCAGGTTCATCCTGGAATGCAAAGGTAACCCTGCTCTTCAAATCTGCTATCATCACGGCAGCGCACTCTGATATTACCTGTCTTCATGTGCGGATGCGCCGTCGCTGAGCCCCCACGATATTTTACGCAGGAGCTAATCTAAATGGAGGGGGCGGAGTGGCTGCCGCCAATGACGTAGAGGGGCCAGCCGCTCCGTCCCTGACAACGGTGCCCGGCGCCACTGTGCAGGCGCCGGCATCATTTTTAAAGGGTTTTATGCCCTTAGAGGAAATTTTAATTTAATTTTTAAAGGCATATTTTTATAAATGTGTTTTTAAATTTTGAATAAAGGTCCTTTCAACCACACCACCCCACCCCCCGCCCGAATGTCTGTTTTAGGGCCACCAACCCCAAATAAACTTTATTGCCAATGCAAAATTCCCCGCCTCCCCCCAACTTCATTACCTTTGCCCTGCAACCCCTTCCCACCATCCCCTCAGCCAATAAAAAGTGTTTTCCCCATCACCCCCCACCCCCGCCCTGATAATTTCACTGCTCCCCCCTCCCCACCAGTGTCACACCTCGGAACTGTGAAGAGAGCTTCGAGGGCACGGGAATTCTGGCCAGTGGGTGGAATATTGGCGTGGGATGGCGGCCTGGACAAAAGAAGTTCATTGGAATGATTTAATTAGATTATTAAAATCAAGGCTCCGCTGCTGTCAGTAAAATGTGGCGGGGCCTTCTCGGCATCAGGAGTTATGGTGGGCCTCTCCTGGAAGAATTTTCCAGCTCCCCGCCATGACCCCCGCTGCTGGAGGCCTCATAAAATTCAGCCCTATGTATTACAGACAAGGAGAAATGGTGTGGGTGACTTCAGCCCGAATTTTACGCCCCCAAAAGAGTGGGAAGGTGGCGGGGGGGGGGGGCGTAAAATGATGCTGGAGGCTTGGGGGGCCCTTCCCGACCTGCTCCCACCTCCGCCACCACTTTGCGCAGGGCGGCAGCAGCGCAAAATGACCTGCCCGCCCCAGGCCAATCAAGGCCCTTAAGTGGTCACTTTAGGGCCTCCGCCCGCATCCATGGGTTTTTACCCGTGCTAGTCGGGCGGCCCAGGCCCGAGAGAAGCCGCCTGACAAAAGCAGGCAGACCTCTGATGGCCTGGAGGGGGTCCTTCATGATCAGGCGCCCTGTACCCAACGGAGGACCGCCCCAACCACCCCAACCACCCCAACACCCAGCACGCCCCCCTGTCCCCCCAATCAACCACCCTTGCCTCACTGGGGCCCAACCATTCACCCCCAGCAAGGCACCAAAAACTTACCTCAGTTCCCCGGGCTGTCCGACATCTTAGTCCTGATGGCTGGGTTGCAGTCCCAGCAGTGGCCACCGCTCCCAGTGGCGCTGCTGGGTCTAAGAGCTGCCAGCCCACTGATTGGCTAGCAGCTCCATTAGACGGGACATCCTGCCTCAAGTGGGTGGAAGTCCCACCTCAGACTAATTAACGGCTGGGGAACCGCAAATGCGGATCGGATCCCCTGGCCAGGCAGAGGCGGTTCTTGAAGTTTCAATTACTGCACTTTATGTAAGCGTCACAATGGAATGGGCTGTATTACCTTTCAATATTTTTCCCTCAAAAGCTAATTCAGATGTGGATAATGGATTTCATCCTCAACAGACAGATGTTTACTGACAGTACAGGAGGTGTCATCTGACCTTTACTCCATTTTGTCTGTGGTACAAATGTGGCCATTTGTAGTTCAGTTCAATAGTTGACTTTTATCTCATAGTTGCTCCAATTCATTTTATATTTCATCACTGTTCCTTTTGTGAGCTTGACACTTGTTTGAATCCATTCATTCAGGTTTCAGCCCTTTCCACAGCATTTAAACTGCCCTTATCAAAGTCACAAATGACACACTATCTGACTGTAACCATGGTTATCTATCCCTCCTCTTTCTTCTTAACCTGTCTGCAGTCTTTAACACAGTTGACCAGATCATCCTTCAACGTTGCTCCATGGTCGGCCAATTGGGTGGGTCAGCTCTCAGCTGGTTCCACTCTTATCTATCGAATCACAGCCCAAGAATCACCTGCAATAGTTTCTCTTCCCATACGCACACCATTACCTCTGATGTCCCACAAGGATCTATCCTTGGTCCCCTCTACTTCTCATCTACATGCTGTCACTCAGCAATGTCATCTGAAAACACAGCGTCAGGTTCCACATGTACGTTGATGACACCCAGCTCTACCTGACCAGCATGCCTCTCAATCCCTCCAGTGTCTCTGAATTGTCTGATTGTTTGTCCAACATTCAGTACTGAATGATTAGAAATTTCCTCTAACTAAATATTGAGAAGACCAAAGTCTTTTTTTTGTCTCTGGCACAAACCCTGTTCCTTAGCCCCCAACTCCATCTCTCTCCCTGTCCACTGTCTGAGGTCAAACTAGACCGTTCCAACTTTGGTGTCGTATTTGACCCTACAATGAGCTTTGGATCTCATATCCACTCCATCACCAATACAGCCTACTTCCACTTCAACATCACCTGACTCCATCCCTGCCTCAGCTTATCTGCTGAAACCCTCATCCCATACCTTTGTTACTTCTATACTTGACTATTCCGATGATCTTCTGGCCAGCCTGCTATCTTCTAACCTATATAAACTTGAGCTCAGCCAAAATTCTGCTGCTGTTGTCCTACTTCACACCAAATCCTGTTCACCCATCACCACAGTGCTTACTGACCTACATTGGCTCCTGGTCCAACAACGCCTCAGTGTTAAAATTTTCGTCCTTATTTTAAATTCCCCCCGCCCCCGCCAAGAGATTTGTGCTTCTAAAATTCTGGCCTATTGCTCATCTTCAATTTTACTTGCTTCACCATTGGTGGCAATACCTTCAGCTGCCTTGGTCCTAAATTCTGGAATTTCCTCCCTAAACCTCTCCCCCTCTCCACTAAGATGCTCCTTAAAACCTACCTCTTTGGCTCAGCTTTTGGTAACCTTATCTCCTTATGTGGCTATGTCAATTTTGTTTGATCATAATCCTGTGAAGCACCTTGGGGCATTTTGCTACATTAAAGGAGCTATATAAATCTACATTGTTGTTGGTTTGTGCTTTACAAAGTAGTAACAGAATCAGGAATTTTAACCCCCCCAAAAAAGGAGGGTGCATGTCAGGTGGGATGTTAAAATATTAAAAATCTTAAACCTGAACTCAATCCACCCTCTTCTGGTGCTCACAGAGGCAGGACGGAGTGGTCAGCTGATTTCAACCCCCACACCCTCCCATCTCTGCCGCCTCCCACCCAGCCTCTAATCTCCACGTCTCTCCCCTCGCCAAGCCCTGGTCTCTGATCCCTCCCACCTGCACTGAACTCCACCACCCCCAACACCTCTGATCTCCCATCGCCCCCTCTCCTCCTGCCTCCGCTCTTTTGCCCCTTTCCCTCCCCTCCCATCCCATCTTACTCTCGTCCCCTCCCCCCCCCCCACCCCATCCTCTGCTCTCTTGCCCTTTCCCCTCAGGCTTCCAATCTTCCTGCCTTCCCCACCCCCCCCCCCCGCCCCCCACTGCCCCCTCCCCACTCAGTGGACTGAAAACTGAGATAACACCAGATACAAATCATTAAGATTTAACAAGTGAAATACAGAGCAAAAGTTAGAATTGAATCTCATTTGCTCCATAGGATCATAGAATAATACAGCACAGAAGAGGCCATTCAGCCCATCATGCCTACTCTTTGAAAGCGATCCAATTACTTCCACTACCCTTCTCTTTCCCCATAACCCTGCAACTTTCTTCTATTCAAGTATTTATCCAGTTCCCTTCTGAAGGTCATTACTGACTCTGCTTCCACCACCTTTTCAAACAGTGTATTTCAGGTCACAGCAAATCGGTCCATTAAAAAATTTCTCATCTTGCCTTTTTATTTTGACAATTAACTTAAATCTGTTTCCTCTAGTTATCAATTTTTCTGCCATTGGAAAATTTCTCCTTACTCTATCAAAACCATTTTGAACAGCTCTATCAAATCTCTCTTAATCCTCTCTGCTCTGAGGAGAACAACCCCAATAGGAGACATTGCTAGATCTGGTGCTGGGGAATGAGGTGGACCAAATGTCTGTGGGGGAGCACTTGGTTAAGAGTGATTATCGTATCATAAGGTTTAGATTAGTAATAGAGATGAGCAAGGAAAAATCTGAAGCCGAGAGACCCCCTTCTGTGCCGTAAATGATTCTAAAACTTCTAATTAGGAAGAGGGCTAACTTCAATGGGATGGGAAGGGATCTAGCCAAGGTGAAATGGAACTAAAATAAAAACAAGAGATGCTAGAAATAATCAGCAGGTCTGGCAGCCTCTGTGGAGACAGAAGCAGAGTTAACATTTCAGGTCAGTGACCCTTCAGAGCTGGCAGAGGCTAGAAATGTAATAGGTTTTAAGCAAGTAAAGCAGGGGTGGGGCAAGAGATAACAAAGGAGAAGGTCACAGAGAATAACTGACCAGAAGGTCATGGAGCAAAGGCAAATGGTATTTTAATGGTGTAGTGAAAGACAAAGTGTTAGTACAGAGAGGGTGTCAATTGATAGAAAATTGAACAGCCCTGGCCCCAAGCACAAACATGAAAAAAGTGGGTAGGCACAGTAGAAACAAAATTAAACAAACTAAAATAAAATGAACACACAAAAAAAGAAAAAATAACTAAAAATAAAATAAAAAGTGGGGCCTGTCATGCTCTGAAATTATTGAACTCAATGTTCAGTCCGGCAGGCTGCAGTGTGCCTAATCGGTAAATGAGATGCTGTTCCTCGAGCTTGCGTTGATGTTCACTGGAACACTGCAGCAATCCCAGTTCAGAAATGTGGGCATGAGAGCAGGGGGAAGTGTTGAAATGGCAAGCAACCGGAAGCTCGGGGTCATGCTTCCGGACTGAGCGGAGGTGTTCCGCAAAGTGATCACCCAATCTGCTTTTGGTCTCCCCAGTGTAGAGGAGACCACATTGTGAGTAGTGAATACAGTAAACTACTTTGAAAGAAGTACAAGTAAATTGCTGCTTCACCTGAAAGAAGTGTTTAGGGCCTTGGATAGCGAGGAGAAAGGAGGTAAAAAGGCAGGTATTACACCTCCTGCGATTGCAGGGGAAGGTGCCATGGGAAGGGGACGAGGTGGTGGGGGTAATGGAGGAGTGGACCAGGGTTCTGTGGAGGGAACGATCCCTTCGGAATGCTGACAGGGGAGGGGAGGGGAAGATGGGTTTGGTAGCAGCATCACGCTGGAGGTGGCGGAGGATGATCCTTTGGATGTGAAGGCTGGTGGGGTGGGAAGTGAGGACAAGGGTAATTCTGTCGTGGTTCTGGGAGGGAGGGGAAGGGGTGATGGTACAGGTGCGGGAAATGGGCCGGACACGGTTGAGGGCCCTGTCAACCACAGTGGGGCGGGGGGGGGGGGGGAATCCTCAGTTGAGGAAAAAGGAAGACATATCAGAAGCGCTGTAGTGGAAAGTTGCATCATCAGAGCAGATGCGTCGGAGACGGTGAAACTGGGAGAATGGAATGGAGTCCTTACAGGAGGCAGGGTGTGAAGAAGAGTAGTCGAGGTAACTGTGGGAGTCGGTGGGCTTTTAATGAATATTAGTAGATAGCGTATCCCCAGAGATGGAGACAGAGAAGTCGAGGAAGGGAAGGGAAGTGTTGGAGATGGACCCTGTAAAGGTGAGAGAAGGGTGGAAATTAGATGCAAAGTTGATAAAATTTTCCAGTTCCGGGCAGGAGCAAGAAACGGCACCGATACAGTCAAATGGAACTAAACACTGACAGGTAAAAACAATGGGTGATCTTTAAGGAGGAGATGTTTCAGGTAAAGGCTAGTACATTCCAACAAGGGGAAAAGGTAGGGGAACCAAAGGCAGGGCTCCTAGGTTGAGGAGGTAGATAGAGAACATGATGAAACAAAAAAAAAAGAGGGTGTATGTTGCACGTGAGGTGAATTGTTCAAGTGAGAATACATAAACAAAATACTGCGGATGCTGCAAATCTGAAATAAAAACAAAAGAATGTTGGAAATAATCAGCAGTCCTGCTTACTAACATCTGGGGGCTTGTGCCAAAGTTGGGAGAGTTGTCCCACAGACTAGTCAAGCAACAGTCTGACATAGTCACACTCACTGAATCATGCCTTACAGACAATGTCCCAGACACCAGCATCACCATCCCTGTTCCGAAGAAGGGTTACTGACCCGAAACGTTAAC
The DNA here is from genome assembly GCF_036365525.1 of Heterodontus francisci. Lineage (NCBI taxonomy): Eukaryota > Metazoa > Chordata > Chondrichthyes > Heterodontiformes > Heterodontidae > Heterodontus > Heterodontus francisci. The sequence continues at coordinate 21,733,678 of NC_090386.1, read as the reverse complement.
TCTGCTTCTCTTTCCACAGATGCTGCCAGACCTGCTGAGTGGTTCCAGCATTTCTTGTTTTTATATCACCATCCCTGTGTTTGTCCTGTCCCACCGGCAGGACTGACCCAGAAGAGGTGGCGCAACAGTGGTATACAGTCGGGAAGGAGTTGCCCTGGGAGTCTTCAACATCGACTCCGGATCCCATGAAGTCTCATGGCATCAGGTCAAACATGGGCAAGGAAACCTCCTGCTGATTACCACCTACTGCCCTCCCTCAGCTGATGAATCAGTACTCCTCCATGTTGATCACCGCTTGGAGGAAGCACTGATGGTGGCAAGGGCACAGAATGTACTCTGGGTGGGGGACTTCAATGTCCAACACCAAGAGTGGCTCGGTAGCACCACTAGTGACTGAGCTGTCTGAGTCCTAAAGGATATAGCTGCTAGACTGTGTCTGCAGCAGGTGGTGAGGGAATCAACAAGAGGGAAAAATATACTTGACCTCATCCTTGCCAATCTGTCTACTGCAGATGCATCTGTTATGACAGTATTGGTAGGAGTGACCACCACACAGTCCTTGCGGAGACAAAGTCCCATCTTCACATCAAGGATACCCTCCACCGTGTTGTGTGGCATTACCATTGTGCTAAATGGGATAGATTTCAAACAGATCTAGCAATACAAAACTTGGCATCCATGAGGCACTGTGGGCCATCAGCAGCAGCAGAATTGTACTCAACCACAATCTGTAACCTCATGGCCCAGCACATACCCCACTCTACTATTACCATCAAGCTGCAGGATCAACCCTGGTTCAATGAAGAGTGCAGGAGGGCATGCCAGGCGCAGCACCAGGCACACCTCAAAATGAGGTGTCAACCTGGTGAAACTACAACCCAGGACTACTTGCATGCCAAATAGCATAAGTGAAAGACAGAGCTAAGTGATCCTACAACCAACGGATCAGATCTAAGCTCTGCAGTCCTGCCACATCCAGCCGTGAATGGTGGTGGACAATTAAACCACTAACTGGAGGAGGCGGCTCCACAAATATCCCCATCCTCAATGATGGGGAAGCCCAGCACATCAGTGCGAAAGATAAGGCTGAAGTATTTGCAACAATCTTCAGTCAGAGGTGCCAAGTTGATGATCCATCTCAGCCTCCTCCTGAACCCCCCCGCATCACAGATGCCAGTCTTTAGCCAATTCAATTCGTTCTGCGTGATATCAAGACATGACTGAAGGCACTGGATACTGCAAAGGCTATGGGCACTGACAACATTCCAGCAATAGTACTGAAGACCTGTGCCCCAGAACTTGCCACGCCCCTAGCCAACCCTGTTGCAGTACAGCTACAATATTGTCATCTACCTGGCAATGTGGAAAATTGCCCAGTTATGTCCTGTGCACAAAACGCAGGACAAATCCAAACCGGCCAATTACCACCCCATCAGTCTACTCTCGATCATCAGTAAAGTGATGGAAGGCGTCGTCGACAGTGCTATCAAGTGGCACTTGCTTAGCAATAACCTGTTCAGTGATGCTCAGTTTGGGTTCCACCAGGGCCACTCAGCTCCGGACCTCATTACAAACATGGACAAAAGAGCTGAACTCAAGAGGTGAAGTGAGAGTGACTGCCCTTGACATCAAAGCAGAATTTGACTGAGTATGGCATCAAGGAGCCCTAGTGAAACTGAAGTCAAGGGAATTGGGGGGGGAAACTCCGTTGGTTGGAATCATACCCAGCATAAAGGAAGATGGTTGTGGTTGTTGGAGGTCAATCATCTCAGCTCCAGGATATCACTGCAGGAGTTCCTCAGGGTAGTGTCCTAGGCCCAACCATCTTCAGCTGATTCATCAATGACCTTCCTTCAATCATGTCAGAATGGGAATGTTTGCTGATGATTGCACAATGTTCAGCACCATTCGCGACTCCTCAGACACTGAAGCAGTCTGTGTAGAAATGCAACAAGACCTGGACAACATTCAGGCTTGGGCTGATAAGTGGCAAGTATGGGTCGAGGGTGCTGTATAACTCTGACTCTATGACAAACATGCGCGCCACTCAAGTGCCGGGCAATGACTATCTCAAACAAGAGAGAATCTAATCTGCTGTGGCTACAAGAGCAGGTCAGAGGCTGGGAATTCTGTGATGAGTAACTCACCTCCTGATTCCCCAATGCCTGTCCACCATCTACAAGGCACAAGTAAGGAGTGTGATGGAATACTCTCCACTTGCCTGGATGGGTGGAGCTCCAACAACACTCAAGAAGCTTGACACCATCCAGGCCAAGCCATCCTGACTTGGAACTATATCACTGTTCCTTCACTGTTGCTGGGTCAAAATCCTGAAACTAGGGATGGGGAATAAATGCTGGCCTAGCCAGCGACGCCCACATCCCATGAACGAATAAAAGAAAAATGTCTGGCAGCATCTCTCCAAGTGAGAACCAGGCCAAATACAATAAATTGGGACGTGAAGAGGAAAATAAGACTGGCAAAGAGAGAATCTGAGAATGAAATGGCAGTCAACATAATAGGGAATTCAAATATCTATCTGCATGTAAATCATAAATGGGTAGTAAGAGGAGGGGTGGTACCTATTGGGCACAAAGGGGTTGACATATGCTTAGAGATGCAGGACAAGGCTAGAATACTTAATGAGTACTTTGTATCAGTGTTTACTAAGGAAGAGGATGCTGACAAAATTTTGGTAGAAGCAGAAATGGTAGAGGTAATGAGCTGGGTGAAAATTATTAACAGGATGTACTGGAAAGGCTTCAAGTTGATAAGTTGCCTGGTTGCTAAGGGAAGTGGGGTTGGAGATATCCGAAGGCCTTGCCATAATCTTCCAAACCTCCCTAAATTTAGGGAGGTGCCAGAGGATTGCAGAGTAGCAAAAGTGACGGTCTTGTTCAAGAAAGGGTGTAAGGACATTCCTGCTAACTACAGGCTGGTCAGTTTAACATCAGTGGTCATTAAGGTTTTAGAAACAATAATCAGGGGGAAAAAAATCAATAGGCACTTGGAGACGTTTGAGTTAATTAAGGAGACCCAGCAGAGATTTGTAAAAGGCAGATCTTATTTCACTAATCTAATAGAATTTTTGATGAAGTAACAGAGAAAGTTGATGAAGGGAAAGCAGTGAATGTTGTCTGTATGGATTTTAAGAAAGCATTTGACAACATACCACATAAAAGGCTGGTTAACAAGATTGAGTGAGGCTCACAGAATAGGAGGGTCAGTCAGCTTGGATAAAAAATTGGCTTAAAGACAGAAAACAGTCATAATAAATGGTTGCTTCTTTTAAGATCACTACCTTTTTTGATATATGTAAATGACTTGAATATTGGAATACAAAGAAAGATTTTAAAATTTGCCGAGGATACCAAATTTGTAGGTGTGGCAAACAGCGGGGATGATGCTAATTGACTATAACAGGACATAGATAAATGAGCAGACAAGTGGCAGATGGAATTTAATACCGAGAAGTGCAAGGTGATGCATTTTGGCAGAAGGGATAGGGAGAGGCAATATATCCTTAATGGCACAGTTCTAAAGTGTGTACAGGAACAGAGGGACCTGGGGCTGCATGTGCATCAATCTTTGAAGGTGGCAGGACATTTTGAGAGTGGTTGGTAATGCATATGGGATTTTGGGCTTCATAAATAGATGTATTGTATATAAAATCAGGGAAGTTATGCTGAACCTTTATAAAGCTCTAGTTAGGCCACAACCGGAATATTGTGTCCAGTTCTGGTCACCACACTTTAGGAAGGATGTGAGGGTCCTTGAGAGGGTGCAGAGATTTACCTGAATGGTTCCAGGGATGAGGAACTTTTTATACAAGGTTAGGTTGGAGAAACTGGGGTTGTTCTCCTTGGAGCAAAGGAGGTGGAGGAGAGATCGGATAGAGGTGTACAAGATTATGAAACACTTAGATAAGGTATACAAAGAAAAGGTGTTCCCATTAGCTGATAGTACAAGTATTAAGGAACACAGATTTAAGGTTTTGGCAAGAGATGCAAGGGGGATGTGAGGAAGAACTTTCTTATGCAGTGAGTGGTAACGACCTGGAACTTGCTGTCTATGAGGTAGTGGAAGAGATGATGAATGATTTCTAAAGGAAATGCAATGGGCACTTGAGGGAAATATGCTTGTAGGGCTACGAGGATAGAGTGGTGTTAATGGGATCGACAGGCTTGCTATACAGAGAGCTGACATGGACTCACTGAGCCAAATGGTGTCCTTCTAAGCTGTAAATTTTCTGTCAATACCGGCCAAGAAATTCATGCTCACAGCAGCCAATTTCTAGGCACTAAACAGCCTCCTAAGCATCCAATCTGGTGGCAGAAAGCACATGCATCTTAGGAGCTGGAAGTGCGCTACCCACCATATTGATAAAGGCCAAAAAAAAATTTTCATGCTGTACCCACACCTGAAACAGGAACTAGGCACTATTTGCATATTCAAAATATCTAATGCCTTTTTGAGGACCCCACTGCAAGATTGGTTTTCCCTGAGACAGCTGGCACCAGTGACACTCAGAAAAACTAGGTCTACATGCAGATTAAAGGGACGCTATGGGCCACAACCATCAAGTTAAGTTTGTAAAAAATACTTACGTAGAGCTAGGAGGAACAGGAGTGTTGCTCGCAAGCCCAGGTTGCTTGCAAGCAAGGCATCATCACCCTCATTTACAAGCAGAAGGGGGAGAGGGCAGAAATCAGAAATTGGCGGCCCATCTCACTGCTTAATGTTGATTACAAGATTCTGTCCAAAGTCATAGCCAGTCGAGTCAAGTCTGCTCTGGAGTTGGTGATTCACCCCGATCAGACCTGTACTGTACCCGGCAGGAAGATCTCTGATAGTCTCGCGCTACTCAGGGATATGATCGCCTACGTACGGGACAGGAGGGTGGACACCTGCCTCATCAGCCTGGACCAGGAGAAGGCTTTTGACAGGATATCTCACACCTACATGATGGACGTGCTTTCCAAAATGGGGTTTGGGGAGGGAATCTGCAATTGGATCCAACTGCTCTACACAAACATCAGTAGCGCAGTCTCAATCAACGGGTGGGAATCGGAAAGTTTCCCGATCAAATCTGGAGTCAGACAGGGCTGCCGTCTGTCCCCGGTCTTGTTTGTTTGCTGTATTGAACCCTTTGCTGAGTCTATTAGGAAGGATGCGAGCATAAGAGGGGTGATAATCCCAGGCAGCGGAGGCACTCAGGTCAAAACCTCCCTGTACATGGATGACGTCGCCGTTTTCTGCTCGGATCCGCTGTCCGTGCGCAGACTGATGAGCATCTGCGACCAGTTCGAACTGGCCTCGGGAGCCAAAGTTAACCACGGCAAGAGCGAGGCCATGTTCTTTGGCAACTGGGCTGACCGATCCTTTGTCCCCTTCACCGTCAGGTCAGATTACCTGAAGGTGCTGGGGATATGGTTCGGAAGGGCCGGGGCGTGCACCAAAACATGGGAGGAGCGAGTAGCCAAGGTACGACAAAAGTTGGGCATGTGGGGGCAGCAATCTCTCTCCATTATGGGTAAGAACCTGGTCATCAGGTGCGAGGCGCTCACGTTGTTGCTCTACGTGGCGCAGGTCTGGCCCATACCCCACTCCTGCGCCGTGGCAGTCACCCGAGCCATTTTCCGCTTCGTCTGGGGATCTAAAATGGACCGAGTCCGGAGGGACACGATGTTCAAATCTCTGGACAAGGGCGGGAAAAATGTACCCAACGCGGCCCTCATCCTGATGACCACCTTCGTGTGCGGCTGCATCAAGCTGTGTGTAGATCCCCAGTACGCAAACTCCAAGTGTCACTACGTGCTGAGGTTCTATCTGTCCCCGGTGTTGCGAAGGATGGGCCTGGTCACATTGCTGCGGAACGCTCCGTGCAGTTGGGCGGTGCCGTACCACCTATCCTTCGTGGAGCAGTTTCTGCGGGAAAACACCTTTGACCACCGGTCCATCTGGCAGTGGTCTGCACGGAATGTCCTCAAGGCCCTACGGGAAAAGGAAACGGTGGATCCTGTCGGATGGTTCCCCGAGCAGACCGTCAAAGTCATTTGGCGGAATGCCTCATCACCAGAACTTTCAAACAAGCACCAAGACACAGCTTGGCTGGTGGTGAGAAGGGCCCTCCCCGTCAGATCCTTCATGCACACCCGAAGTCTCGCCCCCTCCGCACAGTGCCCCCGCGTTGGCTGTGGTGGGGAAGAGACGGTCGCCCACCTCCTCCTGGAATGTGCCTTTGCAAAGCAGGTGTGGAAAGAAATGCAGTGGTTTTTGTCAAGGTTCATCCCAAGCAGCTCTGTAACACAGGAGTCTGTGCTCTACGGGCTGTTCCCAGGGACGCACACCAAGACAAACATCAACTGCTGCTGGAGGACTATCAATTCGGTGAAAGACGCCCTTTGGTCTGCCCGAAACTTGCTGGTCTTCCAGCGCAAAGAGTTGTCCACCACCGAATGTTGCAGACTGGCACATTCCAAGGTCCAGGACTACGTGTTGAGGGACGCACTAAAGCTTGGGGCAGCAGCAGCAAAGGCTCAATGGGGAAAGACCACAGTGTAAGGTTCCCCCACCAAGCTGGACTGAGGGGCTGGATCACTGGGAAACCCCTCGAACTGTATCGTTAATATTCTCAATTGCTGTAAATGTAAAACTGTAATTGACATGACAATTGTGAAAAGGAAGGGTTGGGAAGGAACTCATGACAGTATTGAAGGAAACTGATCTCCCTTGCAATGTTTGTATTTTTTGGTGCTGTTTGGAAACTGTCTGGCAATGTAATTTTTACAGATGTTTATGAATAAAGTATATTTTGGAAATAAAAAAAGCAAGCCCAGATTCAAAGCACATGGGCTGCTGCTGATATTCCTCACCTCACCACCAATCGGCACTGCTATTTTCAGACTCAAGTCACCCTCCCTTCCTCACTTAACTGAGGGCCACTAAACCCACAATGACCTGATCTTCAATCATGTCTTGCCTGCAAGCTGCCTGTTTTGGCAACTTTCCGACTCAATGTAAATGAGGTTCGAAGCCCAATATCAGGGGCAGAGCTTCACCATTCAGGTACAAGGATTGCTTTCGGCAACCACCCCTCACCCCTGCCCCAACTTTTCCAAGCCAGAATTTGTATAGCACTATGTTGGAAAGCGCATTGTTACAGTGGCCTTGGCAAAAGAACTTGAGAATTGGCCTGGAGACTCCAGCAGTGGCTCAGCTCGACTGACATCTTCTCTAATCTGAGACACCAGCTATCCACAACACAGGCTATTGCCAGACTTTCTTTCAAGGAGAATCTTATTTATACCTGAATCAATAGTCTCAAGAAAAAATTCAGTTGGGTATTACCCCCAGGAAACACGGTTGGAAAATCTCTTAGGAAAGGACAGTTGGATATATTCCATGGGCTAAAGCAGCAGTTACATAATCATCTCAGGTTTGGCAGTTATCTTGAGATGTCAGGAGTAGCAGTTTATGACCATTTAGAATTGTACATTCAATAACAGAAATGAATCTGAATTTCCATGTGGTTAAAGTTGTAGGGGACGGTGTGAGCTAGCAGCATATGTGTGTCACTTCCATATTTGTACCTATGCCAATGTTTCCTGGGATCAGAAGGTTAGGCAGTTTGTGTCTGTCCCCACTGCAGTTAATCAGAGAAATTGTGGAATTGGCAAGATAATGCAATACCTAAATTCCCACCACTTATAGACTGTGTGTATGCCATCACAGGTAAGCAGAAACTCTACCCGTGTGAAGTTGCCAGGTTCGGAGATACATAATGTAAAACTCAAACGGGGATCTCACTTCCCTCAAAGGTCCTGACCCAGTACTGAGTATCAATAACACGAAACAAACTCTGGATACAATTTCCACTTTATGTGGAAAACCTTTATTAACTCACTAACCAATAGTATAATGCTTCCAACACCAGTTGCTTAGTTAGACCTGTATTCAGGAGCTCATTCCGAGGTGGTCAGTCCACTGAATGAATTCTTCTGCACATCTTCCTTAGCACTCCCACCATGACTATGCAAGAGCACCTGCATTTGGTCATTTCCTGCTTTCAGCAAGGAGCTCGGGGGTCTTGGGTACATGCCAGCAATGGATATCTGCAGCTTGATAAGAAGGAAACCATTCATATATATTCTAAAAAGCCATTATCTATGAGAGTTGTTGTCGACAGAGTGTTTGATGTTGTAATAGCCTGGGGCTACCACCTTCGTGGCATGTCCTGACATGCGAGTATGTGGGGGTCCTTGTTCAGTTAAACTGTCTTTATTTTAAAAAGTCTGGGGGATGTGGGCGTCACTGGCTAGGCCAGCATTTATTGCCCATCCCTAATTGCCCTCGAGAAGGTGGCAGTGAGCTGCCTTCATGAACTGCTGCAGTCCATGGGGGGTAGGTACACCCACAGTGCTGTTAGGAAGGGAGTTCAGGATTTTGACCCAGCGACAGTGAAGGAACGGCGATATAGTTCCAAGCCAGGATGGTGTGTGCTTGGAGGGGAACTTGCAGGTGGTGATGTTCCCAAGCATCTGCTGCCCTTCTCCTTCTAGGTGGTAGAAGTCACGGGTTTGGAAGGTGCTGTCGAAGGAGCCTTGGTGCATTGCTGCAGTGCATTTTGTAGAAGGTACACACTGTTGCCACTTTGCATCGGTGATGGAGGGCGTGACAGTTGAAGGCGATGGAGAGGGTGCCAATCAAGTGGGCTGCTTTGTCCTGGATGGTCTCGAGCTTCTTGAGTGTTGTTGGAGCTGCACCCATCCAGGCAAGTGGAGAGTATTCCATCACACTCCTGACTTGTAGATAGAGGACAGGCATTGCGGAGTCAGGTGGTGAGTTACTCGCTTCAGAATACCCAGCTTCTGATCTGCTCTTGTAGCCACAGTATTTATGTAGCTGGTCCAGTTCAGTTTCTGGTCAGTGATGACCCCCAGAATGTTGTTAGTGGGGGATTCAGTGATGGTAATGCCATTGAACATCAAGGGAGATAGTTAGATACTCTCTTGTTTGAGATGGTCATTGCCTGGCACTTGTGTGGCTCAAATATTACTTGCCACTTATCAGCCCAAGCCTGGATGTTGTCCAGGTCTTGCTGCATATGGAAACGGGCTGCTTCAGTATTTGAAGAGTTGCGAATGGTGCTGAACATTGTGCAATCATCAGGGAACATCCCCGCTTCTGACCTTATGATGGAGGGAAGGTCATTGATGAAGCAGCTGAAGATGGTTGGGCCAGGGCACTACCCTGAGGAGCCCCTGCAGTGATGTCCTGGGTGAATGAATTGTTCTGTGATTATCACTGCAAGGATTTTATTCTCAGGGCTGCTTTGCATCTTAGAGAAGCCTTGTGTCTATCGCTGCAAGATGGTGTATGCTACTAACGGATCTATTTTTGTTAAAGATATGGATGCAGTTGCTCTTCAGAATCTAACATAAGTTGGCCTTTGTTTCACGCCTCAGCTACTGCAGAGATTTCAGATGTAATCGTGTCCAGGGGCTGCCAGTGGCAGTTCATTAAAGTATTGTACAACTCTTCACTCCTCTCCATGAACTGTTGATTTGCTTCATCAATGTCTAGGTACAGATCAGGATCTAAAGGAGGAAAGAAAAAAATGCAAAGGTTTTAAATACAAGGTTTTAGTATCCATTGCAAAGAGCACATGGCCCACAGTGAGCATGACAGTAAAATAATCAGAGAAACTCAACGTCTCTGTTACCTGACATACACATTACCATTAAGCAGTTCAGTCTACAAATCGTTTAATATGAGCAGCAACATCATTAACTGCCAAACACTCTGTCACATCAACATCCTTTCTTTTAAGAAAAAAAAAGACTTTTGTTTCCTGAATCAAGAGTTTTGGGAGATCATGACTAACACATCTATAATTTCCTCACCTAAATCTTCTAATACCCTGGAGTGGAAACCGTTGGGTCAGAGAGATTTGTCAATCTTCAGTCTAATTGTTTTTTCTCCATTACCATTTTTCATTCATTAGATCTACTAAGGTTCATCCCCTTGAATTGGGTGTAGCTTTTTTCATATCTCTGGTATCCTCTGCCTCTACTGTGCAATCATTTCCTTATTTTCGATTACATTATCATCTGTATCTGTCTTTAAGCAGCTCACATTACCACTCTTTTTCTCTTAACATACCTGTAGAACTTTAAGTTAAGTATATGAATTTAAAATAAGGCTAGAAATATATCCTAAACAGTGCATTTCCAGCTCAGCAGCTCCTCTGGGTTCAAGAGAGAGAGAAATATCTAAAGACCTCAGGGCAATTGGAAATATCATTGGTAAGTTTTTTAAAAATTCTTTCACGGGATGTGAGCATCGCTGGCAAGGCCAGCATTTGTTGCCCATCCCTTATTGTTCCCGAGAAGGTGGGGTTGAGCCGCCTTCTTGAGCTTTTTGTGAATGAAAGGCGGTTTCCAGTGGTGTTCCATGGGCCTCAGTGTTGGGTCCCTTGCTGTCTGTGGTATATATTAATGATTTGGACTTAAATGTGGGAGGCATGATTGGGAAACTTGCAGATGACACAAAAACTGGCTGTGTAATCGATAGTGAAGAGGATAGCCATAGACTCCAGAATGATATCAATGGTTTGGTTGAGTGGGTGGAAAAGTAGCAAATGGAATTCAATCCGGAGAAGTGTGAGGTAATGCATTTGGGAAGGGTAAACAAAGCAAGGGAATACACAGTAAATGGGAGGATATTGAGAGGGATAGAAGAAGTGAGACACCTTGGAGTGCATGTCCACAGGTCCCTGAAGGTGGCAGGATAGGTCAATAGAGTGGTCAAGAAGGCATATAGAATGCTTTCATTTATTGGCTGAGGTATAGAATTCAAAAGCAGGGATGTGATGCTGGAACTGTATAAAATGCTGGTTAGGCCACAGCTGGAATATTGCATACAGTTCTGGTCATCACATTACAGGAAGGACATAATTGCTCTGGAGAGAGTACCGAGGAGATTTACAAGAATGTTGCCAGGGCTCGAAAGTTGCAGCTACGAGGCATGATTGGATAGGCTAGGGTTGCTTTCCATGGAACAGAGGAGGCTGAGGGGTGACTTAATTGAGGTGTACAAAATTATGAGGGGCAGAGATAGAGTAGACAGGAAGGACCAGTTTCCCCTAGTGGAGAGGTCAATTACCGGGGGCACAGATTTAAGGTGATTGGTAGAAGGATTAGAGGAGACATGAGGAAAACCCTTTTCACCCAGAGGGTATTGAGTGTCTGGAATTCACTGCCCGGATTAGTGATGGAGGCAGAAACCCTCAACTAATTTAAAAGGTACCTGGACCTGCACCTGAAGTGCTGTAACCTGCAAGGTTACAGACCAGGTGCTGGAAGGTGGAATTAGATTGGGTGACTGTTTTTTTTCCAGCCGGTGCAGACATGATGGGCTGAATGGCCTCTTTCTGTGCCGTAACTTTTCTATAGTTCTAACTGCTGCAGTCCATCTGGTGTAGACAAACCCAGAGTGCTGTCAGAAAGGACATGATGGACATTGGTCCTAGTTTATTACTGAAAAAGCCAGAAATGTGCTGTTTTTCTTGTACATCTAATTTGGTTCAAAGTTAAAAGTTCTGTAATCCAAGGAAATCTGTTCAATTGACTTTGCTACAACTAATAACCCAAACCTGATCTATAGTTTTCAGCTCCAGTCACACAGTCTGACAGAATTTATTTGCCTCATATCCAAAGACTAGAAGAACAGCAGGGAGCTTGTCAATTGAGTAGACTGAGTTACATTATATCTGCAGATCTTACATAGAATTGTATAGAATGCAGAGCACAGAAACAGGTCATTTGGCCTAACTGGTCTATGCCAGTGTTTATGCTCCACATGAGCCTCCTCCCATCCCTCTTCATCTAACCCTCATCAGCTTAAACTCCTATTCTTTTCTCTCTCATGTATTTATCTAGCTTCTCCATAATTGAATCTGTGCTATTTGCCTCAACTACACCAACGTTCTATACAGATTTAACATAACTTCTCTGCTTTTCAATCCTATCCCTCGAGAAATAAACCCCAGTGTTTTGTTTGCTTTTTTTAAAAATTAGCCATATTAACCTGCATTGCTAATCTTAGTTATCCGTGTATCTGCACCCCAGATCCGTTTGCCTCTCTATCTCATTCAGACTCATTTTCCAAACAGTATGTGATCTCCTTATTCCTCCCACCAAAATGCAACACCTCACACTTATCGATATTAAAATTTGTTTGCTATTACACATTCATTCTGCAAGTTTAATAATGTTTTCCTGTACTTTGTCACATTCCTCCTGTTTTAACTACACCACCCACTACCCCCCACCCCAATTTAGTGTTGTCTGTCACTTCAAAATTGTATTTCCAATTCCTGAGTCCAAATCGTTTCTGTAAGTGGTGAACAATGGTCCCAGCACCAATCCATGTGGAACATCACTTCCCATTTTGTCAGTCTAAATTCCTATTTGCTGTTTACTGTTTTGTAGCCAACTTGCAATCCACTTTGCAACTTGGCCCTGACTCCACATGCTCTGACCTATAGTGTACAAAGTGTCATATTCTGGTTTGCAGAGAGTCAGGGCTCACTTACGAGACTGAGCAAGCACAAGAGAACTATCCAAAGGGCTTCGTCAGATGTAGTGCTCTTTATGCTATTTACCAAGGCAAGCACGATAGAGGCATATTACTATACAATTAATTCCTTACCATTTTCGCAATTGCAAAGCTCTATTATTTGTTTGACTTGATCCCAGCAGCTAAAAAGGCAAACAAACTAGGAAATGGTGTGGAGGCAAGAAACTGGAAATTACACACAATTTGCTCAGTACAGTAATGTGCAACAGTACTCACTCTCTGCTACATCATCTTCTACTTCATCGGTGTTTGACATCATAGATAGGGGCTTTATGGAAAAATTTGCAAAAACACATCAGATATGACAGTAAAACCCCCTCCAAATACAGTCATCAAGCACTCCTAGGTTAGATACTGTACAGGTCAGATTATTCTCGTCTCTACTATTCCAATAACAAGCATTTGCCCCAGTTCAGAAGATTCTCTCTCCTCCATGCACCTTCAGTATACCATCAATAGATTTCCATTTCTGATTCTTATGATCCTCTCAGACGGAGACTAGGAAATGGTAGCAAATTAGGGTAATTTTATGCTGTGAACTGTTGACTACTGGCAACGAGATTCAAAGTTCCTCAAACTCATTTCACTTAAGCTTTCAACAGTTGGCTATGTGGGGAGACATTCATTCCATCTCCATGGGCTGCATTTAGATCTGCTGCCAGAAGACAAAGCAGCGAAGAAATCCACTGTGCCCCGATATGCTCCTTATGGCACTTTAAGCGACATTTGTACAAACTACTAAACCCTGCAAGAGCGACAAGCACCACAGCTCCAGTAGCTGGCCAATATCACAATGACTCGTGTTCTGCAAGAGGCTTAAATCATGAGTGCTGGGGCCTCAACTATTTACGGTCTATATAAATGACTTGGATGAAGGGACTGAGTGTATTGCAGCCAAATTTGCTGAGAATACAAAGATAGGTCGGAAAGCAAGTTGTGAGGAGGACACAAATAGTCTGCAAATTGATATAGATAGGTTAGTTGAGTGGGCAAAAATTTGGTAGATGGAGTATAACGTGGGAAAATGTGAGGTTGTCCACTTTGGCTGGAAGAATAGAAAAAATGATTATTTATACAAAGAGAGACTGCAGAATACTGCAGTACAGAGGGATCCGGGGTCCTTGTAAATGAATCACAAAAATTTAGCATACAGGTACAGCAAGTAATTAAGAAGGCAAATGGAATGTTACCATTTATTGCAAGGGGGAATGGAGTATAAAAGTGGGGAAGTCTTGCTACAGTTGTACAGGGCATTGGTGAGACTGCATCGAGAGTACTGTGTACAGTATTGGTCTCCTTATTTAAGGAGGGAAATATTTGTATCGGAAGCAGTTCAGAGAAGGTTCACTAGGCCCGTTCCTGGGATGAAGGGGTTGTCTTAAGAGGAAAGGTTGAGCAGGTTGGGCCTGTACTCATTGGAGTTTAGAAGAATGAGAGGTGATCTTATTGAAACATATAAGATTCTGAGGGGGCTTGACAGGGTAGATGCTGAGAGGGTGTTTCCCTTCGTGAGGGAATCTAGAATTCGGGGTCACAGTTTAAAAAAAAAGGTCTCCTATTTGAGACTGAGATGAGGAGGAATTTTTTCCTCTGAGGGTCATTAATCTTTAGAATTCTCTTCCCCAGAGAGTAGTGTAGGCTGGGTCATTGAATATATTCAAGGCTGAGTTAGATAGACTTTTGATCTACAAGAGAGTAAAGGGTTATGGGGGGGGAGGGGGAGAGGGGGGAGGGGGCACCAGGAAAGTGGAGTTAAGGCCACAATCAGATCAGCCACGATCTTATTGAACGACCTACTCTTGCCTTATGTTAGACCAGTACCATCACCAACAGAACATGCCTTCAGAAGCACTTGGGAGAAAATGATAAAATAACTACCATTTCATTTTGAAACTGATGCTCGAGATAGAGAATTGGGAAGCAGCATACCTCAGCGACAGAAGTAGCTCCATACTGCTGGTAACTGTAGCCATAGTGATCATAGCCCCACTGGCTGTAGTAGTTCTGATATTGTTGATAATACTGACTGTAGTTATAGCTCTGGTTCTGTTGATAAGCAGCTTTGGTTTTTGTACTGCAACAGATCAGAATGTTGTTTACTGAGCAACCACAGTAAAGGCTGGCACTTGACAGATAAGCAAGAACTCTCATCATTGAGTACATGACACCACAGATGTGGGGCTGGTGTGGGGGGAGAGAGCAGGCAGGAATGAACAATCACATTGAATTTACAGCACAGAAACAGTCCATTCAAGACGACAAGTCCATGTACCTGTTTAAACTTCACATAAGCCCACATTTCCTCATCTAACTCCATCAGCATATCCCTCTAGTCTGCTCTCCCACATCTGCTTATCTAGCCTCCCCTTAAACTCATTTATACTACTTACCTCAACTACTGCCCTCCCATCCCTTCTCTCTTGCACTCCCTCTCTCCCCTCCTAACCCTCTTTATTTGGTGGTGTCCTGGCAACCAGAACCCAATACTCCAATGGTGGTTTAACCAAGTAAGGCTCAATAGTTCAGCGTAACTGCTGTACTTTTCAATTCTATTCCTCTGGAAATAAATCCCAGTGCTTGATTTGCTTTTTTAAAAAAAAAAATGGTCTCATTGACCTGTGTCACAACGTTTAGTGATTTGTGTATTTGTACTCCCAGATCCTGCTCCTCTACCCCATTTAGATTCTTATTTTCCAAGTGGAATGCAACCTATTTATTTTTCTTAGCAAAATGTAATACCTCACACTTATCTGTGTTGAAATTCATTTGCCAATTATATGCCAATTCAGCTGCACTGAAGAAGGTGCCATCTGCCAGATTAGACATTAAACCTGCCTGGTCAGTTGGATGCGGCACTGTTCGAAGAACAGCAGGGGCGCTGTGTGTGACCTTGCTCTGAACAAATTACCTGCTGCATTTGCCTAAAACAGTTCAACACTTCAAAAAGGTCATCACTGCCTTTTTTTTTTATTGTTCGGGGGATGTGGGTATCACTGGCTAGGCCAACAATTATTTCCCATCCCTAATTGCCCTCGAGGTGGTGGTGGTGAGCTGCCTTCTTGAACCGCTGCAGTCCATGTGGGGTAGGTACACCAACAGTGCTGTTAGGAAGGGAGTTCCAGGATTTTTACCCAGCAACAATGCAGGATAGGCAATATAGTTCCAAGTCAGACTGGTGTGTGGCTTGGAGGGGAACTTGGAGGTGGTGGTGTTCCCACACATCTGCTCCCCTTGTCCTGCTAGGTGGTAGAGGTCACGGGTTTGGAAGGTGTCGTCAAAGGAGCCTTGGTGCATTGCATTTTGTAGATGGTACACACTGCTGCCACTGTGTGTCTGTGGTGGAGGGAGTAAATGTTGAAGCTTGTAGATGGGGTGCCAAACAAGCAGGCTGCTTTGTCCTGGATGGTGTCAAGCTTCTTGAGGGTTGTTGGGAGTTGCACCCATCGGGCAAGTAGAGAGTATTCCATCACATTCCTGACTTGTGCCTTGTAGATGGTGGACAGGCATTGGGGAGACAGGAGGCAAGTTACTCGCCGCAGAATTCCCAGCCTCTGATCTGCTCTTGTAGCCACAGCATGTGTGTGGCTGGTCAATGGTGACCCCAGGATGTTGATAGTGGGGGTTTCAGTGATGGTAATGCTATTGAACGTCAAGGGGAGATGGTTAGATTCAATCTTGTTTGAGATGGTCATTGCCTGGCACTTGTGTGGCGTGAATGTTACTTGCCACTTATCAGCCCAAGCCTGGATGTTGTCCAGGTCTTGCTGCATATGGACATGGGCTACTTCAGTATCTGAGTCATTGGGAATGGTGCTGAACATTGCACAATCATCAGCAAATATCCCCATTTCTGACCTTATGATGAAGGGAAGGTCATTTAGAGTACTTTGGGATGTGCTGAGTAAAAGGTGCCATATAAATGCAAGTTCTTTCATCTTTTAGATCTTACTGTGAAGAACAGACAATACATAAATCAATGATGCTTCATAGCTGCATGTATAGTGTGGTTACTAAATTGTTATTTCCATTATCTTGTATTCATTGAATCAATACTGATAGCAAAGGAATACAGTATAGCTGTGGTGATAACTTTAGTTAATATAAGAAATGAGACATGTAGGGTTGGTGGGAATAGAGCAAATATTCATTTAAATATGCAGATTAGTGCAGCACTAAATATTGGAATTTGGTCACAGCTCATTATTGGCCTGTTATTGATGACTTACAAACAAAAAAAGGACCATTACCTAATTTACTGATCTTCTAGGAACACAGGAATATAATTATAATTAGACCATGACTGATTTGTAATTCAACTCCATTTTGCCATCTTTTCTCCATATATGTTTACCTTACCCAACAAAAATCTACCTTAGTTTTGAAATTTCCAAATGTCCCCAGCATCCACAGCCTTTTGAAACAGTGTGTTCCAGATTCCTGAGTGAAGAAATGCTTTCCAATTTCACTCTTGAATGGTCTAGCTCTAATGTGAAGATTGTTTTCTCTTGTTTTTTTATTCCCCCACCAGGAAATACATTCTCTGTATTTACCCTTTCAAATCCTTTTATCATTTTAAATACCTTGATCACCTCAATCTTCAAAACTCATGGGAGCATAAGCCATGCTTATGCAATCCACGCTCAATTTCAACTCTCTAAGCCTCAGTATCATTCTGGTGAATCTAGTGCTACACTCCCTCCAAGGCCAATGTATTCTTCCTGATGTGCAGTGCTCCAGATGGGGCCTGACTAAGACGCTATATAACTTAAGCAAAACTTCCTCTTGTAGCCCAGCCCAAGCTGTGCTGAGACTGCAGCCAGTGAATGCAGGGCAATGTGCTCAGCCACGCCTGCTAGACTCAGAGATATCCTATCCTCAGTTCTCCCTTACCTTTTCGGGATGGCCACACTGATACGAATTGGTTTCCCCCCCAGCCCCTTGGCATTCTGGCACTCCTCCAGAGCTGCTTTCTGCTCCGCTTCTTCGGCAAACCGGACAAATCCGTAGCCTCTGTAAAACAGCACAAGCCCGGTCATACATTCTGCCACACCAAGATGCACTAGTGATGTACAAAAATGCAGCTGCAATTAAACAGGAACAAAAGAAACAAACAGGCCATTTGTGATCAGCCTCAGCACAAAGCAACCGATCTGTTTTTGTGGTCAATGCTCACCAAAGCCCAGGTATTTCCTATGGGGAACATGCAGTACTGAAGTAATTTCAGGACTGCCTCAGGTGCCTGCTAGTGGCTGGTTTCACAGCAGAACTTACAAAGGCTTAGGAGCCAGATATAGCTTGTGGTTTTTAGTTATTCATTCAGGGAAGTGAGCGTTTCTGGCAAGACGGACCTTTATTGCACATCCCTACATGACCATGAGATGCTGGTGGTGAGCTGCCTTCCTGAACCACTGCAGTCCATGTGGTGAAGTTATTCCACAGTGCTATTAGGTAGGGATCTCTAGGATTTTCACCTAATTAGAATTTTAGAATTAGAATTAGAACATTACAGCGCAGTACAGGCCCTTCGGCCCTCGATGTTGCGCCGACCTGTGAAACCATCTGACCTACACTATTCCATTTTCATCCATATGTCTATCCAATGACCACTTAAATGCCCTTAAAGTTGGCGAGTCTACTACCGTTGCAGGCAGGGCGTTCCACGCCCCTACTACTCTCTGAGTAAAGAAACTACCTCTAACATCTGTCCTATATCTATCACCCCTCAACTTGAAGCTATGTCCCCTCGTGTTTGCCATCACCATCCGAGGAAAAAGACTCTCACTATCCACCCTATCTAACCCTCTGATTATCTTATATGTCTCTATTAAGTCACCTCTCCTCCTCCTTCTCTCCAACAAAAACAACCTCAAGTCCCTCAGCCTTTCCTCATAAGACCTTCCCTCCATACCAGGCAACATCCTAGTAAATCTCCTCTGCACCCTTTCCAAAGCTTCCACATCCTTCCTATAATGCGGTGACCAGAACTGCACGCAATAGTCCAGGTGCGGTCTCACCAGAGTTTTGTACAGCTGCAGCATGACCTCGTGGCTCCGAAACTCGATCCCCCTACTAATAAAAGCTAACACACCATATGCCTTCTTAACAGCCCTGTTAAATCCCTGAAAGTTGCTACCCAGGTTATGTACCTGGACACCAAGATCTCTCTGTTCATCTACACTACCAAGAATCTTCCCATTAGCCCAGTACTCTGCATTCCTGTTACTCCTTCCAAAGTGAATCACCTCACACTTTTCCGCATTAAACTCCATTTGCCATCTCTCAGCCCAGCTCTGCAGCCTATCTATGTCCCTCTGTACCCTTCAACATCCTTCGGCACTATCCACAGCTCCACCGACCTTCGTGTCATCCGCAAATTTACTAACCCACCCTTCTACACCCTCTTCCAGGTCATTTATAAAAATGACAAACAGCAGTGGCCCCAAAACAGATCCTTGCGGTACACCACTAGTAACTAAACTCCAGGATGAACATTTGCCATCAACCACCACCCTCTGTCTTCTTTCAGCTAGCCAATTTCTGATCCAAAGCTCTAAATCACCTTCAACCCCATACTTCTGTATTTTCTGCAATAGCCTACCGTGGGGAACCTTATCAAACGCCTTACTGAAATCCATATACACCACATCCACTGCTTTACCCTCATCCGCCTGTTTGGTCACCTTCTCGAAAAACTCAATAAAGGTTTGTGAGGCACGACCTACCCTTCACAAAACCGTGCTGACTATCGCTAATGAACTTATTCTTTTCAAGATGATTATAAATCCTGTCTCTTATAACCTTTTCCAACATTTTACCCACAACCGAAGTAAGGCTCACAGGTCTATAATTACCAGGGCTGTCTCTACTCCCCTTCTTGAACAAGGGGACAACATTTGCTATCCTCCAGTCTTCCGGCACTATTCCTGTCGACAATGATGACATAAAGATCAAGGACAAAGGCTCTGCAATCTCCTCCCTGGCTTCCCAGAGAATCCTAGGATAAATCCCATCTGGCCCAGGGGACTTATCTATTTTCACACTTTCCAAAATTGCAAACACCTCCTCTTTGTGAACCTCAATCCCATCTAGCCTAGTAGTCTGAATCTCAGTATTCTCCTCGACAACATTTTCTTTCTCTACTGTAAATACTGACGAAAAATATTCATTTAACGCTTCCCCTATCTCCTCCGATTCCACACACAACTTTCCCACTACTATCCTTGATTGGCCCTAATCTAACTCTAGTCATTCTTTTATTCCTGATATACCTATAGAAAGCCTTATAGTTTTCCTTGATCCTATCCGCCAATGACTTCTCGTGTCCTCTCCTTGCTCTTCTTAGCTCTCCCTTTAGATCCTTCCTGGCTAGCTTGTAACTCTCAAGCGCCCTAACTGAGCCTTCACGTCTCATCCTAACATAAGCCTTCTTCTTCCTCTTGACAAGCGCTTCAACTTCTTTAGTAAACACTAATGTTGCAGGGCTCTGCACAATAGGGGAATAGTACGAAGGGGGACTTATATTTCTATATAATTGCAGGAGTTTCTCTGCGAATATATCTGCTTTCCACAAAAGATTCAAAAATGGAGCTCAGTCACAATTATTTTTCACACATACAGCGGCAGTGAGAGTTTGTTGCACAGACCCCTGCTCCTAGTGAGAGGCTCCAAATGCAAGCTTCTCAGAAGCAGGGGGTAGCCAACGACCATAGTGCCAGAAAGCTGATGGGAAGGTAGGAGTATAGATTAGGAAGCAAAGATCAGGGAAAACCAAGCTCAGGTTTTAAAAGGTTGTAGATTGTAGGAGGAACGGGAAGTGGATGATCAGGGGTTCCACAGTTTTGAAGTTTTTGGAAAAGGGTATACTTGAGACATCAGAGCAGAGCTGGGAGTCTGGTCTGCCTCGGGTGTAGTGCAAGTCAAGAGGGAAAATCTAAAACAAAAGTAACCATATAAAATAGAGGGGTACATCTAAAATAAAACTGACTGATGGAAAAGAGTAAAGCATATACCTGGAGTTTCCAAAGCTGTCAATCACCACCTTTGCTCCCCGGCAGGATTGGAACTTTTTTGAAAAGAACTCGTAAAGCTGGAAGTCATCGACTTCTGAGGTTAGGTCTCCAATAAAAAGTGAGTATTCCGGGCTGAAATGACAACCGAGCAAACAGTTTGAAATAATCAGTGTGGGAAGAATAACCCAGAAGAGAGTTAAATGCAGGTTAGATGGGACAATGGGACAGGATGCTGATTAGGAGAGAAACTTAAGAATTATATGCATTACATGGGACTGTGGCCAGCAGAACATAGAAACAGGGGTTGGTCATATAGTCCCGATGACATGGGATTGGGGGTAATATAGTACAATGAATTGGTTAACTGACAGAAATCAAAGAGTAGAAATAAATGGGTCATTCTCAGGATGACCTGAGTGATTCTCAGTGGGCTACCGCAAGGATCAGTGCTTGGGCCACAGCTGTTTAAAATCTATAGGTGTGAAGTGATCCACCGCAGCAGAAAAAAAAAACAGAACTGCAGAGTATTTCTTAATAACAGAAACTGGGCCTGTATTCTGTAGCAATTTTAAAAATGAGGTATGATCTCATTGAAACTTACAAAATTATGACAGGGCATGACAGGGCGGATGTGGATAGGATGTTTCCCCTGGCTGGTGAGTCTAGAACAAGGAGACACTGTCTCAGAATTAGGGGTAGACCATTTAAGACTGAGATGATGAGGAATTTCTAAACTCAGGGTGTTGAATCTATGGAATTCTCTACCCAGAGGGCTGTGGAAGCTCAATCATTGAGCATGTTCAAGACAGAAATCGACAGATTTCTGATTACTAACGACAAGAGATATGGGGATAATGGGCAAAAATGGTGTTGATGTAGATGATCAGTCATGATCATAATGAATGGCGGAGCAGGCTCAACGGACCGAATGGCCTACTCCTGCTCCTATTTCCTATGATCTTATTGGCAATTTTACAATCCAAGGGAACAATTCCTGAATGGAGAGTGTTTTGGAAGATCATGACTAATGCATCAACAATTTGCTCCCGACCTCTTTTAATCCCCTGGGGTGGAAAACAGTGGCTCCTAGAGATTTGTCAATCTTTAATCTCATTAGTTTCATCATTACATTTTTTTTTTAAATTTGTATTGAATTTGTTCCTCCACTTGGTTTATTTTTAGTTTTCCTTGTACCTCTGATATTTTATCCTCATCCTCTAGTGTGAAAACTGCCATTTTCTGATTTTCAATAATATTACCTGCATCTGTTTTCAAGGGGCCCACAATACTCAGCCACCATCTTTCTCTCAATATATTTGTAAAAATCCCAAGTGTTTCCTTGACATCCTTGCAAGCTTTTCTTCTTAATCCTTTTTGCAGCTCTGATCAATTTCTTTGTATCCCTTTGCCGCTCTTTCTAACTCTCCCAGTCTACGAGATTGCTACTGTTCTTTCCATTGTACAAGCCCTTTCTTTTAGTTTGATACTATCTCCCACTTCCCTTGTCGACCAAGTTTACACCCCTGCCACAGCACTGAAATGGCCCTGATCAAATGACATCCTATGTGATTGTGACCATGGTAAACTATTCCTCCACATCCTTCTTAACCTGTCTGCAGTCTTTGACATGGTTGACCACACCATCCTGTGCAATGTCTCTCCTCTGTCATCCAGCTAGCTGGGGCTGCCCTCACCTAGTTCCATTCTTATCTATCTAGTCATAGTCAGAGAATCTCCAGCAATGGCTTCACTTCCCACTCCTGCACCATTACCTCTAGTGCCCTTCATGAATTTATTCTGTCTCCCTCCTCTTTCCCATCTGTGTGCTGCCCCTCAGCAACATCACCTGAAAATATGTCAGGTTCCACATGTATGCAACTGACACCCAGCTCTACCTCTTAACCACTTCTCTCAACCCTCCACTGTCTGATTTGTCACCACACATGTCTGACATAGTAGAAACATTCTACAACTAAATACTGGAAGACTGAAGTCTTTGTCTTCGGTCTCCACTACAAACGCTGATCCCTAACCACCGACTCCATCTCTTTCCAATGCCACTACCTGAGGCTCAACCAGACCGTTTGCAACCTTGGTGTCATATTTGACCAAGACATGACCTTCTGAGCTCACATCCACTGCATCACCATGACCACCTACTTCCATCTCTGTAACATCACCTGTCCCCACCCCTGCCTCAGCTCACCCGCTGCTGGAACTCTCATCCATGCCTTTGTTACCTGTAGATTTGACTATTTCTATTCTTTCCTGGCCAGCCTCACATATTTAATCCTCCATAAACTTGAGGTCATCCAAAACTTTGCTGCCCATATCCTAACGCACCCATCAGCCTGTGTGCGCTGACCTACATTGGCTCCCGTTCCAGCAATGTCATTTAAAAATTTTCATCCTTGTTTTCAAATCCCTCTATGGCGTCACCTGTCCCTATTTGTGTAACCTCCTCCAGCCCTATAACGCTCCAAGATATCTGCACTCATCTAACTCTGGCCTCTCCTGCATTCCCAATTTTAATTGTTCCACCATTGGCAGCCATGCTTTCAACTGCCTCAGCCCCAAGCTCTGGAATTCGCTCCCTAAAACTCTCTGCCCCTCTCTCTCCTATAAGGCACTCCTTAAAACCTTCCTCCTTGACTAGGTTTTTGGTCACCTGTTCTAATATCTTCCTATGTGGCTCGGTGTCAAATTTGTTTGATACTGTTCCGGTGAAGCACCTTAGGATATTTTACTATGTTGAAATTGCTATATAAATACAAGTTGATGCTTTTGTTGACAGGGTGTGATCAGGAGAGAGATTGAGGGTTTATAGTGCAAGCTAATCGGATCAGGGTGTGATTTGGAGATATCATCGTGAGAGTTAAACAGCACAGGGAATAATATGGAGAGACACTGAAGTGTTATGGAGTGTGTTAAATAGGACAGTTTAATCGGATGTAAGATTTGCGGTGTTACAGTGTGTCAAATGGAACAGTGAGATCAGGAAAGAGGTTGAGGGAATAACAATGGTTGCAGTAAATATGCAAATACAGAAAAGGGAGCACTAGGAGAGGAAGACAGAAAAGATCTAAGGAGGCTCATTGCTCTCATGCAGGGTTTTGGTCAGAACCTATATGGAGCTCTATACTGGCTACAACTTACCATAGAACCATCGAAAAATTATGGCACAGAAGGAGGCCATTCAGCCCATCGTGTCTGCGCAGGCCGACAAAAAACTAGCCACCAATTTAATCCCACCTTCCAGCACCTGGTCTGTAGCCTTGCAGGTTACAGCACTTCAGGTGCATGTCCAGGTACCTTTTAAATTAGTTGAGGGTTTTTACCTCCACCACCATTCCTGGCAGTGAATTCCAGACACCCACCACCCTCCGGGTGAAAAGGTTTTTCCTCATGTCTCCTCTAATCCTTCTACCAATCACCTTAAATCTGTGCCCCCTAGTAATTGACCTCTCCGCTCGGGGAAATAGGTCCTTCCTGACTACTCTGCTCTATCTAGGCCCCTTATAATTTTGTACACCTCAATTAAGTCACCCCTCAGCCTCCTCTGTTCTAAGGAAAACAACCCTAGCCTATCCAATCTTTCCTCATAGCTGCAACTTTCAATCTCTGGCAACATTCTTGTAAATCTCCTGTGTACTCTCTCCAGAGTAATTATGTCCTTTCTGTAATGTGGTTCCCAGAACTGTACGCAATACTCCAGCTGTGACCTAACCAGCGTTTATACAGTTCCAGCACTACATCCCTGCTTTTGTACTCTATACCTCAGCCAATAAAGGAAAGCCTTCCATATGCCTTCTTGACCACTCTATCCACCTGTCCTGCCACCTTCAGGGACCTGTGGACATGCACTCCAAGGTTTCTCACTTCTTCTACCCCTCTCAATATCCTCCCGTTTATTGTGTATTCCCTTGTTTGCCCTCTCCAAATGCATTACCTCACACTTCTCTGGATTGAATTCCATTGCCACTTTTCTGCCCACTCAACCAAACCATTAATATCATTCTGGAGTCTACAGCTATCCTACCAACTATACGGCCAATTTCTGTGTCGTCAGCAAATTTCCCAATCATGACTCCCACATTTAAGTCCAAATCATTAATATGTACCACAAACAGCAAGGGACCCAATACTGAACCCTGTGGAATGCCACTGGAAATTGCTTTCCATTCATAAAAACATCCGTCGACTACTACCCTTTCTTTTCTGCTACTGAGCCAAATTTGGATCCAATCTGCCACATTCCCCTGTATCCCATGGGCATTCATTTTACTGACCAGTCTGTCATGTGGGACCTTGTCAAATGCCTTACGAAAATTCACATCAACCACATCCACTGCACTACCCTCATCAATCCTCCTCATTACTTCCTCAAACAACTCCATCAAGTTAGTAAGACATGACCTTCCCTTAACAAATCCATGCTGAAAAGGGCATTGATTACTGCAAAGGGACTATAATAGTGAGTCTGGTGGGGGGTGGGGGGAGTGTCAGGAATACAAGTTATAGGAGATGTTCAGGAATTTGGGGTTTGTTTTCTGAACTTAAGCTTTCATTAGGAGGGAACAGAAAATGAATCGAGGCAACTGTTCAATGTGACGAATTAAACCCAGGTAAAAGTTCAGAAGTCATAAAGAAGAAGGGAAATCAGAAAGCACTGCTTCCTCCAAAAAGTGCAAAAGTCACAGCTTATGTTATGAGGGAAGACTGGTGAAATGAGCAGTATAGATTTGGTCCATCTATGAAAAGGCACAGGCTTTTTGGGCCCAGTGGCTTTTCCTATCAGTAAAAATGCTTATATTTGACATCTCTTCCTTCCTGGTTCTAATCCTTCCACAAAGCATTTATCCAATTGGTGCACAATTGATGACAATCTGATATAAACAGCTTGGGGCCTCAATCCTATCATTATTTATTGATGAGTGGCTGAATGTACGACCGGTTTGTGGAGGGGTACAGATCAACCCAGTGATGTGTACTGTCAGGATACCTGAGGCAGGCACTAAAGGTCACACTTCTTCAATGAGAAGAGAAAAGCAGAGTGTGCAGGAGGGGTATGGGGTGTACTCTCAATGATCAAAGCACTCTCTCTAGCTTCAACATAAGAAATATACAGTTAGAGTATTCAAACAATGCTGACTTCTCGATCTGACAGAAACCTGGGCATTATTAACCTGGAGAGGAATGGTGCTTGCAGGAAAGGTTTCGAATTTGATTTGCTTGAAAAAAAAAGGATACTTCAAGGTGGCTCATCCAGTTTGCAAGGGTAACGATGGGAACTGACAAAGCTGACCCAGGCCTAGAATGTCTCTATTATTCTCCCAGACAATAATTTGCAGTATTTTATACTGTAACCTGCTGGGGAGAGTAATGCGGCTTGATTTGATATTCCACGTGCCATAATAATTATGACCAGGCTCTGAACTAACCAGAGTTCTCTAGCAAATCACTAAACAACTGCTAACCAGTCCCTGCAATGATCTCCCAGTTCTTCAACATTCCATATACATGAGCATAGAGTCAGACAAACCAATTTACCTTCCATCGGGATGCTTCCCATAAGTAGAATAGTTTAACTTGAACCTTTTTGGCTGTAAAATTAAGAAAACACATTAAACACCTGGAAAACTTTTACTAGTACTGCCCCAATAAAGTACACTTGTTGGAAGAAGTGATACTTCAACCATTCCGTGATGATTTCAGCCCTGGGCTCCACCTTAACAATACCAGGCACAACATATTGGAGCTGTAGGTCTGAGCAGGTGACCTCGCCCTGCAATTTTATTCATAGAGGCAAATGAATAATCCTTGCACTTCAGAATCATCAATTCAAGCAATACAATCATAAAAGGCTTTCCTCCCAGTCTGAGCATGAGGATGGGACAATGGAGGAAAGTAGCACTTTGGAGCCTGTGTCTGACAGAAATATTTTTATGGCAATGTGATTGGCTACAAAATATCTTTTGGCTGGGGGGGGGGGGGGGGGAAGGGGGAATAATGTTTATTGCAATATGATTGAAGTAAAAAAAAAATAAAAACAAAGACTTCACCAATGAGGAGGAAGACAATTTAAAATAGACTAAATAGTGGTAGAGTGATGGACAGATGGAGCAAAGGTAGATAGATAGTGAGACAGCGGTAGAGTGGTCCCATCCTCTGTAAAACGTGAACACATCCAAAACTCTCCTGGCTTTATCCTAACTCGCATGGTTCACCCATTACCCCTGTGATCACTGACTTGCATCGGTTCCCAGTACGGCAACACCTCAATTTTAAAATGCTCATCCGTGTGTTCAAATCCCTCCATGACCTTTCCCCTCGCTATCTCGAACGTTCTGCAGCCACACAACCCTTTGAAATTTGCGCACTTATCGAATTGTGGCCTCTTGCATATTCCGACTTTAATTGGGTCCTAAGCTCTGGAATTCTCTCCCTATACCTTTCCACCTCTACCTCATATTTTAAGATGCTCCTTAAAACCTACCTCTTTCCTGTCCTAATATCTCATGTGGTTCGGTATCACATTTTGTCTGATAAAGCTCCTGTGAAGGGACTTGGGTCCTTTTACCACAATTAAGACATTATATAAATACAAGTTGTTGTTGTAGAGTGATGGCAGATGCAGCAAACAGCAAGATGGATAGAAATAGAAAGAAAGATTTAAAAAGAGGCAAAGTCAGAGAGATAGATGCGAGTACTGGCTTCCTGTAGATTTTAAATCGATAGGTTTGAGTGCTCATCAACTTCCTGGAGCAGAATTCAGAGACATACATAGTGCAATGCAGCCATTGATCTACACACCCCAGGACTGGGCACAGCTCATGCCTACTCATTGAGGCTTTCTGTCATGAGGAAGTAACAAGTATCGTTAAATTCTGCTGAGATATTCTTTTAAGTCCAAGAAACTTCCACACAGAAGGAAGTGATCATGTGTGCACCAGTGTTAGCTCTACACCAAATCGCAAAGGGACAGAATTTTAAAAAAGACCTTTAGGAGTAAGTGATCTGGTATTAAACACTCAGAATAGGGAGAAAATTCATCAATGCAAGCAGACAAAAATACCAACAAGCGGGATATGGGAAAGAAAGACTGTGGTGGGTAAGAGATGAAATAGGACAAAATCTTACCCTTTCCAACAGCCCTTCTTCAAATAATTTATATATCCATCAATATTTTTGTCACTTTCATCTGATTAATCTTCTCCAGCTATTTTTGCAAGGAAGTTAGATAATATTTGTTTAAAAAGTCCAACACTTTTGCAAGCAAGTTTTTCTCAATGCAAATGCAGAAATAACTTTCTGCACAAAACATGGCCTCAGCTTCTCATTCCCCTTTAATCATCACAACACTGCAGCTCGGCAGTAACAGGGCAGTTTCTATTAATGCATATGATGTAAACCCAGAACTCAGCATATCCAGAGCTCAGCACATCTAGGTCACAGGCTATTTGTGGCCCACCACCCTTCACCCGATATCCTCAGCAGACTTGTTGCTCTGTTACTTTGTGGGGGGGGGCGGGGGAGATGGCGGGCAGAGTGCCCATTTACAGCCTCTGCCTGTGGAATACCAAAGCAGCTCAGGGGATGCTGCTGGGAGGTGCACTTCTCCCAGGTTCCATACAGATAGGAGTGTTCAGTAGGATTATGGATCATGCAGTTTTCATTCTTGCTGGAGGGAAGTGTCTGGCCTCCATGGGGCGCCCGTCCACAGTGGCATGATTGAAATCAGGAGTTCGAGCGTGCAGATTCGCAACCTCGAACCAGGTCTCATCACTCAACTGGTACATTTCTGAGGGTAATCCTTGAGCAAGTTGGGTCTGTGGGCCTTGTTCAAAACTGCATCTGCATCAGTTCTTGTTTTAGGATTTGGGACTGTGTGAGAGAGCCTGTTCCTTGCTGTTAACACTGCTGTTTTATCCCAGCTGCAGAATCACATAACACACCGAGGAGCTGCATTTACCAGCCTGATGCCACACTAAGGGAGCCAGACGGATCATTGTGAACAGCTGCTAAAAGACAGGGTCTCCCAGAATCCAAACTGGAAAAAAAAAGCTCAAAAGTTAGTGTGGGATCCTGACTTACAGCATTGGAACCAGGGAGTGGTTTTCCATTCAGTTTATGTAACGACAGATCAGCACTTGATTGATCTGGAAACTCCACAAAGCAGTACCCGGCTGGCCCCCTGCACAAACAACAAACAATGATGCCAGTTTAAGGACCCTGTAAACTTAAAGAACATCATTCAATTAACAATGGAGTGCAGTATTCCTCTGTCTCCTAATGTTCATCCTTCCTCTCAAAGTTTTGACTGATGCCTTTGTATAGTTCCACACCAAGCAGCCACACTTGTGCACTTGTCAGTATTGGCGTGGAAGCTGAAACACTGGATGTCTGCAGTCTGTTCAACCAAGCTCAATTCTGTCCTCATCCAGGAACTGCACTTCACATTCCAGGGCATCTCTGGTCACGCAGCATCCCTGGCTGATTTCCTTCTCATTCGACCAAGTTAGCTCAGCACAGATCAGAACTCGAACCTTCCCCATCTGTTTGGCCCAATGCTGGACTGGGCAGCTCAATCCAGGCACATAATCCCCCTGCTCTTTGCCACACGCTGACCAAGTCAGGCAGGAGTTTCATTTATCTTCTCTGTGCTGCTGCAATTCCAAAACAAAGTAAAAGAAAATAATTCAAGTAGCAGAAAGGAAGAGGGTCCAGGGAAGACAGAGGCGAGGGGTCGAGGAGGACAATGACAGGCTGGGGAGGGGATGGGATACAGAGAGAAAAATGAGCAAGAGAGAGAGAGAGAGAGACAGACAGAAAAACAGTGTTGGTGACAGAGGTGAAAGTGAGAGTATGTCTTCCTGCTGTCAACCAAAATGGACCTTAAAGGCTGCTTTTTATCTAAAGACTTTGACCAGAATTTCCCAAGAAAATCTGCAGTGGAATTCTGCAGTGCTTGGGGACCACAGCCACAACACTACATCTCTGTATATTTCTACAACCAGTCTTTCAGTACTGTGCTAACAGACAAATTCAGCATTATTACAGACAAAAGTCTCCAAAAACTCAATATGATTCAGTGGTATATTGTGAGCTATCTGTAAGCGTCATCAAAAACTAAAAGTCTGTCTGGAACACAACATGTCAGTCTAGGTGTTAAAAGGGAACAGAGAATACACACTTATAAATCTGTACATACACTCTTCAATGTAATGCTGAATAAATGAAGTTACCCAGTAATTCTGTTTCGAATGATTTTGACTCCAACCACTTTTTGTCCCATTGCAGAAAAGGCTTCTTTGATGAAGTCAACATCCATATAGGGCTCCAACTGAAACAAGACGAGATACAATTACACAATGAGCCCATGAGAGAGATTCAAACTAAACTTTCAAAGCAATGGACAAATCATTTAGTCATAGTTTCTCAGATGGCTCAAAGGTTTCCTTTTTTCAAAAAAAAATCTATTTGCTGCTGAATCTTACACTCAGTAGCATAATAAATAGCAATGATCACTTCAAGCATCCAGTGTTAATACTGCATACTCATAGCCTACGTTAGGTACACATCAGTCACTGTCAAATCAACCTTTATCACTACCTTACACAGCTGTCTCTTACTTGTGATCATTTGTCTCACAGTAGTCAGTGATTTTTATTTTATTTAGCGATACAGCACTGAAACAGGCCCTTCGGCCCACCGAGTCTGTGCCGACCAACAACCACCATTTATACTAATCCTACATTAACCCCATATTCCCTACCACATCCCCACCATTCTCCTACCACCTACCTACACTAGGGGCAATTTACAATGGCCAATCAACCTGCAAATCTTTGGCTATGGGAGGAAACCGGAGCACCCGGCGGAAACCCACGCGGTCACAGGGAGAACTTGCAAACTCCGCACAGGCAGTACCAGAACTGAACCCGGGTCGCTGGAGCTGTGAGGCTGCGGTGCTAACCACTGCGCCACTGTGCCGCCCACAGTGCAGTGATCTTTATTGGGAGACTGCTAACTGTGCTGGTGCCAAATTAAGGGTGGTTTGCTGTGCTTTCACTGGATCAACAGAACCCAAACTCATTCCATGTATGACTCCTGCAGCTTGTCAGTGTAACAATCAACCCATTAGGCTGGATTAGATTTGAGAGATTTATTAGAATCGTGGAATTATCTGTTTAACATTCCCAAATCTGCTTTAATGCTAAGCAGGGTGTTACAGTTCAGGGTAGAGGGTCTATGAGGTTGGAGGTCTTCCATACAAGCGCGTCCAATATTTCTTCCTTTTCCCTCAACTGAGAATTCCACCCCCGCCGCCACCCCCCCCCACCCCCCAACTGTGGTCCACCTTGTCTGTTATATTTGACGCACTTCAGTTCTCACCCCTTCCCCTCCCTCCCAGAACCACGATAGGGTTTCCCCTGTCCTCATCTTCCACACCACCGGCCATCACATTCAAAGATCAATCTCCGCCATTTCCACCAGCTCCAGCATGAAGCCACCACCAAGCACATCTTGAGTTCAACAATTTTAGATTGTAACCTCTGCCCTCATTTTGTTTTGTTTTTCTTTGCTGTTTAGGTTTTTTTTTTTTAAACTCTCATTTCTCTATTTCAGGCAGCAGCTGTTCATTATCTTGCCATTCACAGCTCCTCTAGATACATCTTCTGTTTCTTTACCTGACTCATTGCCACTCCCTTTGGCCTTCCACCTTGAAACCTTGTCATTTAATCCCTCCTGCTCCCCACTCGATCACAGACTTTCCCTTTTGTTCTTTTTTCCACATTCCCCCTTTTCACTTACTCAGGAATGCTAGGAAAGGGCAAAAAGGGGCAGGGGTGGCAGTATTGATTAAGGAGAGCATTGCAGTGCTGGAGAAAAAGGATGGCCCAGCAGGACCGAGGACAGATTCTATTTGGGTAGAGCTAAGGAACAAAAAAGTTGCAGTTACATTGCTCAGTGTTGTCTATTGGCCACCAACTAGTGGGAAAAATGTAGGGGAACACATTTGCTAAGAAATTACAGAGAGGTGCAAACATTATAGGGTCATTATAAACAGGGACTTTAATTATCCAAACTGACTGGGATAGTAGTTGCATAAAGGGCGATGAGGGGCAAGAGCTCCTAGTGTGTGTTCAGGAAAATTTTCTACAGCAGTATGTCGCTAGTCCAATGAGAAAGGAGGCACTACTAGATCTGGTTCTTGGGAATGAGGTGGGCCAAGTGGATCAAGTATCAGTAGGAGAGCATTTAGGGGATAGTGATCATTGTATCATAAAGTTTAGTACTATGGAAAAGTACAAAGAACAATCCAGAGTAAGTACAATTAATTGGGGGAAGGCCAACTTCAATGGGGTAAGAACAGATCTGGGTCGAATAAACTGGAGTCAAAGGTTGGCAGGAAAAACAGTAGCTGAACAATGGGCTACCTTCAAAGAGGAGACAGTTCAGGCACAATCAAGAAGGAGAAAGGCAGGGCAAACAAATCCGGAGCTCCCTGGATGACAAAAGAGATAGAGATTAAGATAAAGAAGAAAAAGTGTGCTCATGACAGATGCCAGGTGGAAAATACTATTGAGAACCAGGCTGAATATAGAAGGTTCAGAGGGAGAAGTGAAAAAGCAAATATGAGAAGGGTATGAACAGAGACTTGCAGCTACCATAAAAGGGAATCCTAAAGTTGTCTATCGACATATTAATAGTAAAAGGGTGGTAAAAGGAGTGGGGCTGATTATGGACCAACAAGGGGATTTGGGCATGGAGGCAGAGGGCATAGCTGAGGTATTAAATGAATACTTTGCATCTGTCTTTACCAAGGAAGAAGATGCAACCTAGGCAATGGTGAAAGAGGAGGTAATTCAGACACTAGAAGGTTTTAAAATTGATAAGGAGGTGTTGTTGGATAGGCTGTCTGTATTAAAGTGGAAAAAGCACCAAGACCGGATGAGATGCATCCAAGGATACTGAGGGAAGTGAGAGTGGAAATTGCAGAGGCACTGGCCATAATTTTTCAGTCTTCCTTAGACTTGGGGGTGGTGCCAGAGGACTGGAGAATTGCAAACGTTACACCCTTGTTCAAAAAAGGGTGTAAAGATAAGCCCAGCAAATACAAGCCAGTCAGTTTAACTTCGGTGGCGGGGAAACTTCTAGAAAGATTAATTCGGGACAAAATTAATTGTCCCCTGGACAAAAAGGAAAAATCATGCTTAACTAACCAGCTGGAGTTTTCTGAAGAGGTAAGAGAGAAGGTCGATGAGGGAAATGCAGTTGATGTGGTGTATGTGGACTTCAAAAGGCATTTGATACGGTCCCACACAAGAGACTCGTGAGCAAAGTTATAGCTCATGGAATAAACGGAACGGTAGCAACATGGATATGAAATTGGCTGAGCAAGAGAAAACAAAGAGTAGTTGTCAATGGATGTTTTTCGGCCTGGAGGAAGGTTTGTAGTGGAGTTGCCCAGGGATCAGTGTCGGGACCCTTGCTTTTCCTGATATATATTAATGACCTAGACCATGGTGTACAGGGCACAATTTTGAAGTTTACGGATGATACGAAACTTGGAAGCATCATGAGCTGTGAGGAAGATAGTGTAGAACTTCAAAAGGACATAGACAAGTTGGTGGAATGGGCAGACAGGTGGCAGATGAAGTTCAATGTAGAGAAATGTAAAGTGATTCATTTTGGTAGGAAAAACATGGAGACACAATATAGAATAAAGGATACAACTCTAAAGGGGATGCAGGAGCACAGGGACCTGGGTGTATATGTGCATAAGTCAATGAAGGTGGCAAGAAAAGTTGAGAGAGCAGTTAATAAAGCATACAGTATCCTGGGTTTTATTAATAGGGGCATAGAGTACAGGAGCAAGGAGGTTATGTTGAACGTGTAGAAGACACTAGTTTGCAGCTTGAGTATTGTGTCTAGTTCTGGGCACCGCACTTTAGGAAGGATGTGAAGGCGTTAGAGGGCGGGTGTAGAAAAGATTCATAAGAATGGTTCCAGGGATGAGGAACTTCAGTTATGAAGATAGATTGGAGAAGTTGGGACTGTTTTCCTTGAAGAGAAGGCTGAAAAGAGATTTGATAGAGGTATTCAAAATCATGAGGTATTTGGACAGAGCAGATAGGGAGAAACTGTTTCCACTTGTGAAAGGATTGAGAACGAGAGGGCACAGATTTAAAGTAATTGGTAAAAGAAGCAAAAGTGACATCAGGGAAAACTTTTTCACACAGCGAGTGGTTAAGGTTTGGAATGCACTGCCTGAGTGTGTGGTGCAGGCAGATTCAGTTGAAGGGAATTACACCGTTATATGAAAAGGAAGAATGTGCAGGGTTAGAGAGAGAAGGCAGAGTTATGGCACTAGGTGAAATACTCAGTAGGAGAGCTAGTACAGACACAATGGGCCCAATGGCTTCCTTCTGCACTGTAACAATTCTGTGATCCAAAACCTATTACATTTCTAACTTTTCTCAGTTCTGATGAAAGGTCACAGACCTGAAACTGTTTCTCTCTCCACAGATGCTGAAACACCTGTTTTTATTCTATTACTGTGTCCGTCACAAGACTGGTCAACTGTTTTCCTATCACATTCTCTATTCTGTTGTTAACCAGCTCCTCTTCTCTACTGGTTATTGTACTGCATTTTCTGTACATTCCTGTGTTTTCCCCCTTTCCTAGTTCTGCTCCCTTTTTAAATTCTCGCCACAGATGCGGCTTAACCTGCCGAATGGCTCCAGATTCCTGTATTTCTTTCAGATTTCCAGTATTTTCTTCATTACTTGTGTTCTTTGGAGCAGGTCTACTTTCTAACATGCTTCACCCTTACTTGTTCTTTGTGGATATTTTCTCTCTGCATATTTAACCTAATCCCAGTGTGCTGATACTCACGTCACCCATCCATAGAATGGCCATGATAGCGGAGCCGGGGATGAGGATGGAGCTGCTGCCAAACAGATGGGGATAGTGATGCTGTAAATGTCCCCAATGTTCCCTGACCTCCGGGTCCTGGATCCGCGTCTATGACACGATCCGAGTGCGTCATCCCCCGGCGCCGGCTGTAACCTCAGGTTCCGCCTGTGGCGCGGGCCAGTGACGTAGGGCGGGCGGCAGTGTCAATACTGCAGTTAGAGCGCGGGCCCCAGGATGGGCATCAAGACGACCATTTACCTGAGTAAGAGAAAAAGGCATATAAAAACAAGAAATGCTGGAACCACTCAGCAGGTCTGGCAGCATCTGTGAAAAGAGAAGCAGAGTTAATGTTTCAGGTCAGTGACCCTTCTTGGGAACTGACAAATATTAGAAATGTCAAAGGTTATAAGCAAGTGAGGTGGGGGTTGGGCAAGAGATAACAAAGGAGAAGGTGCAGATTGGACCAGGCCACATAGCTGACCAAAAGGTCACGGAGCAAAGGCAAACAATATGTTAATGGTCTTGCCCCACTCCCACTTCACTTGCTTATAACCTGTGACTTTTCTAATATTTGTCAGTTCCCAAGAAGGGTCACTGACCCGAAATGTTAACTCTGCTTCTCTTTTCACAGATGCTGCCAGACCTGCTGAGTGGTTCCAGCATTTCTTGTTTTTATTTCAGATTTCCAGCATCCGCAGTATTTTGCTTTTATTATAAGAGAAAAAGGCATGTTTGTCATCGACATAGTCTTTCACCCCCAGGTCATAAAACTCTTCATTTGACCTCAGAATGCCCGAAAGTGCTTCACATCAAATTAATTACATTTGAAGGAAGAACAGAAAGTACTGAGCAGGTCAGGCAGGCAGTACTTGTGGAGAGAGAAGCAGAGTTAACGTTTCAGGTTTGTTTCAAAAGAACTGGAAAAAGTTGGAGATGTTACAGGTTTTAAGCAAGTACAGAGGCAGGGGAAGGTGGTGGGGAGAATAAAAGGAAGATCCGTGATAGGGTGGAAGGCAGGAGAGATTAAATAAGAGATGGGTCTAGAGGAGGTGTAAATGGGAGTAGCAGATCATTACCAACAGCTGCTGTCTGATAAATTGGGGGCAGTAACCAGAGTGTACAGTTAACCTCCCCCAGTAACCAGAGTGTACAGTATGGGCGGCACAGTGGTTAGCACCGCAGCCTCACAGCTCCAGCGACCCGGGTTCAATTCTGGGTACTGCCTGTGTGGAGTTTGCAAGTTCTCCCTGTGTCTGCGTGGGTTTCCTCCGAGTGCTCTGGTTTCCTCCCACATGCCAAAGACTTGCAGGTTGATAGGTTAATTGGCCATTATAAATTGCCCCTAGTATAGGTAGATGGTAGGGAAATATAGGGACAGGTGGGGATGTGGTAGGAATATGGGATTAGTGTAGGATTAGTATAAATGGGCGCTTGAGTCAGCGGCGCTTGAGATGGCTTGGCCATGTGAGCCGCATGGAAGATGGCAGGATCCCCAAAGACACATTGTACAGCGAGCTCGCCACTGGTATCAGACCCACTGGCCGTCCATGTCTCCGTTATAAAGACGTCTGCAAACGCGACATGAAATCGTGTGACATTGATCACAAGTCGTGGGAGTCAGTTGCCAGCATTCGCCAGAGCTGGCGGGCAGCCATAAAGACAGGGCTAAATTGTGGCGAGTCGAAGAGACTTAGTAGTTGGCAGGAAAAAAGACAGAGGCGCAAGGGGAGAGCCAACTGTGCAACAGCCCCAACAAACAAATTTCTCTGCAGCACCTGTGGAAGAGCCTGTCACTCCAGAATTGGCCTTTATAGCCACTCCAGGCGCTGCTTCACAAACCACTGACCACCTCCAGGTGCGTATCCATTGTCTCTCGAGATAAGGAGGCCCAAAAGAAAGTATAAATGGGAGGTTGATGGTCGGCACAGACTCGGTGGGCCGAAGGGCCTGTTTCAGTGCTGTATCTCTAAACTAAACTAAACTCAATGATGTGTCTGGAAGGCTGTAAAGTGTCTGCTGCACATTTAATCGATCATCCTCTGCCATTTCTGCCACCAGCATAACAACACCACCAAACACATCTCTGCCTCCTTTTCCCTTTCAGAATCCGAAATTGAAGCATTCCCTCCTCCACAACACCCTAATCCACTCTTCAATCACTCTCAACACGCTCTCCCCTCCCCTGAACAGCTTCCCATACAAGCACAGGAGTTGCAACACCTGCCATGTTCCTTCCTCCCTTCCCACTGTCCAGTGCCCCAAATCCTCCTCAAGGTGAAACAATGATTTACTTGTACTTTTTGTCATAGAGTCATACAGCACAAAAACAGGCCCTTCGGCCCATCCTGTCTGTGCCGGCCATCAAGCGCCTAACTATTCTAATCCCATTTTCCAGCACTTGGCCCGTAACCTTGTATGTTATGGCGTTTCAAGTGCTCATCTAAATACTTCTTAAATGTTGTGCCTCTACCACCTCTTCAGGCAGTGCATTCCAGATTCCAACCACCCTTTGGGTGAAAGTTTTTTTCCTCAAATCCCCTCTCAACCTCCTGCCCCTTACCTTAAATCTATGCCCCCTGGTTATTGATCCCTCCGCTAAGGGAAAAACTTTCTTCCTATCTAATCTATCAATGCCCCTCATAATTTTGTATACCTCAATCATGTCCCCCTCAGCCTTCTCTGCTCTAAGGAAAACAACCCTAGCCTTTTCAGTCTGTCTTCATAGCTGAAATGCTCCAGCCCAGGTAACATCCTGGTGAATCTCCTCTGCACCCTCTCCAGGGCAATCACATCCTTCCTACAGTGTGGTGCGCAGAACTGTACACAGTACTCCAGCTGTGGCCTAACTAGCATTTTATACAGCTCCATCATAATCTCCCTGCTCTTATATTCTATGCCTCGGCTAATAAAGGCAAGTATTTCATATGCCTTCCTGAGCACCTTATCAACATGTGCTGCTGCCTCCAGTGATCTATGGACAAGTACACCAAGATCCCTCTGTACTTCCCAGGGTCCTACCATCCATTGTATATTCCCTTGCCTTGTTAGTCCTCCCAAAATGCATCACCTCAGGCTTCTCAGGATTAAATTCCATTTGCCACTGCTCCGCCCATTTTACCAGCCCATCTATATCGTCCTGTAATCTAAGGCTTTACTCCTCACTATTTACGACACCACCAATTTTCGTGTCATCTGCGAATTTACTGATCATACCTCCTATATTCACGTCTAAATCATTAATGTATACTGTATTCGCCGATCACAGTGTGGTCTCTATAGTGGAGTGACCAAATGTAGGTTGGTTGACCCCTTCTATAGATATGTGAAGAGAAAAAGATTAGTGAAGACAAATGTAGGTTCCTGACAGTTAGAAACGGGGAATTTATAATGAGGAACAAAGAAATGGCAGACCAATTAAATACATACTTTGGTTCTGTCTTCACAAAGGAGGACACAAATTACCTCCCAGAAATGTTGGGGAACATAGGGCCTAGTGAGAAGGAGGAACTGTATGAAATCAGCATTAGTAGGGAAATGGTGTAAGGAAAATTGACGGGATTGAAGGCTGATAAATCCCCAGGTCTGATAATCTACATCCCAGAGTACTTAAGGAAGTGGCCCCAGAAATAGTAGATGCATTGCTGGTCATTTTTCAAAATTATATAGACTCAAACAGTTCCAACAGATTGGACGGTAGCTAATGT
Organism: Heterodontus francisci; assembly: GCF_036365525.1. NCBI lineage: Eukaryota > Metazoa > Chordata > Chondrichthyes > Heterodontiformes > Heterodontidae > Heterodontus > Heterodontus francisci. The sequence goes on along the minus strand of NC_090386.1, from coordinate 21,695,400 downwards.
AACCCCACTATTTAAAAAAGAAGGTAGAGAGAAAACAGGGAATTATAGACCAGTTAGGCTGACATCAGTAGTAGGAAAAATGCTAGAGTCCATTATAAAAGATGTAATAGCAGAGCACTTGGAAAACAGTGACAGGATCGGACAAAGTCAACATAGATTTACGAAAGGGAAATCATGCTGGACAAATCTACTGGAATTTTTTGAGGATGTAACTAGTAAAATAGATAAGGGAGAACCAGTGGATGTGGTGTATTTGGACTTTCAGAAGGCTTTCGATAAGGTCCTACATAAGGTCCTCCAGCTATTCACAATATATATCCAAATTTGCAGATGACACAAAGCTGGATGGGAGTGTGAGCTGTGAGGAGGATGCAGAGAAGCTCCAGTGTGATTTGGACAGGTTGAGTGAGTGGGCAAATGCATGGCAGATGCAGTATAATGTAGATAAATGTGAGATTATCCACTTTGGAGGCAAAAACAAGAAGGCAGATTATTATCTGAACGGTGATAGATTGGGAAAGGGGGAGGTGCAGCGAGACCTGGGTGTCCTTGTGCACCAGTCGCTGAAAGTAAGCATGCAGGTGCAGCAGGCAGTTAAGTCGGCAAATAGTATGTTGGCCTTCATAGCAAGAGGATTCGAGCACAGGAGCAAGGATGTCTTGCTGCAATTATACGAGGCCTTGGTGAGACCACATCTGGAGTATTGTGTGCAGTTTTGGTCTCCTTATCTGAGGAAGGATGTTCTTGCTATGGAGGGAATGCAGCGAAGGTTCACCAGACTGATTCATGGGATGGCAGGACTGATGTATGAAGAGAGATTGGGTCAATTAGGCTTGTATTTTCTAGAGTTTAGAAGAATGAGAGGGGATCTCATAGAAACCTATAAAATTCTAACAGGACTGAACAGACTAGATCCTTACTTCGGTTGTGGGTAAAATGTTGGAAAAGGTTATAAGAGACAGGATTTATAATCATCTTGAAAAGAATAAGTTCATTAGCGATAGTCAGCACGGTTTTGTGAAGGGTAGGTCGTGCCTCACAAACCTTATTGAGTTTTTCGAGAAGGTGACCAAACAGGTGGATGAGGGTAAAGCAGTGGATATGGTGTATATGGATTTCAGTAAGGCGTTTGATAAGGTTCCCCACGGTAGGCTATTGCAGAAAATACGGAAGTATGGGGTTGAAGGTGTTTTAGAGCTTTGGATCAGAAATTGGCTAGCTGAAAGAAGACAGAGGGTGGTGGTTGATGGCAAATGTTCATCCTGGAGTTTAGTTACTAGTGGTGTACCGCAAGGATCTGTTTTGGGGCCACTGCTGTTTGTCATTTTTATAAATGACCTGGAAGAGGGTGTAGAAGGGTGGGTTAGTAAATTTGCGGATGACACGAAGGTCGGTGGAGTTGTAGATAGTGCCGAAGGATATTGTAGGGTACAGGGGGACATAGATAGGCTGCAGAGCTGGGCTGAGAGATGGCAAGTGGACTTTAATGCGGAAAAGTGTGAGGTGATTCACTTTGGAAGGAGTAACAGGAATGCAGAGTACTGGGCTAATGGGAAGATTCTTGGTAGTGTAGATGAACAGAGAGAAAAATTACATTGCCAAACAGTTTCCAAACAGCACCAAAAAATACAAACATTGCAAGGGAGATCAGTTTCCTTCAATACTGTCATGAGTTTCTTCCCAACCTTTCTGTTTCACAATTGTCATGTCAATTACAGTTTTACATTTACAGCAATTGAGAATATTAACGATACAGTTCGAGGGGTTTCCCAGTGATCCAGCCCCTCAGTCCAGCTTGGTGGGGGAACCTTACACTGTGGTCTTTCCCCATTGAGCCTTTGCTGCGGCTGCCCCAAGCTTTAGTGCGTCCCTCAGCACGTAGTCCTGGACCTTGGAATGTGCCAGTCTGCAACATTCGGTGGTGGACAACTCTTTGCGCTGGAAGACCAGCAAGTTTCGGGCAGACCAGAGGGCGTCTTTCACCGAATTGATAGTCCTCCAGCAGCAGTTGATGTTTGTCTCGGTGTGCGTCCCTGGGAACAGCCCGTAGAGCACAGACTCCTGTGTTACAGAGCTGCTTGGGATGAACCTTGACAAAAACCACTGCATCTCTTTCCACACCTGCTTTGCAAAGGCACATTCCAGGAGGAGGTGGGCGACCGTCTCTTCCCCACCACAGCCAACGCGGGGGCACTGTGCGGAGGGGGCGAGACTTCGGGTGTGCATGAAGGATCTGACGGGGAGGGCCCTTCTCACCACCAGCCAAGCTACGTCTTGGTGCTTGTTTGAAAGTTCTGGTGATGAGGCATTCCGCCAAATGACTTTGACGGTCTGCTCAGGGAACCATCCAACAGGATCCACCGTTTCCTTTTCCCGTAGGGCCTTGAGGACATTCCGTGCAGACCACTGCCTGATGGACCGGTGGTCAAAGGTGTTTTCCCGCAGAAACTGCTCCACGAAGGATAGGTGGTACGGCACCGCCCAACTGCACGGAGCGTTCCGCGGCAATGTGACCAGGCCCATCCTTCGCAACACCGGGGACAGATAGAACCTCAGCACGTAGTGACACTAGACAAACATCAACTGCTGCTGGAGGACTATCAATTCGGTGAAAGACGCCCTCTGGTCTGCCCGAAACTTGCTGGTCTTCCAGCGCAAAGAGTTGTCCACCACCGAATGTTGCAGACTGGCACATTCCAAGGTCCAGGACTACGTGCTGAGGGATGCACTAAAGCTTGGGGCAGCCGCAGCAAAGGCTCAATGGGGAAAGACCACAGTGTAAGGTTCCCCCACCAAGCTGGACTGAGGGACTGGATCCATGGGAAACCCCTCGAACTGTATCGTTAATATTCTCAATTGCTGTAAATGTAAAACTGTAATTGACATGACAATTGTGAAACAGAAGGGTTGGGAAGAAACTCATGACAGTATTGAAGGAAACTGATCTCCCTTGCAATGTTTGTATTTTTTGGTGCTGTTTGGAAACTGTTTGGCAATGTAATTTTTACAGATTTTTATGAATAAAGTATATTTTGGAAATAAAAAAACAAAAATCTTGGTGTCCAGGTACATAAATCCCTGAAAGTTGCTACCCAGGTTAATAGGGCTGTTAAGAAGGCATATGGTGTGTTAGCTTTTATTAGTAGGGGGATCGAGTTTCGGAGCCACGAGGTCCTGCTGCAGCTGTACAAAACTCTGGTGAGACCGCACCTGGAGTATTGCGTGCAGTTCTGGTCACCGCATTATAGGAAGGATGTGGAAGCTTTGGAAAGGGCGCAGAGGAGATTTACTAGGATGTTGCCTGGTATGGAGGGAAGGTCTTATGAGGAAAGGCTGAGGGACTTGAGGTTGTTTTCGTTGGAGAGAAGGAGGAGGAGAGGTGACTTAATAGAGACATATAAGATAATCGGAGGGTTAGATAGGGTGGATAGTGAGAGTCTTTTTCCTCGGATGGTGATGGCAAACACGAGGGGACATAGCTTTAAGTTGAGGGGTGATAGATATAGGACAGATGTTAGAGGTAGTTTCTTTACTCAGAGAGTAGTAGGGGCGTGGAACGCCCTGCCTGCAACAGTAGTAGACTCGCCAACTTTAAGGGCATTTAAGTGGTCATTGGATAGACATATGGATGAAAATGGAATAGTGTAGGTCAGATGGTTTCACAGGTCGGCGCAACATCGAGGGCCGAAGGGCCTGTACTGCGCTGTAATGTTCTAATTCTAAAAAAAAAAGGATATTCCCGATGACGGGGGAGTCCATGACCAGGGGTCCCAGTCTAAGGATAAGGGGTAAGCCATTTAGAACTGAGATGAGGAGAGATTTCTTCACCCAGAGAATGGTGAACCTGTGGAATTCTCTACCACGGAAAGCAGTTGAGGCCAAATCATTAAATATATTCAAGAAAGAGTTAGATATAGTTGTTAGGGCTAAAGGGATCAAGGGATACATGGAGAAAGCGGGAACAGGTTACTGAATTGGGATATCAGCCATGATCGTATTGAATGGTGGAGCAGGCTCGAAGGGCCGAATGGCCTACTCCTCCTATTTTTCTATGTTTGCATAACATCTCCATTCAGTCCACAAGCATAACTGTGAACTTGGTCACATGTCATTTTAAGACTGTAAGAACATGAGAAATAGCACAGTTCCCCACATTATATTCCAGCTGCCACCTTGTCCACTCACTTAACCTGTCTCTATCTCTTTGCAGCTCTTTGTGTCCTCCTCACAGCTTACATACCCACCTAGCTTTGTGTCATCAGAAAAATTGGATACATTATTCTATGTCTTTTTGTCTATGATATTGTACATAGCTGAGGGCCCAGCATTGATCCTTGTGACATTCCACGAGTCACAGCCTACCGACTTGAAAATACACCACTTATCCCAACTCTCTGCTTCCTGTTCGTTAACCAATCCTCCATCCATGCTAATATATTACTCCCAACTCCATGCACCCTTGTGTATTAACCTTTCGTGTGGCACCTTATTGAATGCCTTTTGGAAGGTTGAACAGTGAAGACAGACAAGCAGCACAGTGGGATTGAGAACTGTTGCCCCAGTGCAATCACCACCCAGTTTCAAGTGTGCAAAACATGAAACTAGCAACTGCAGTCATGACACCCTGGGATGGAATATAGCAACAGGAGCAGGCCATTCAGCCCCTTGAACGTTAAAAAGTTCTTGAGTCTCTGTGAAACAAAGCCATTTAGAGCAAGTCCCATCTGTTTTTCCTGGTTTGTGCTAAGTTCGCTCTGCAGAACAGCAGTTAGGGTCCCCACTACTAACTGCATGAGGACAGGATCTGCTCCTCTTTGTGCTAGCCTCAGTTGCTGAACAGCTGCTCACTGGCAAGCCTGGTATGAAAAGAGCATTCATGTCACATACTAATGGCCTGTGCCTTCCCTCCCTATGGATCTGTGACCTGATAGCAATCCCACCACTGGAGACAGGGAAGGAGGAAGGAACAATTTAAAAGCATGATTGCTTTATCTATAAATGTTAACTTACTCTGCTCCTTGTTCTCTTAAAAGATGTGATAAATAAATCATTTTGCTGTTTAATGGGTTGGATGTAGCTCATGTTCATAGAGAAAACTGAACTATAAAGACATGAAATTGGTATTTCAAAGAGTTTTGCCAGGTTTGTAGCACATCTTCAGATTGTTTATTGACTGATAGCAATCAGGACTGGGAGCCTAGGCTGATTCACCTTCCATGCTTAGCTTTGCAAAGGCAGATCAAATTTGCATGTGTCATAACAGCTTTGAAGACAACTGAATATTGTACATCTGAGATATGATATTTTATGGAACCTGGGTTAGTGCCCTGATGGCCTAGTGGGTTAAGGGAGTACCCAATGAACTCCTGGTCCCTTCTGATGGGTGAGATTTAAGTCCTGATCTGTGCAGTTAGCTGATGTCAGTCTGGCCACTAAATTGGCTTCTGCAATTTAGAGGGGGAAAAGCACCAGGTTTCTAGGTCCCTGCTAGAATTGTGGGGAAGCACAGGCTGTGATGCTCTTCATGATAAAATAGCTGCTCCATAGTCTCAATTTGCACAAGAACAGCAGTCAGATAATAACTGATTACCATCCTATCCCAGTCATAGTGCATTGGTGGGTAGGTCAGTGGATGATGGGAAAGGACAGGCTGGCAATGCAAGGTTGTCAACTATTCCTTTCACAGGAATCTCCATGAACCTTCATGGGGGAAGGGGAGGCAGGTGACTGTGACGGAGTGTTCCTGGTCTCGGGCTGTCCCCCGCGCTGCCTGAGGTCAATAACCCACTCCGATTCCGTCATCTGGCAGCGCCGCCAATATCTCAGGCCCCTTTACGGGCGCGAGCCAATGACGCGGCGGGCGGGGAGAAGCGGGTTGCACCGTTAATAACTAGGTCAGAGCGGGGTCGTTGTGGGGGATTAATCGGGGATTGCTGTACATCCAGGCCTAACTACTATGAGTCGCCAGGAGCAGGACGATCCGTATCTGGTGGAGGAACCGAGTGACGAGGAGGATCCGACTTCCAGGTGAGTGAGTGGGAGCTGCGGATGGGGGTGTCACTGATATTTATTGTCCATTGCCGGTTCACCTGAGAAGGTGATGGGCTTCATTCTGGGACTGTTGATACAACTGAGATACCAGGGGTGAGGAGCTTTAATTATAAAGGGAAGCCACAGAAACTGGGGCTCTTTTCACAAGACTAGAGAAAGTTAAGAGGTTTTCACAATTTGAGAGGTTTTCATCAGCTAAATTGGGGGATAAACTATTTCTACTCTTTCGTTGTGTTATTACGTAGAGGAATGAGTTTAATGTCAAAAGAGCAAAGGGAGAGGTTGGGGAATTTTTGACCCAAAGGATTGATAGGTTGTTCTATCAGAACCAGTGTGGAAAACAGAATTCAAATATCCTTTGAAAGGGAAATAAGTGGTTAAATATTTGAAGAAAAATTTGAAAGGGCTGGAGAATGGGACTAAATCTCCCAAGTCTTGTAATATGTTCCAGCACTTTGTCTTTGTCCTGACTGTTTTTTGGCATGCAGGAAGTTCTCTCCATTGGTCCCTCAAATTTCCTTTGCTGGTTTCCCATAATGAGACTGGACTGATCTGAGACCTTTTTTAAAATTAATTCTTGGGCTGTGAGAATTACTGCTAGGCCAGCATTTTGTGCCCATCGCAAATTACACTTGAGAAGGTGGTGATGAGCCACCTTCTTGAGCAGCTGCAGTCCCTGTGCTATAGGTACAAACACAGTGCTGTTAGAGAGAGAGTTCCAGGATTTTGACCTAGATGTTAATGTTGAGACATTACCTAAGCTCAATATCTATATCATGACTAAAATTAGGAGATGATGGCAGGGAAGAGTTGAGTTTACACTGTGCTATTTTGCCCCATATCAGGTATTTCTTAGAATGATACAACACAGGAGAAGGCCATTTGGCCCAGCATGCCTGTGCCAGCTCTTTGAAAATGGTATCCAAATTATCCCATAAGGCATTTGATAAGGTGCAACAGAAAAGATTAATATGCAAGATAAGGGCACATGGAGTTGGGAGTAACCTATTAGCCCAGAGAGAGGGTTGGTTAATTGACAGAAAGCAGAGAGTAGGAATAAATGGGGCATTTTAAAGTTGGCAGGCAGTGAATAGTGGGGTGCTGCAAGGATCAGTGCTGGGGCCTCAACTATTTACACTCTAGATTAATGACTTGGACAAAGAGACAGAGAGTAATGTATCTAAGTTTGCAGACGATACAAAGCGAGGTGGGAAGTAAACTGTGAGGAAGACACAAAAAGGCTGCAAAGAGATATAACCTTGTTTTAAAAAGCTTAACTTCTAAATGTTCAGAGAGACTTGCGTGTACTCGTACAAGGAACATAAAGTTAGCATGCAAGTACAGCAAGCAATTAGGAAGGCAAATGGTATGTTGGCTTTTATTGCAAGGGGATCGGAGTCGAAGAATAAGGAAGTCTTACTAAAATTTTACAGGGCTTTGGTTAGACCACACCTGGAATACTGTGTGCAGTTTGGGTCTCCATATTTAAGGAAGGATATACTTGCATTGGAGGCGGTACAGCAAAGGTTCAATGGATTGGTTCTTGGGATGAGAGGGTTATCGAACAATAAACTGAGTAATTTGGGCATATACTTTCTGGAGTTTAGAAGAATGAAAGGTTTCTTGATTTCTGAAGGGGCTTGATCGGGTAAGTACTGAGGTTGCGTTCCTATGTCTGGGGAATCTAGAACATGGAGGCACAGTTTCGGGATAAGGGACTGAGGAGAAAGGGTTCACTGAAAGGGTTGTGAATTTTTAAAATTCTCTATCCCAGAGGGTTGTGGATGCTGCATCGTTGGGTACATTCAAGACTGAGACAGAATTTTGGTCTGTCAGGGAATCGCAGGAGTGGACGGAAAGTGGAGTTGGGGCAGAAGATCAGCCATGATTGTTCAAGGGACTGTATGGTCTACTCCTGCTCCTATTTCTTATGTTATGTCCTTATGTTCCCTTTCCCTTCCCCCATAGACCTGCAAATGTTTTCTCTTTTAAGTATTTATCTAATTCCCCTTTTGAAAGTTACTATTGAAACTGCTTCCAGCACCCTTTCAGGCAGTACATTCCAGATCACCACAACTTGTTGTGTAAAAAAACAAGTTTCCTCGTGTAGCCTCTGATTCTTTTGTCAATCATCTTAAATTTGTGCTTCTGGTTACTGACCGTTCTGCCACTGGAAACAGTTTTTGTTACCCCTCATGAATTTGAACACCTCAGTTAAATCTCCCTTAACCTGTTCTGCTCTAAAGAGAATAGCCACAGCTTCTCCAGTCTCTCCACAGAACTGAAGTGCTTCATCCCCAGAACCATTCTCTAAGGCTTTGACATCCTTCCTAAAGTGCAGTGCCCAGAATCTCTCTCAATACATTGGCCAGGCCATAACTTCCTTGCTTTTGTACTTTTTTAAAAATTAATAAAGCCATGAATTCCATATGCTTTTTAACAACCTTCTCAACTTTTCCTGCCACCTTCAAAGATTTTGTGTTCAGACGCCCCCATGTCTGTCTCTCCCTGCATCCCCTTTAAAATTGTCCAATTTAGTTCATATTGCCACTCCTCGTTCTTCTTACCAAAACATATCACTTCACACTTCCATCATTAAATTTCATCTGCTATGTGTTGACCCATTTCACCAACCTGTCTTTATCCTGAAATAAAAACAAGAAATGCTGGAAATACTCAGCAGGTCTGGCAGCATCTGTGGAGAGAGAAGCAGAGTTAACGTTTCAGGTCAGTGTCTTTATCCTGATGTCTGTTACAAACTGCCTCATTGTTTCCTATATTTCCAAGTTTCATATCATCTGCTAACTTTGAAATTATGCCCTGTATAGTCATCCCGGTATTTAATATATAGAAAAAAGAGCCCGTTTCCCTGTATATTTCCTTCCAGTCTGAAAAACAACCATTCACCACCATTCTGCTTTCTTTGCCAATTTTGTATCCATGCTGCCACTACCCCTTTAATCCCTTGGGTTTTCATTTTGCTGATGCATCTAAATGGAGTCATAGAGTTGGTTGTAGTGCAATATGTATAAATTGGATTATTTTGTCAAGTATCTTTGGACTTGGGATTTACTTCTGGCATCAGTCAATGTTGGCATGATCTACCATTCCTCATCGTCATTCTATGACAAAGATTGCCAATCCTGGGACATTTCCAGATCTAAGAATATTTTTCTGGGGCCATGCAGTGTAATTGTTCTGTACACACGCTCTGAGTACAAGTAGGCCATTAATTGGTGGTGAGCTCTAAATATATTCATGCTTTTCCCAGTTCGGAAGATGAGTTAGACGTTCTCCTTCATGGCACACCTGAACGCAAACGCAAACTGATCAAGGAGTACTTAACAGGGGAAAGCGAGTCCAGCGATGATGAATTTGAGAAAGAGATGGCAGCAGAATTGGATTCCACCATGAAGATTATTGAAGGCAGCTGGGCATTAGCAGCTGAAGGTGTGTTCAGAGGTTTTCAATACTTCTCCTAGCAATCAAAATATGGTGAATATTTAAAGTCAGTCCCTTGCCTCCAGTTTTACTCTTTGTGGTTTTGATAAACTAAACTCTAGATATCCTTGAGTGAGTATTTAAGTAGATTTCTGGGTGAGCCATGGACCTCCAGCACAAACTAATGGGACACATGTCTGCTCTGTGTAAAGGTGTTCTGGTGTCTGAGTTCTCAACTCAGTTCCCCGTGAGCACATACCCACTGAACAAAACTGCCCCAAACCTCGCCCTGATTGCAAATGAATTAACAATCTGAATCTATAGAGATAGTTAATGTGGAAATTTTTTTAAAATTCTCAGAGTGGGGCTGGTGCATATTGAACAGTGTAGTGTTAGCTTTACTGGTGCAGCCATGTGGTGTGTCGTGGGTAGTTCCCATTGTTCAGCTCCTCACCTGATCGCAGCAAGTCTATCTGTATTAGAGTTTAGCCCCTTGGTGTTGTATTTCTCAAATAAACAGCCAGCGACAGGTTTTCTTGTAAGTTTTAAAAATAGAAAGTCAATTGTTTATTGATCAATACGCCTTATCCCGAAATTGTTGCAACCGCATTCACTCTCGTATTCGCTCGTACAGACACGGATACTACATGCATCGTCTCCAGGGACACCCAGGCACGATCATAACCTCAAAAGCGGGGCAGGCAATCAGGGTGGACAGAACTCCCAACGGCCCACTGCCTGGACCTGTCAATTGCCATGTTGGCCAAGCCTAGGACCAGACCTACAAGGAGATCCTCCTCCTGGCCTAGCCCCTCCACACTGGGCGCCCAAAGATCAGGAATATGGGGATGAAGTTCAACCAAAACTTGGGGTGCAGCCTCCTTAAATACTCAGAAGGTGCAACCTCGCACTTTCCATATAAACGTGGAACATGGACTCGTCCGGGCCGCAGAAATTACAGGCGGCCTGGGATACCGTGAGCCTACTTAAAAGTCTATTGCTTGGGACTGTCCTGTGCAGCACCCTCCACCCCAGGTCCCCAATGTAAAGGGGGAGGACTTCCGCATAGAGAGACCTCCACTGGGGATTCCCCTTGGCACCAGATGGCAATTTGGACCGCTGCAGTGTGTCCGGGCGGCAGAAAGGTCGAGGAAGTGGAGAGTATGCAGGAAGAGCTCATATAGGAAACCTTTTCACGTGGTGTGGAATGGCATTGAGGGCATTTCTGAGAGGAGGCTCAGGTTGTGGGACCTGCTGCCGAGGAGGGTTTCAGGGCCTGGGTCCAATGAGCAGCTCCAGCTGAGCGGAGATCAGCTCGACCTGGAGCATTCCACACTCCCAAGCGCCCCCGTCACCTGCAGTGAAGGTGTCCCAGAGGCTTCAACTACTGCTCCACCTGTCGGTCCATCCCCATAGCCAGGGCCCACTCCCCTGTCGGCAGGGTAGTGCCCTGACTAGAGGCGACCATGTTCCAGACTGAATAGATCTCGGCAAAAGACAAGCAACTCCCTCAGAGTTCTCCGCCAGGAGCTGCGTGTCGTCTTGAAGGCAATGCCCCGGCAGAAAATATGCGTCGCCAATGCACACCATCTGGGAGGATGCTCGACGTACAGGTATCTCTGCAGGGTCCAAAGGCGGAGAATCGCAACTTGGGTACTGACGCACACCAGCAACTAGCCACTCTTCTCCGTTGAGAAACTCGGGACTGCGGCAGAGACCCAGTTTTCCTCTTGCCCCAGAAGAAATCGATGAGTTTCTTCTGGATCTTGGTGGCAAAGGGTGGGGTGGGGGAAGGTTAAGTGACCAATCAGTACCACGGCATCAAGGCCACCAGTTGGTTTAAGACCAGTGCTCGGCCCCTGTAGGAAAGAACTCTGTGCAGTCCTGTCCAGTGCCCTAGCTGAGTGACTTTCGCATCCAATTCCTGCCAGTTTGCCAGCCAGGCTTCCTCAGCGGGGCTAAGGTGGACTCCCAGATAAAAGAGGTGCATGATGCTCCATGCAAAAGATCTTAACTCCTCCAGCAGGCCCTCCCCCCCCGCCCAACCCACCACAAGTCTGGAACATTTCTCCTAATTGATCCTCAAAGAGGACGTGGCAGAAAAGATCTGCTGGCACACGTGCATCCTCCGCAAGTCAGCGGGATCTGTGACTGTGAGCAGCATGTCATCAGCGTAAGCCGAGAGGAAGACTCGCATGCCCAGCTCGCACAAAGCCAAACCTGGCAACCTCCTGCGAAGCAGGCACAGGAATGGCTCCACGCTGATGGTATATAATTGCCGGACATGGGGCATCCCTGACGTACTCCTCTCCCAAAGCAAAGGAGCGCTGTAAAAGACCCATTAACCTTGACCAGACACTCTGCAGCAGTGTGTAAAAGTGTGACTCGGGCCACAAAACGCGGCCCAAGTCTGAACGCACACAGAGTTCCGAAAAGATATTCGTGATCCGCTCTGTCGAAAGCCTTCTCCTGATTGAGGGAGAGAAAGGCGACCGAAAGACCTGTCCTCTGGGAAAGTTGGATCAGGTACTGGACCAGGTGGATGTTGTCCTGGATGGACTGGCCTGGGACCATGTAGGACTGGTCAGGGTGGCTCATGTGGGCCAACACAGAACCCAGGCGGGTAGCTATAGCCGGGGCAAAGATCTTACAATCCATTCTGAGGAGGGAGACTGGACGCTAGTTCTTCAGCAAGCGAAAATCACATCTCTTCGGCAGCAGGACAATGATCACCCTGTGCCACAAGAAGGGCATCTGCCCAGTCACCAGGCATTCCCCCAGGACCCGTGCGTAATTGTCCCCAGGAAGTCCCAGAACACCCTGAAGAATTCCGCATCAGCCCGTGTAGCCCTGGGGATTTGCCCCTTGAGAGCTAGTGTCGGGCGCTGGTCAGCTCTGCCAACATGAGCGGGGCCTTCAGTTTTTCAGCGCCCATTGGGCTGACCTTCGGCAGGTCCTCCCACAAAACTCTGCATGCGTCCTCACTGGACGGATCCGGAGAGAACAACGTGCTGTCATAGATGCGGACCAAGTGGTCCATTCCCTTGGATCCGTGACGGAGGACCCGTCATCGGCCAGCATCTCGTTGAGCTGCTCATGGACCCTCCGCTATTTTTCCAGCGAGTAGAAGGGTGAGGCGCAGTCCAAGTCTTCCAGGATCCGGATCCGCGACCTCGCGTACATGCCTCGGGACCCTACGAGCTGCAGGTCCCTCAATGCGCCCTTCTTCTCTTCGTATGCCTGCCACAGGGCCAGGTCCGTGACGGCCTGAGTGAGACAGGACTCCAAGTCGAGCACCTCCCTCTCCAGGCACCCAATCTCGGCTTCCTGCCTCTTGGTCAACCCCTTTGTGTACTCCTGACAGAAGACACTAATGTGAGTCTTGCCCACATGCCCCCATAGCTTCAAGGAGGGGAAGCCCCCCTGCTTCCTTCTCTGGTCGGCTAAGAATAGATGTAACGAATCCTGGAATCCCTTGTCCCCCAGCAGCCGGATGTTAAAGTGCAGGTCCACAGACCCCACCCCCATGCGGAGTGGAGTGAACTCTTCCCACACCAGGTGGTGGTGATCCGAGCATGGCACCAGCCACATGGAAGCCGCTGAGACACAGGAGATGTATGCCTCCGATATGTCAAGGCGGTTGATTCGGGACCCTCCTCCTCCAGGTGAAGGCGCTAGAGTTGGGATCGAGTTTCTACAAGACATCCACCAGTCAAGGGAGCTGATAAGTTCTCTCAACTTCTCCACCAGTGTTTGGCCGCGCTGGGGACCAGAATGATCCCTCACCTCAAGGGTACAGTTAAAATTCTCCAACCCACCCCCAGTCCCCCCCACCCCCCGCCAAACGAGGATGATGCCCCCGCCGATAGAGCTCAAGAGAACGGACATTTCTTTAAAGAAATGCGCTTGCAACGCATCAGGCCTGGGTGCGTACATGTTCACAAAGCGGAGCGGCACATCACCCAGGTGAATGGCGAGGTGGCACAAGCGGCCCAGCACATGCTCCTTGACCACCAAGATCTCCGGCTGAGAAGTCAGGGCCAACAACATAGCCACCCCACTAGAAATTGGGGTGAGGTGACTCCTAGACCCCACCCTGCCACTCCTGGAGCCAGGTCACACTGTCTCCCAGAACGGTGTGGGTTTCCTGCAGAAAGCTCACCGCAAACCTCCCTGACTTGAGGACTGTGATTGTGAAATCTGCAGAGAGACCCCGTGCTGCCGTCGGTGTTGAGCCTAGCAATGGTCTTCATGTCAGAAGTACTTTGAAACCCATCACTGACACCTTTACTGTGAGGAGGGAATGGAAGAGCACCAACCCAGAGAGGAACGCATTGTAACAGCGCTTCACCACCAGTTTCATTTCTGCGCCCTTGCCCCCCTTTTTGAGGGTGGCACAGACGGACCAGATAATCAGCCTCAAAGTCGACCACCGGTCGAGGGCCAGCTGGACTTTGTTGCGGCAACCCCTATAGGCAGCAAAGAAGTCCTGGAGTTGTGCAATAGTGATAGGAGACTGGGTAGGAGGTATGAGGGAGTCCACTGCCTCAGTGACGATGGATTCAAGATTGTTCTCTGTGCCCGATACCGAGTCTCCATCCTCCTCTGGGTCATCACCGCCAGTGGCTGACACACTGTGGGGCGGATGTCTCTGCCGCGCCAGCTGGTCCTGCCTCCAGCACGGTCTTGCCCCCGGGATCGATGGTGGAGGAGTCCTCTCTGGGTTGTTATAGGGAACTGGAGCCGATGGCCACCAGCGGTTCAGGACCCCCTCCACCTCTGTACCCAGGCTAGTGAGCTAGGGAGGTGGTTGTTCCCGACTCCATAAATCCAGCCTGGACCGGAGGAAGAGCGAGAAGGCCATCTCCCGCCCCACCATCGCCCACAGACCCAGCAGATTGGCCTCCGGATCGGGTACATCCTGGGCGGCAACATCAGACTGCTGGGAGGATTGACCCTCACAGGTCCCGCCCCCACCCAGGACACCTGACCCAGCGACTGAAGGAGCGATTTCCCCTGTGGGGACCACAGGCTTCCCCACCGCAAGCGGGCCCCCTGCTCCCTCACTGGGATTTGCTAAATTAACGGGCTTCTCTTCCCCACTCTGAGGGACAGAGGGCTGCCACTTATGGCTCGAGGCCTTGATGGTGCCGGTGGCAGGGGGAGCCCGAGGATCCATGCCAGGAGATGGACCCAGTAACTCCTGGCCCTCTTCAGAGGAGGGATGTCTCCACCTATTATTCTGGGAGGGGTGCAGAGGCTCCGAGACATCCACCTCAGTACAGGTCTCTGCTTCTACCTCCGCAGCCCCTGCCCATATTCTTTGTGCTCAAGCTCAGCCGTGGGGCAGGTGGGCTCCCCTGGATCAGTCGTAGAGTGAGCTCAGGCTCAGGACGTTTTTTGGTAACTAGGGGCATGACTTTGTGTGTTTTGACTTGCACCGCGCCTTCATTTTATCCCCGCCTCCCACCGGAGGCCGTGAAAACAACAGTCTCCGGAACCGCCTGAGCAGTGGTTGTTGCAAGTGTCTGGGGAGGTACGGCGGTGCCACCCTGGGCCACCGAGCTGGAGTTGGGGGCCAGGGTCTTTCGAACATGCCCCATCCCCACTTGCAAGCCTGGCATAGTGCCCCATCCTAGGTCCCGAAGACATGGGCTTCCCCTGGAACTCCATATTGAAGTGGCCTTCCGAGACCACCTCCCACGCCAGCTGCATGAATAGTTGGTGGTGGAAGGAGTATAGACATGCCAGAGGCCGCTTTCTCAAAGTCTGAGCGGGACTGGGGTGGTCCATGACCTCACTTCTCCCAGGTGGTGCAGGTGGGGGAAGAGGAGCTCACTGGGAATAAAGGGTGGAGCATTGGATAAAATTACACACTGCGCAGTGGTCCCATAGGGTCCACTGGCAGGAAAGTCCCACCCACAAGCCCCTTACTCAGGACCCCGGTCACTGCCCGCTCGGTCTTCAGGAAAAACACAGCCTTCTCGTCTGTTTTTGAGGCTGCGACAATGGCCAAAGGGCCAACAACATCAGCCATTGCCTTTACACAGGCCTCAATAGAGGTGTTGGGGTGGGGATAGCTCTTTACCCCGTGACTGGAAGTGAGTAGTTTGATTGGTGACAGGGCCATGCGGCCAGCCACAGAGGCTGCAGCCGCATAGGTGATAGAGTGCCCAGCCACCGGCATAGATGGACTCGCCATGGGGTCAAGATCCAAGCCCAACCCCAAATCTCAACCCTCAAATTACAAAGGAGAAAAGAAAACAAAATGAAGCAATAAGAAGTTAAATAAAAAAAAAATAGGGGAGAGACTGAGTGCAAGAAAGAACAAGAGTCAGGCTGAGAGTGATGGCTTGGCTACAGTATTGTGAGCATCGACACTTTTAAACAGTTTCTGAGAAGCCTACTTGTCTTCCGGCCTTCTGTTCTTCCAGCTAGGGGAGGTGACTTCACCTCGGTCAGCTGAAGCTATCCAGGCACTATCTTGTCTTCTCTCTCCTTAGCCAGGCAACTCCTATTGACCCAGGCTGGGCAATTGGGGTGGGGAGGAAGATTCCCTGAATGCTTAATGAAAAATACACAGCTCCTTTTAGAATCGGCAGCCCCATCCCTTGTTCGGCCTCCCCTTCCTTCCCCCAACCGTCCAAAACAAAGGAAGCCTCAGGTACATTTTCACCCACCTTCAAACACAGCCACTTCGCAAAGTCTCTTCCAGTAAAAGTTGTTAGAAAAACTGTAGCTCTCTCTTCTCCTGTAGTAGTTCCTTTCCCCAGCAGCACCTCCTCCAACCGACTGCAGTACTGTCAGCTGAGGCTCATTGCTGCACTCAGCAGTCCCAGTTAGGTAGCAGCCAATCTCGCTGTTATGGGAGAACTCGATCACCACGAGGAGACTCAGGTACAGGTTGTTCGATCGTTTATTCAAGCATACGCAGGGAGAGCTGCCACCTCAGATATTCCAAGGTAATACTCTGACTTTGCATTCACAAACTTTTATATACTGTTCTTATCATGCAGTGTGTTCAAACAACAGATGATTGATCATAAAACAATGGTGATTGATTACACATTCCAATGAACACACATCCTCAACCTTATCACTACACCGACCAGATGGCTCCATCCCGAGCCTATTATCACTTTGTTTCCCATCACACCAACCTTCCACAGAAACAGTGGCCTCGAGGCCCCGGCTCCAACCTTCGCTCCCTACTGCTGCCCTTTACCTAGCAGCATGTTTGTTTCTTCTCCCAACCTGAGTGTTAAATTCTGCTGAGACGCTTTTCTAACACTCAACTTGTTTTTACTTGACCCCTTCACCATGTTGCATCTGCCCTGGGAGTGTTTTTCTGTGACAGTGTAGAGGGAGCTTTACTCTGTATGGTACCCTTTTTTTATTAAGGTGGCCTTTATTCCTCAGGCCCCCTTTAGATATATGTTAAATAAATAACTTTATTAAAAATAGATAAATGAAACGAAACTCCGATTAAAGTGCCATTTTTGGCATTGATAATGCACTCCAGCCCCTGAGCCATCCACAGGTCTCAAGGCCTCAAGCGAACTGGCAGGCACTTCATGTTCCTTCTCCAGGGTCACCCGGGCGTGAACGTAACCTCGGAAGAGGGGCAGGCAATCAGGATGGATGGATCTCCCAACGGCCTGGACTTGTGAATTGCCACCATGGCCTGGCCCAGGAGCAGACCGACGAGCTCCTCCCCCCGCCGCACTGGGTGGCCAGAAATCAGGAGCATAGGGCTGAAGTGCAACCAAAACTTGAGGAGCAGCCCTCTGGGTCCATCTCCCTCTAACTGATATTCCGCATTGAATGCTGTTGGGGGAGATAGCTTTTCAGGGGAATGCAATAAGAGCCAAGTCTGTGACACCATGGGTGGCTCAGCTGCACAGGAGGGGAGGAAAAAGAATGGAAGAGCTATAGTGATAGGGGATTGTAAGGGGTACAGATAGATGTTTCTGCGGCCGCAAATGTGACTCCAGAATGGTGTTCGGGTCAAGGATGTCAGAGTGGCTGCAGGACATTCTGAAGGGGGAGGGTGAACAGGCAGAGGTCGTGCTGCACATTGGTCCCAACGACATAGATAGAAAGAGGGATGAGGTCCTGCAACAAGAATTTAGGGAGCTAGGTAGATTAAAAAGCAGGACCTCAAAGGTTGTAATCTCTGGATTACTCCCAGTGCCATGTGCTCGTGAGTATAGGAATAGGAGGATAGAGCCGATGAATGCGTGGCTGAAAAGATGGTGCTGGAGGGAGGACTTTAGTTTCCTGGATCACTGGGTCTATTTCTGGTGAAGGTGGGACGTGTACAAGTTGGACGGGTTGCATCTGAACCGGACGGGACCAATGTCTTTGCTGGGAGGTTTGCTAGTGCTGTTGTGGGGGGGGGTGGGGGGGTTTAAACTAATTTGGCAGGGGGATGGGATACCGAGTGGAGGTACAGTAGGGGGTGATACACAGCCAAATATAGAAGAGAACCTAAGTTGGTCTGGAAGGTCAAGTAAATATAGACCTGTTGAGGCACAAGCGAATAATGCAAGGCTGGATTGCACCTATTTTCATGCTAGGAGTCTTACTAGTAAGGCAGATAAATTGAGGGCTTTGATTAACACATAGGAATATGATATTATTGCTATCACAGAGACTTGGTTGAGGGAAGGGCAGGACTGGCAGCTCAATATTCCAGGGTATAGAATCTTCAGGCGTGACGGGAGGGTGTAAAAGAGGAGCTGGCATTGCACTGTTGATCAATTACTGCAGTAAGGAGGGATGATGTCTTAGAGGCCATATGGGTAGAACTTAAAGAAAAAGGGGGCAATCACTTGGCTGGGCATGTGCTATAGGCCTCCAAACAGTCAGCGAGAGGTAGAGGAGCAGATATGTAGGCAAATCTCAGAGGTGTAAAAATAATAGGGGATTTCAACTTCCCCAATATTAACTGGGATAGTCTTAGTGTAAAAAGCTTAAAGGGGGCGGAATTCTTAAAGTGCATACAGGAGAGCTTTTTGAGCCAGCACGTAGAAAGCCCTACAAGAGAAGGGACGGTACTGGACCTAATCTGAGGGAATGAAGCTGGACAAGTGGTAGAAGTGTCAGTGGGGGAGCATTTCGGGGATAGTGACCATAACTGTAAAATTTAAGTCCAGGGAACCCTGGATGTCCAGGGATAGAGAGGATTGGATAAGGGGGGGAAAAAAGGCTTATGGCAGATTCAGAGGGCTGAAAACAGCAGAGGCCCTAGAAGAGTATAGAAAGTGTAGGGGGGTATTTAAAAAAGTAATTAGGAGAGCGAAGAGGGGACATGAAAAAACACTGGCGGGCAAGATAAAGGAAGGCCCTAAGGCGTTTTACAAGTATATTAAGGGCAAGAGGATAACCAGGGAAAGAGTAGGGCCCATTAGGGAACAAGTGGCAATCTGTGTGTGGATCCGGAGGACATAGGTGAGTTTTTCAATGATTACTTTTCATCTGTGTTCATTATGGGGAAGGACGATGTAGGTGTAGAGATCAGGGAGGGGGATTGTGATATACTAGGACAAATTAGCATTGAAAGGGAGGAGGTATTAGTGGTTTTAGTGTGCTTAAAAGTGGATAAATCCCCAGATCCAGATGAGATGTATCCCAGGCTGTTATGTGAGGCAAGGAAGGAGATAGCAGGGGCTCTGACACAAATTTTCAAATCTTCTGTGGCCACAGGAGAGGTGCCAGAGGACTGGAGGACAGTGAATGTGGTACCGTTATTCAAGAAGGGTAGCAGGGATAAACCAGGTGGAGATCATGTCTAATAAACTTGATTGAATTTTTTGAGGAGGTGACTAGATGTGTAGATGAGGGTAAAGCAGTTGATGTAGTCTATATGGACTTCAGTAAGGCGTTTGATAAGATCCCTCATGGGAGATTGGTCAAGAAGGTAAGAGCCCATGGAATCCAGGGCAATTTGGCAAATTGTATCCAAAATTGGCTTAGTGGCAGGAGGCAGAGAGTGATGGTCGAGGGTTTTGGCAGTTGGAAGCCTGTGACCAGTGGTGTACTGCAGGGATCGGTACTGGGACCCTTGCTGTTTGTTGTGTACATTAATGATTTAGACATGAATATTGGAGGTATGATCAGTAAGTTCGCAGATGACATGAAAATTGGTGGTGTTGTAAATGGTGAGGACGAAAGCCTTAGATTACAGGACGATACAGATGGGTGGAGCTGTGGAAAATGGAATTTAATCCTGAGAGGTGTGAGGTGATGCATTTTGGGAGGACGAACAAGGCAAGGGAATAGACAATGGATGGTAGGACCCGAGGAAGTACAGAGGGACCTTGGTGTACTTTTCCAGAGATCACTGAAGGCAGCAGCACAGGTAGATAAGGTGGTTAGGAAGGCCTATGGGATACTTGCCTTTATTAGCCAAGGCATAGAATAGCAGGGAGGTTATGATGGAGCTGTCTAAAATGCTAGTTAAGCCACAGCTGGCATACTGTGTACAGTTCTGGTCACCACACTATAGGAAGGATATGATTGCACTGGAGAGGGTGAAGAGGAGATTCACCAGGATGTTCCCTGGACTGGAGCATTTCAGCTATGAAGAGAGACTGAAAAGGCGAGGGTTGTTTTCCTGAGAGCAGAGAAGGCTGAGGGGGTACCTGATTGAGGTTTACAAAATTGAGATAGGGTAGATAGGAAGAAACTCCACAAATATCCCCATCCTCAATGATGGGGGAGCCCAGCACATCAGTGCGAAAGATAAGGCTGAAGCATTTGCAACAATCTTCAGCCAGAAGTGCCGAGTTGATCCATCTCGGCCTCCTCCTGAAGTCCCCAGCATCACAGATGCCAGACTTCAGCCAATTCGATTCACTCCGCATGATATCGAGAAACAACTGAAGGCACTGGATACTGCAAAAGCTATGGGCCCTGACAATATTCCGGCAATAGTACTGAAGGCCTGTGCACCAGAACTTGCCGCACCCCTAGCCAAGCTGTTCCAGTACAGCTACAACACTGGCATCTACCCTGCAATGTGGAAAATTGCCCAGGTATGTCCTGTACACAAAAAGCAGGACAAGTCCAACCCGGCCAATTACCGCCCCATCAGCCTACTCTCAATCATCAATAAAGTGATAGAAGGTGTCATCAACAGTGCCATCAAGTGGCACTTGCTTAGCAATAACCTGCTCAGTGACGCTCAGTTTGGGTTCCGCCAGGGCCACTCAGCTCCACAGCCTTGGTTCAAACATGGACAAAAGAGCTGAATGTGAGGTGAGAGTGACTGCCCTTGACATCAAGGCAGCATTTGACCAAATATGGCATCAAGGAGCCCTAGCAAAACTGAGGTCAATGGGAATCGGGGAAAACCCTCCGCTGGCTGGAGTCATACCTAGCGCAAAGGAAAATAGTTGTGGTTGTTGGAGGTCAATCATCTGAGCTCCAGGATATTTCTGCAGGAGTTCCTCAGGGTAGTGTCCTAGGCCCAACCATCTTCAGCTGCTTCATCAATGACCTTCCTTCAATCATAAGGTCAGAAGTGGGGATGTTCGCTGATGATTGCACAATGTTCAGCACCATTCGTGACTCCTCAGATACTGAAGCAGTCCGTGTAGAAATGCAGCAAGACCTGGACAATATCCAGGCTTGGGCTGATAAGTGGCAAGTAACATCCGTGCCACACAAGTGCCAGGCAATGACCATTTCCAACAAGAGAGAACCTAACCATCTCCCCTTGACATTCAACGGCATCGCCATTGCTGAATCCACCACTATCAACATCCTAGGGGCTATCATTGACCAGAAACTGAACTGGAGTAGCCATATAAAATACCGTGGCTACAAGAGCAGGTCAGAGGCTAGGAATCCTGAGGCGAGTAACTCCCCTCCTGACTCCCCAAAGCCTGTCCACCATCTACAAGGCACAAGTCAGGAGTGTGATGGAATACTCTCCACTTGCCTGGTTGGATGCAGCTCCAACAACACTCGGGAAGCTCGACACCATCCAGGACAAAGCAGCCCACTTGATTGGCACCCCATCTACAAACATTCACTCCCTCCACCACCGACGCACAGTGGCAGCAGTGTGTACCATCTACAAGATGCACTGCAGCAACGCACCAAGGCTCCTCAGACAGCACCTTCCAAACCTGCGACCTCTACCAACTAGAAGGACAAGGGCAGCAAATGCATGGGAACACCTCCACCTGCAGGTTCCCCTCCAAGTCACACACCATCCTGACTTGGAACTATATCGCCGTTCCTTCACTGTCGCTGGGTCAAAATCCTGGAACTCCCTTCCTAACAGCACTCTGGGTGTAGCTACCCCACATGGACTGCAGCGGTTCAAGAAGGCAGCTCACCACCACCTTCTCTAGGGCAATTAGGGATGGGCAATAAAATGCTGGCCTGGCCAGTGACGCCTGCATCCCATGAATGAATAAAAAGAAAAACGTTTTCCCTTAGTGGAGGTGTCAATAACCAGGGGGCATAGATTTAAGATAAGGGGCAGGAGGTTTAGGGGAGTTTGAGGAAAAACTTTTTCACCCAGAGGGTGGTTGGAATCTGGAACACACTGCCAGTAGAGGCAGGAACCCTCAACATTTAAGAAGTATTCAGATGAGCACTTGAAAAGCCATAGCATACAAGGCTACGGGCCAAGTGCTGGAAAATGGGATTAGAATAGGTTGGTGCTTGATGGCTGATACGGACATGATGGGCTGAAAGGCCTGTTTCTGTGTTGTATAACTCTGACTCTAAAAACTGAGTGACTGCAACCTCACACACTCCATATATACATGGAACACTGACTTATCCAGGCCGCAGAAATTACAGGGGGCCTGGGAGTCCGTGAACCTACTTAGAAGTTCATTGCATGGGACTGCTCTGTGCTGCACCTTCCACCCCAGGTCCCCAATGTAAAGGGGGAGGACTACCGCATAGAGAGACCTCGACTGGGGATTCCCCTCGCTGCCAGATGACAACTCGGACCACCACAGCATTTCTGGGTAGCAGATGGAGAGTGTGCAGGAGCAGCCTGTACAGGAAACCCCTCTGCACAGTATGAAATGGCACAAAGGGCATTTCCGAGAGGCGACTTGGGCTGTGGGGGATCAGTCCTCTCGGAGTGTTTTGGGGCCTGTGTCCAATGAGCAGTCCAGCCAAATGGGGGTCAGCTCGGCTGGTAGTGCTTCACACTCCTGAGTCCCCTCGACACCCGCAGTGACTGGCGTCCAGGAGACTTTGGCTACTCCTTTGCCTGTCAGTCCACCCCTGAGCTGGCCACTCGGACAGCTAGAGCCCTGTTCCCCACCAGTGGTGGAGCACCCTGACTGGAGGCGAACATGTTCCAGACTCAATATATCCCGGTTAATGACAGGCAACTCACTCAGAGAGGCGTCATAGCCGGGAGTTGTTTATCATCTTGAAGGCAGTGCCCCCGGCAGAAAACCTACGTTACCAGTGCACACCATCTTGGAGGACACTCGACCTACAGGTATCTCTGCAGGGACCGAAGGCAGAGAGTCGCAGTCTGGATACGGACGCACATCATTGCCCTCAATCGGGAGACTCAGGACCATGGCAGAGAGCCAGCGTTTCCTTTTGTCCCAGAAGAAATCGATGACCACCTTCTGGAGCTTGGTGGCAAATGCCAGTTGCGGGGGGTAGTGGGAAAACGAGGTGGGTGCGTGGTGGAGGAGGGGAGGGCGACCTAAGTGACCAATCAGTACCACAGCCTCGAGGCTGCCAGTTGGTTTATGACCAGTGTTTTTCCCCTGTAGGAAAGCATTCCTACCAGTCCTGTCCTCCCCACCCCACCCCAGCTAAGTGGTGACTTTAGCTTACAATTCCTGCCGGTTTGCCGGCCAGACTTCCTCAGGTAGACTCCCAATAGAAGAGGTGCATGGTGCTCCACGCAAAAGGCGTTAATTCCTCCGGCAGGGAGTCGACCCAGGAGTCCGAAACATTTCTCCCAATTGATCTTTGTGGAGAATGGGCAGAAAAGGTCTGCTGGCACTCACGCTTCCCCTGCAAGTCAGTGGTATCTGTGACCGTGAGGAGCACGTCATCTGCGTAAGTCAAGAGCACGACCCTCATGCCCGGCCCGCGCAGAGCCAAACCCACCAACCATGGTATCTAATTGGGTGGACATAGGGTATTCTTGATGCACTCCTCTCCCAAAGCGAAGGGGCACCGTCAAGGACTTGTTAACTTTGACCAGACGCTCTGCAGAGGCGTACAAAAGTCAGGCCCAGGCCACGAAATTCAGCCCTAATTCGAATGTGCGCTGAGTCCCGAAAAGATATTCGTGATCCACCCTGTAGAACGCCGCCTCCTGATCGAGGGAGAGAAAGGCAACTGACAGACCAGTCCTCTGGGAAAAATGGATCCGGTAGATGTTGTCCTGGATGGAACATCCGGGGACTGTGTAAGACTGGTCGGGATGCATCACATAGGCCAGCAGGGAGCCCAGGGTGATGGGGCATAGCCTGGGCAAAGATTTTATAATCTGTACTGAGGAGGGAGGCCAGCTGACAGTTCTGAACAAAGAAAATTACAGCACAGGAACAGGTCCTTCAGCCCTCCAAGCCTGCGCCAATCCAGATCCTCTATCTAAACATGTCGCCTATTTTCTAAGGGTCTGTATCTCTTTGCTTCCTGCCCATTCATGTATCTGTCTAGATACATCTTAAAAGACGCTTTTGTGCCCGCGTCTACCACCTCCGCTGGCAACGCGTTCCAGGCACCCACCACCCTCTGCGTAAAGAACTTTCCACGCATATCCCCCCTAAACTTTTCCCCTCTCACTTTGAACTCGTGACCCCTAGTAATTGAATCCCCCACTCTGGGGGAAAAAGTTTCTTGCTATCCACCCTGTCTATACCTCTCATGATTTTGTACACCTCAATCAGGTCCCCCCTCAACCTCCGTCTTTCTAATGAAAATAATCCTAATCCACTCAACCTCTCTTCATAGCTAGCGCCCTCCATACCAGGCAACATCCTGGTGAACCTCCTCTGCACCCTCTCCAAAGCATCTACATCCTTTTGGTAATGTGGCGACCAGAACTGCACGCAGTATTCCAAATGTGGCCGAACCAAAGTCCTATACAACTGTAACATGACCTGCCAACTCTTGTACTCAATACCCCGTCCGATGAAGGAAAGCATGCCGTATGCCTTCTTGACCACTCTATTGACCTGCGTTGCCACCTTCAGGGAACAATGGACCTGAACACCCAAATCTCTCTGTGCATCAATTTTCCCCAGGACTTTTCCATTTATTGTATAGTTCACTCTTGAATTGGATCTTCCAAAATGCATCACCTCGCATTTGCCCGGATTGAACTCCATCTGCCATTTCTCTGCCCAACTCTCCAATCTATCTATATTCTGCTGTATTCTCTGACAGTCCCCTTCACTATCTGCTACTCCACCAATCTTAGTGTCGTCTGCAAACTTGCTAATCAGACCACCTATACTTTCCTCCAAATCATTTATGTATATCACAAACAACAGTGGTCCCAGCACGGATCCCTGTGGAACACCACTGGTCACACGTCTCCATTTTGAGAAACTCCCTTCCACTGCTACTCTGTCTCCTGTTGCCCAGCCAGTTCTTTATCCATCTAGCTAGTACACCCTGGACCCCATGCGCCTTCACTTTCTCCATCAACCTACCATGGGGAACCTTATCAAACGCCTTACTGAAGTCCATGAATATGACATCTACAGCCTTTCCCTCATCAATCAACTTTGTCACTTCCTCAAAGAATTCTATTAAGTTGGTAAGACATGACCTTCCCTGCACAAAACCATGTTGCCTATCACTGATAAGCCCATTTTCTTCCAAATGGGAATAGATCCTATCCCTCAGTATC
Source organism: Heterodontus francisci (assembly GCF_036365525.1). Lineage (NCBI taxonomy): Eukaryota > Metazoa > Chordata > Chondrichthyes > Heterodontiformes > Heterodontidae > Heterodontus > Heterodontus francisci. The sequence goes on along the minus strand of NC_090386.1, from coordinate 21,670,040 downwards.
TTCTCCAGCAGCTTCCCTACCACTGACGTCCGGCTCACCGGTCTATAATTACCTGGATTATCCCTGCTACCCTTCTTAAACAAGGGGACAACATTAGCAATTCTCCAGTCCTCCGGGAACTCACCCGTGTTTAAGGATGCTGCAAAGATATCTGTTAAGGCCCCAGCTATTTCCTCTCTCGCTTCCCACAGTAACCTGGGATAGATCCCATCCGGACCTAGGGACTTGTCCACCTTAATGCCTTTTAGAATACCCAACACTTCCTCCTTCCTTATGCCGACTTGACCTAGAGTAATCAAACATCTGTTCCTAACCTCAACATCCGTCAAGTCCCTCTCCTCGGTGAATACCGATGCAAAGTACTCGTTTAGAATCTCACCCATTTTCTCTGACTCCACGCATAATTTTCCTCCGTTGTCCTAGAGTGGGCCAATCCTTTCTCTAGTTACCCTCTTGCTCCTTATATATGAATAAAAGGCTTTGGGATTTTCCTTAACCCTGTTTGCTAAAGATATTTCATGACCCCTTTTAGCCCTCTTAATTCCTCGTTTCAGATTGGTCCTACATTCCCGATGTTCTTCCAAAGCTTCGTCTTTCTCCAGCCGCCTAGACCTTATGTATGCTTCCTTTTTCCTCTTAGCTAGTTTCACAATTTCACCTGTCATCCATGGTTCCCTAATCTTGCCATTTCTACCCCTCATTTTCACAGGAACATGTCTCTCTTGCACGCTAATCAACCTCTCTTTAAAAGCCTCCCACATATCAAATGTGGATTTACCTTCAAACAGCTGCTCCCAATCTACATTCCCCAGCTCCTGCTGAATTTTGGTATAGTTGGTCTTCCTCCAATTTAGCACTCTTCCTTTAGGACCACTCTCGTCTTTGTCCATGAGTATTCTAAAACTTACGGAATTGTGATCACTATTCTCAAAGTAGTCCCCTACTGAAACTTCAACCACCTGGCCGGGCTCATTCCCCAACACCAGGTCCAGTATGGCCCCTTCCCGAGTTGGACTATTTACATACTGCTCTAGAAAACCCTCCTGGATGCTCCTTACAAATTCTGCTCCATCTAGACCTCGAACACTAAGTGAATCCCAGTCAATGTTGGGAAAATTAAAATCTCCTATCACCACCACCCTGTTGCTCCTACATCTTTCCATAATCTGTTTACATATTTGTACCTCTATCTCAGCTCACTGTTGGGAGACCTGTAGTACAGCCCCAAAATTGAAGTAGGCAGATATCGCCACGAGAGGTGAATGTCCCCTGTCGCCCGGCTTTCCCCCAGGATCTGCGCATGATTGCCCTCCAGGACATCCCAGAAAACCCTGCGGTACTTCACGGTCAACCCGTCCAGCCCCGGGGATTTGCCCCTCGAGAGATGATCAGAGGGCGCCGGTCAGCTTCACCAACCTAAGCAGTGCCTCCCGTCCTTTGGCACCCTCCGGGCTGACCTTCGGTAGGTCCTCCCACAAGACTTTGCGCACGTCCTCGCTCGACAGATCCAGAGAGAACAACGTGCCGTAATAGGTACGAACCACGAGGCCCCTTTCCTCTGGATCATATCCTTCCTATAGTGTGGCAGAGTGAGTTCTCCCGACACCGGGTGCTGGTCCGGGCATGACTCCAGCTGCATGGAGGCTGCTGAGACACAGGAGATGTACTCCTGCGAAATGTAGAGGCGGTTGATTCGGGACTCTCCTCCAGATCTCCAGGTGAAGACGCTGGAGTCGGGATGGAGATTCCGCCAGACATCCACCAAGCCAAGGGAATTGATTCGTTCCCTCAACTTCTCCACCAACGCTTGGCCATACTGGGGACCGGAACGATCCCTCCCCTCAAGGGTGCAGTTAAAATTCCCTCCCCTCCCGCCTCCCCCCACTCCCCCATCCTGAGGATGATGCACTCGCCGCTATTAATGGACCTCAAGGCAGCGGACATTTCTTTAAAGAAGCGCGCTTGAAACATGCCTGGGCACATTTCACGTTCACACAGTGGAGCAGCACGCCACCCAGGCAAATCGCGAGTGGGAGCAAGCAGCCCAGCACAAGATCCTTGATCCTCCAAGACATCTGGCCGAATTTTCCACTAGAAATAGGGGTGAGGTAACTTGTGTAGACTCCACCCTGCCGCTCCAGGAACCAGGTGGCTTCATCTGCCAGAACGGTGTGGGTTTCCTGCAGAAAACTCACCGCACACCTTCCTTCCCTGAGGACTAAGATTGTGAAATCTGTGGAGAGACCCCCTGCTGCTGTGGATGTTGAGGCTGGCTGTGGTTATCTTCATGTCAGGATTTAAGAACTTTTGTCACCAAAACACCTCATCGTGAGGAGGGAGTGGCAGTACTTGTTGCCAATTGCTCCCTGAGCAACCCAGAGAGGAATGCCTTGAACTGGCTTTGTGCGGCCGTTTTCACGACCGTGCCCTTCCCCATCTTTTTGAGGGCAGTACAGACTGATCTGAAGGGCAGCGCCAAATCCGACCACTGGTCGCGGTCCAGCCAAACTTTATTGTGGCAACCCCTGCTAACAGCAAGGAAGTCCCGGAGTTTCGTAATGGGGATAAGAGGAGACTCAGTGGAGGGCACAAGGGAGACCACTGCCTCACTGGCAATCGATTCAATATCGTCCTCAGTGCCCCAGCCAGTCCCCATCCTGCTCCCAGTCGTCACCGCCAGCAGCCAACGCACCCATCACGTTGTGGGACAGATGTCCTGGTCATGCCAGCTGGTCCCACCTCAGTCACAATATCTCCCCCAGGATCAGTGGCAGAGGAGTTCTCCCTGGGCTCCTCTGGCCACCTGTGGTTCAGGACCCCCTCCATCTCCATCCCCATGCTAGTGAGCAGCCCAAGGCTGACGGTTGTTCCCGACTCCGGAAATCCAGCCAGGACCAGAGGTGGAGAGAGGAGGCTGTCTCCCACCCTGCCGGTACCCATGGGCCCAGCAGACAGGGCACTATTAACAGCGTTCAAATTCTGGGTGGCAATAATAGGCGACGGGGTGGCTAACTTTCACAGGTCCCAACTCTACAACCCCCCCCCCCCCCCAAAAACAGGTCACCTGACCTAGCAGCAGATGGAGTGTTGTCTCTTTAGGTGGGGGGGGGGGGGTTTCCACAGGCTCCCCAGCCACAGGCAACCAGCCACTCTCCCCTCCTTGGAAGTTACCAGATTTATAGAGACTTCTTCTCCAACCCCTCCAACCTGAGGGATAGAGGGATCCTGCTCAGGGCTTGAGGACCTGTGCCAGGAAATGGACCCTGTTCCTCAAGGCTTTCATCAGCGAAGGGGCACCTCTTATTCTGGGAGGAGTGCAGAGGCTCAAGACACTTCCATCTCAGTAGAGGTCTCTGCTTCTACCTCCGCTCTCTCCTGCCCAGATTCCTTGGACCCAAGCTCCGCCCCATAGGGCAGGTTGGCTCCCCAGGATCAGGTCTTGGGCTGAGCTCAGGCACAGGTTGTTCCTCCTTGTCCAGGGGCGAGCCTTAAGCTGTTTCATCTTGTGCCTCTAGAACCACCTGTGCAGTGGCTGTTGCAGGCGTAGGGGGAAGTGCGATGGCACCACCCTTGGCTGCTGAGGTGGAGTTGGCAGACTAGAGGTTGGGCCAGCTCTTACATACATGCCCCACCTACTTACAGGCCTGGCACTGTGCCCTGTCCAAGATCCAGAAGACACGGTAGAACTCCACATTGAAATGGCTCTCTGTGATATCCTCCCTTGCAAGCTGCAAAAATAGCTGGTGGCAAAAGGAGTAGACATGTCAAAGGGTGTTCTTCTGAAGGCCGAGCAGAACTGAGATAATCCCTGACCTCATCAGGTGGGGGAGGAAGTGCTTACTGGGAAAGTAGGGTGGGATATTGGACAGTAGAATCTGCTGTGCAGTGGCTCCCAGAGGGTCTACTGGCAGGAACATCCCATCCACAGTGAGTCCCTTGCTCAGGACCAGGGATACTGCCCACTTGGTCTTCAGAAAAAATACAGCCTTCTCATACATTTTTGAAGCTGTGACAATGGTAGGGAGGCCGGAAATCTCCTCCGTTGCCTTTACGCAAGCCTCAATAGTCATATTCGGGTGGATGTAACTCTTCTTTCGATACTTTTGCTGTTAAAAGCCTGAATGGTGATGGGGCCATAGGATAGGAAGGTCCCACCACTGGAGAGGATGGGGAATCCATGGGGCTGAAGAGCCACACTCGCTGTTTGCTGAAAAAGAAAAAATAGAAAATAAGTTAGTAACACAAATACTTATGGTGGGGGAGTTATGGCAAGGGTGGGGGGGGGTTAAGAGGCTGAGAGAGAGGAAGGCCTGAAGGAATCCATCTTCGCACTGAGAGCAGTCTCTTCATTGGTCTTCTGCTTAGGGGTGTGGGGACAGGGTGTTGTCTTCATTTGGGACAGCTGAAACTGCCCAGGCACACTCCTCTAATGTTATGAGACGAAATCTCTTGTCCCAGGCAAGGTAGTTGGGGTGGGGATGGAGCTCCATTTTCAATGGTGTCAGACAACACAGGAGTCCCTGATTGATCCAAGCAGCCCCACCAGGGCCTCTTTGCACTGCCCCCACCCCCCCCAACAATCAATAAAAATGGCTTGGATGCTCAACAAACTTACAACAGAACTTTCAGTTTTTATATCTTCCTGATTCCTTCGTTTGTTGACAAAATAAGTGGAAAAACCTTCCTTTTAGATTCTGTGTCTCCCTTCCTGCAGTAGTTGTCCAGCTTCCAGCACACAACCCACAGTCAGCTGATCCTCGTCGCTCCCTGGTGCGGAGCAGTCCCGATCAGGCAACAGCCAACCCAGTCCTGTCCTGGGAGTGTTTGATGGGAGAGTGGAGAGGGAGCTTTACTCTGTATGTAACCCATTTTGTTATAGCAACAGCTAAATTGAGAGTCCTCCACCTCACTATCCCTGTGCTGTACCTGCCCTGGGAGTGTTTGATGGGAGAGTGTAGAGAAAGCTTTACTCTATTATCATTTTGTACCTGCTCGAAGTTTTTGGTGCTGACAAGTGTTCTATTCCTTGCAACAGCAGTCCATGCCTTGATAAGTATAATTTTCAAACATAAAAGCAATTTTAAGGCTGACGCTTCACTGCAGTGCTGAGGGAGCGCTGCACTGTTGGAAGTGTAGTCTTTTGGATGAGGCATGAAACCAAGGCCCCATCTGCTTGCTTGGGTGGATGGCACTATTTCAAAGAAGAGCAGGGGAGTTATCACCAGTGTCCTGGCCAACATTTACCCCTCAATAGACTTCACAGAAACGCATTATCTGGTCACATTGCTGTTTGTGGGAGTTTGCTGTGTGCAAATTGGCTGCAGCGTTTCCTACTATACAACAGTGACTACATTACAACAGGTACTTCATTGTCTGTAAAGTGCTTTCAGACATCTGGTGGTCATGAAAAGTGCTATATAAATGTTTTTGATCACTCTGATCCTTCATCTTGTCAGGTGCTTCATCCAGTATCGGAAGCTGCCAGTCCCAAGCTGTTCCTAATCCGCAGTACTACGATGAAGTCTATTTCGACTCTGACTCTGAGGCTGAAAATGAACAGAGTAAGACTCCACTTCTTCTACTACCTTACTTGCAGTCAGAAGGTCTTCATACTTGGGAACACACTTGATAACATGGACTTTGTTACAGGCCTAAGGGTTTTCTGTGATCCCTAAATCTGAAAGCACCAGAGGTCTGATATTGGCCAGGTTTACCACAACCTGATGTTTGGATTCCTGCACATGCTTTAGTTTTACTTTGGTTAAGAATGATTTATTATTGGTTATTGTGAAGGAAAATCTGCGCATTGCCAATGGCCTCAGTGCCCAAGGCTAGGAAAAAAGGTTGATTTCAGGCTTGCCCGCAATGCCTTCTTCAGTTAAATAGCCTGCCAATTTTCACTATAATATTCAGGCATGAAGATAAATCACTTGGACAAGGTACTAAGGGCTGCTGGCTCTGTGGAAGCATGTCCCAGTGGGGGGTCAGCTTCTTCAGAGGAAGAGCAGAAAATGGGGAAGGATGGGGAATTTGCTGACTGTATATAGCCCGCATTGGGGTTGAATTTGGGTAATGCTGCTGTAAACATTAGGATCTAAGATATATGGAGTTTTAAAAATTCATTCCCTGTATGTGGGGTCTCTGGCAACGCCAACATTTATTGCCTCATTGTCCTTGAGGTGGTGGTGAACCGCCACCTTGAATACAACTTGCTAGGCCATTTCAGAAGGCAGATAAGAGCCAATCACATTGCTGTGGGTCCAGAGTCACATGTAGGTCAGACCGGGTAAGAACGTCCGATTTCCTTCCCTAAAGGGCATTCGTGAAACAGATGGGTTTTAACAATAATCCGGTAGTCTCATGGTCACCATTACTGAGACTATCTTTTTATTCCATATTTTTTGAATTATCTGAATTTAAATTATCTAGCTGCTGTGCTGGGATTTGACCTCAAGTCTCTGATTCATTAGTCCAGGCCTCTAGATTACTATTCCAGTAACATAACTACTTTGGTACTGTACATAGAAACATAGGAGCAGGAGTAGGCCATTCGGCCCTTCGAGCCTGCTCTGCCATTCAATACGATCATAGCTGATCATCCAAACTCGGTACCCTGTTCTCGCTTTCTCCCCGCATCCCTTCATTCCTTTAGCCCTAAGAACTATATCGAACTCTTTCTTGAATATATTTAATGATTTGGCCTCAACTTGCTTTCCGTGGTAGAGAATTCCACAGGTTCACCACTCTCTGGGTGAAGAAATCTTTCTTCATCTCAGTCCGAAGTGGCTTACCCCTTTATCCTTGGACTGTGACCCCCGCCATCGGGAACATCCTTCCTGCATCTACTCTGTCCAGTCCTGTTAGTATTTTGTAGGTTTCTATGAGATCTCCTCTCATTCTTCTAAACTCTAGCGAATACAAGCCTAATCGACCCAATCTTTCTCCATACGTCAGTCCTGCCATCCCAGGAATCAGTCTGGTGAACCTTCGCTGCACTCCCTTCATAGCAAGAACATCCTTCCTCAGATAAGGAGACCAAAACTGTACACAATACTCAAGGTGTGGTCTCACCATGGCCTTGTATAATTGCAGCAAGACATCCTTGCTCCTGTACTCGAATCCTCTCGCTATGAAGGCCAACATACTATTTGCCGACTTAACTGCCTGCTGCACCTGCATGCTTACTTTCAGCGACTGGTGCACAAGGACACGCAGGTCTCGCTGCACCGCCCCCTTTCCCAATCTATCGCCGTTCAGATAATCTGTCTTTTTGTTTTTGCCTCCAAAGTGGATAACCTCACATTTATCCACATTATACTGCATCTGCCATGTATTTGCCCACTCACTCAACCTGTCCAAATCACACTGGAGCTTCTCTGCATCCTCACAGCTCACACTCCCACCCAGCTTTGTGTCGTCTGCAAACTTGGATATATTGCACATAATTCCTTCATCTATATCATTAATATATATTGTGAATGGCTGGGTTCCTAGCACTGATCCCTGCGGTACCCCACTAGTCACTGCCTACTACTCAGAAAAAGACCTGTTTATTCCTACTCTTTGTTTCCTGTCTGCCAACCAGTTCTCTATCCATGTCAGTACCTTGCCCCCAATCCCACGGGCTTTAATTTTGCAAACTGATCTCTTAAGTGTGACTTTATCAAAAGCCTTCTGAAAGTCCAAATACACCACATCCACTGGTTCTCCCTTATCTATTTTACTAGTTACATCCTCAAAAGAATTCCAGTAGATTTGTCCAGCATGATTTCCCTTTCGTAAATCCATGCTGAATTTGTCCGATCCTGTCACTGTTTTCCAAGTGCTCTGCTATTACATCTCTTATAATGGACTCTAGCATTTTTCCCACTGCTGATGTCAGGCTAACTGGTCTATAATTCCCTGTTTTCTCTCTATCTCCTTTTTTTAAATAGTGGGGTTACATTAGCTACCGTCCAATCTGTTGGAACTGTTCCAGAGTCTATATAATTTTGAAAAATGACCTGCAATGCATCTACTATTTCTAGGGCCACTTCCTTAAGTACTCTGGGATGTAGTTTATCAGGCCCTGGGGATTTATCAGCCTTGAATTTCCCTAACACAATTTTCCTACTAATACTGATTTCATACAGTTCCTCCTTCTCACTTGACCCTATGTACCCCAACATTTCTGGGAGGGAATTTGTGTCCTCCTTTGTGAAGACTGAACCAAAGTATGTATTTAATTGGTCTGCCATTTCTTTGTTCCCCATTATAAATTCCCCGTTTCTGACTGTAAGGGACCTACATTTGTCTTCACTAATCTTTTTCTCTTCAAATATCTATAGAAGCTTTTACAGTCAGTTTTTATGTTCTCTGCAAGCTTACTCTCATACTCTATTTTCCCCTTCTTAATTCCTTGGTCCTCCTTTGCTGAATTCTAAACTGCTCCCAATCCTCAGGTTTGCTGCTTGTTTTGAACATTTTATATTTCTCTTCCTTGGATCTAATACTATCCCTAATTTCTTTTGTAAGCCACGGTTGAGCCACCCTTCCTGTTTTATTTTTGCGCCAGACAGGAATGAACAATTGTTGTAATTCATCCATGCGCTCTTTAAATGCTCGCCATTGCCTATCCACTGTCAACCATTTAAGTAACGTTCCCCAATCTATCATAGCCTGCTCTAACCTCATACCTTCATAGTTTCCTTTATTTAAATTCAGGACCTTAGTCTCGGAATCAACTGTCTCACTGTCCATCTTAATGAGAATTCTATCATGTTATTGAGCACCAGAAGACTCATCTGTTGCCTCCAAATACTGCGTCTAAATTCTGTCATTGGATGATCAGTACACAGAGGTACCAATGCCTCTGTGGCATTCAGGGGTCAGTGTCCCTCCGCAGTAGGAGTCGGGGGTCAGTGTCCCCCCACCCAGGAGGAGGGGGGAGATGTCCATGTTGGGTCTGGTTCAAGGCCTTCACCACGTCCACAGCCTGCAGACTTGCTGCCAGTGCCACTGCTGCTCTGAGCACTTGGAGAAGTGGCTTGCCCCTTTTGTTTCCCGTCATGCGAGTAGTGTCTTTTTTTATTTGTTCTTGGGATGTGAGCGTCACTAGCTAGGCAAACATTTGTTGTCCAAGCTTAATTGCCCTTGAAGGTGGTGGTGAACCACCTTCTTGAACTGCTGCAGTCTATTGGGGTAGGTATACTCACAGTACTGTTAGGAAGGGAGTTCCAGGATTTTGGAACAGCGATGTAGTTCCAAGTCAGGATGGTGTGTGACTTGGGAAACTTGCAGATGGTGAGGTTCCCATGCATCTGCTGCCCTTGTCCTTCTAGTTAGTAGAGGTCACAAGTTTGGAAGGTGCTGTCGAAGGAGGCTTGGTGCATTGCTGCAGTGCATCTTGCAGACTGTACACGCTACTGCCGCTCTGCGCTGATGGTCGATGGAGTGAATGTTTTGAGTGGTGGATGGCGTGCCAATCAAGCAGGCAGCTTTGTCCTGGACCCAACTCCAAACCTTTTCTGAAGGTAGGAATTCTGTGCACCTCAAGGGTTAGGTGAGTCCAGTCAAAATAACCTTTCTTCAGATTTTTTAGATGATGTGTTTTTGTAAGTTTGCCAGTTTTTGTTGCTTGGCAGGTGCCCTCGAGCTAAGTTTCTCCCCTTGCAATTGATGCTCCAGTAACATCCCGTGGAGAATGTGCAAGTGACTTGTTGGGAAACAACACAAACTACAAATTTCAAAGGACCAAGAAGTGTTTTGGAGTCATAAGACGCTGGCAAATCTCAATCTCAGCCTTTTTAATAGAGCACAGTGGGGTGTGTGGGAAGTACCCTTTAGCCGAGTGACTTCAAAGGGCCACTTGGGGCTTTATATGTGGATGACACAAGTGTGATGGTATAGTGGTTATTTAGTGGGCTAATCATCTAGAAAAGGTGAGTTGAAATCTCACCACGTAGGTTGAGAATTTAAATTCAGTTTAAAAACAATCTGGAAATAAAAAGTGACCAAGAAGCTATTGAATCGTTGTTATTAAAAACCCAATTGGTTCTGATTGGGAGGAAACGTGCTATCCTTACCCAGTCTCGCCTACATGTGACTCTAAGTCACCACACCAATGGGGTTAACTCTAAATGCCATCTAAAATGGCCCAGCAAGCCACTCAGTTTTATCAAAGCATTACAAAGAAGGCACAGCGCAACATTCTCGGAGCTAATTATGCAGGCCCCCACCTGTCAAGAATGAGGCCACATTAATTTTGCCACGTGGACATTAAATTTCAAATTGTTGCTGGAAAGAAGAGAAGGCCTGTGACAAGGGGTTGCCAGGTCCCTGGCTGGAAAGACGTTTTTGCATTTAGCAGACAGTGTTTGGAATAAAGCAGCTATCCCCTGCTCCAATACAATCCACAAGCAGACATGGTCAAACCAGTTAGTCACATGACTAACCTGCTTGGCAGACTGGGTTTTTTTCTGAATTGTACAGTTTGAACTGAGATTCGGCAGAAAGCTGTTTGCTCCTAGATTGAAAATACCTCTCCTGGCTGGCTCACCACAGCCTCTCCTGTCTGCTCCCATCTCTTTCTCACGGAACTCCAAAACCCACTGAAGACACATGAACCCAAAGCGAAAAAAGTCTCCTACAGTGAACAAGGTTTAAGAATACTGGGCCCCAACAAAAAGCAAGCTCTACCTACAATCAAGGACTCTACAGCGAGTTTGAAGCACAGTAACAAAAAAACCCTCTTCAGAGATAGCCTCAAACTTTTCCACTTTATTTTTCTTCTCTTTCTGTCCCTATCTGCATGCGTGCTAGCGTGGGCGCATTGTGTATCTTTAGGCGTTAACCGAAATTAGAGTTTAAGTTTAATAAATTTCAGCCTTTTTTCTTGAAACCTAAGAAGGCCTGTTTCTGCTGGTTTCTTTACCTTCTAATTGGAAAGCGGTGAGCAAGGATTCACCAAGGGGAAGCTAAAAACAGGGTGTATTTAAAATTAAACCCTGTTACAGTAAGACCAGGTGAAGGCTGAAAGGGAACCCTAGACCTCTTTCTCACCTGGTCATAACAGAGCTAAAATGGGCAATAAATACCAGCCTTGCTGGTGATGCCCAAATCCTGTGAATGAATAATGATACAAAAAAATTACAATTTCTACAGAAATATGAACTGAAACATCTGATCAGCATTAATTTTATTTTTCTTATAAATTTGGGGATTGCTTCTCTTCCACTGCAATTCAGAAATGAATTTTATGACACTCAGGACAGCCACACTAAATGTTGCCCTAATCCTTGCAGAAGAATGTGATTCAAAGAAGAAACGAAAGAGGCAGAAAGTTCTGACAAATGACGAACTGTTGTATGATCCGAATCAAGATGACCGTGACCAGGCTTGGGTTGACCAGCAGAGGAGAGGGTGAGTGAATCGTATTTCTTTGCTTCGTGTTGAAGGAGGCGACTTTCTCCTTAGCATCAGCTTCTTGAGGTGATCTCTGGTGCCAGCTCAGTAGAGTTCTGGAATAATTAGTACAATGTTTTAGAATTGGATGTTACCATTCTGGGTTTGGGATACCAGACGGTTGGTTGTTTTGGTGACTGATGGAAGGGGGAGGGGGGTGGAAATTGGTTGAGGCTATGATGCTGTCTCCTCCCTGTGCTTTCAGGGATAACCTGGGGTGGTTGGAAGGGTGTGTGATTGCTGAGGGCAGTAAAGGGATACTTGGGAAATGGGCAAGAACGAGGATGGAAGCTAAAGAAACATCAGTCCCCAGGAGCCTGTGGCATCTAAGTACTGACACGGATCCAAGTCTCAAAGCTAGAGAGGAATGAACCATGAGGAAATATCAGTTATGGTGCAGTTTGCTTTATGCTCCCAAATCATGTGGTCTCACCAGCTAATGAGATTGGCTGGTGACTGATTGAGAAGATCTGAGGTGGCAAATTTTGCTTTTAAAAAAATAAAAGTACTTTGGGGATAGCTGGCTGATAGGGAAGAGCAGAGGGTTTGGGGGTTTCAGGATCATAGCATCACAAGTGGATCAGGCCCTGAAGAAAACTAATAAAATTTAAATTTTCTGACTAGGTGTAGAATATAAAAGTTAGGATGTAATGGTGAATCTAATATAAAACATCTAAGACCTAACTCCCAACATTCTTGTTTGTAGGTATCGTGGGCTCAATAACCAGTCAAACCAGTCAGAAACCGCACCTGTACCAACCAGCGATGCAGTTCTGAACTGTCCAGCATGTATGACAACACTATGTCTGGACTGCCAGCGGTAAGCAGCAGCCATTAGCTCTTGTGAAGATGCCAGGCCCAGAACCAGTCAAAATGCTCTGTTTCAGTTCGTGTTATCTGTCGGGGGACTTAACTGGCCCCTAGACTAAGGAGGGATGAGCAGTCAGGGTTCCATCTCTAGTTCAGTGGCCAGGAACCCCTGCATGTTTTGTGGATGCCAGGTAAGATTAGATTGAGACAACAGTGATGCTCCTAACTGTACGGTGACGTGGCAACATTCTCTCTCTTGGGTCACAAATGAGAAGCCGGAGGAATAAATATAATTTTTGAATCTATTACTCGAACAAGAGTCAGCACCTTCGCGGGGGGGTTGGGTGGGAAGATGGTTATATTGTGTGGACAGTCACTCAAACATTGTTCAGATTGGTGTTGCTGTTTGATTTCTCTTGCTTGTGGTTGGCCCAAAAATGGCAGGCACCTAAACTAGCACTTAACGTGGCATTCCCCATTTAAAGGACACTGTAAGGTATCTCGGCTAATTTTCATCATTGTATTGTCTTTGTAAATAAACATTAATCTGTGCCACTGTTCCTTTAAGCTCTCCAGTATAGTTCTACACCCACTCTCTTTATTTCAGGTACATCAGTGTGTGTATTAAGCAGAGTATTGGGGCGGGGTGGGGGGGGTGTGGTTACTGAGGAGACGCAATGTCTGACATTCATAGGCAAAAATAGTTTTGACAGGTTTCTTCAACTGTCATTTATAGGAGATTCACCTTTAGTAAGGTAATGGCACGTTTAACATCTACATAGTGTTTCACAGGTCATTAAACTCTTCATTTGAAGAAGGAAAGACTGGCATGACCTCAGGATGCCCTAAAGTTCTTCACATCAAATTAAGTACTTTCGAAGTTGACAAGAAAACCCTATATGCCAAATGGAAAATATTAATTTAATCGGTTGGAAACTCACATTAGACTTTTAATGGAAAAATGCTATAAGTTAACTTTTGAAAAAACAGGCAGCCAAGACAGCCACTGCAATTTACATTTGAAAAACCAGGGGATTAAACTGGAGACGGAAAGTCTAACCAAGCTCAGCCAACACAATGGCTTGCTGTCAGTGATTGACAATTGTGTTGATAAAGCCATTCTAAGTAACTCAAAGCCATTTCAAAGACTTTGAAAGAGGCAATCCCTCCAAATGTGGATGGATACCATGGGGGACATGTAGCACCTTAAAAAGATTCCAGAAAAAAACCTCAGTGCAGACAGGCAGTAACTGAAAAGCCAGCAACGAAGTGGGCTGTCTCTCTCTCTCCCCCCAGAAAATATTGAGAAGATCTGGCTACAACTGGGAATTCCCTCCCTCCCCCTGCTCCCCAAGACTACAGACTGCTACAGCCAGCAACTAGGGGAAGAAAAACCACCACCCTTCTCCCTTCAAGAGCCCTGAGGAAAGCAAACCTACCGTGTCCGTGGCCCAGCAAGGACGTCAAGACTACAATTTCAGCTGAAGACTGTTGAACTTCTATACTGTATTTAAATTCCATTTATTCCAGACTTTAATCCAACCACCAAATTTGTTTCCCTCTTATCTGTATGTGTGACTCTCGTGTGAATGTGTAGTGTATTTTTAGTATTTTAAATCGGGTTAGAGTGTTGTGTAATAAACCTATCTCTTTAAACTCAAGAAAACCTGTCGGATTCTTTTGCAATCACGTTAGAGGAACAGGAGCAAATGCTCACTGAGTTGGTAAGCACAACCACTGTGTTAAAAAAGGATAAATCCTGTTGCAGTCAAACAAGAGAAGGGTGAAAGTGCAGCCTGAGACCCCCCTCCTCATCTGGCTTTAACAAAGTAAAAACAGGAAATACTGAACAGGTCAGGCAGGCAGCAACCATGGAGAGAGAAACCGAGTTAATGTTTCAGGATTTTTTTTATTTCCCTCAAGGGATGTGGGCAGCATTTGTTGCCCATCCCTAATTTCCCTTGAGAAGTTGGTGGTGAGCAGCCTTCTTGAACCGTTGCAGTTTTTGTGATGTAGGTACATGAACAGTGCTGTTCGGAGGGAGTTCCAGGATTTTGACCCAGTGACAGCGAAGGAACAGCAATCTAGTTCCAAGTCAGGATGGCTTGTGGCTTGGACCAGAACTTGTAGGTGGTGGTGTTCCCCATGCATCTGCTGCCCTTGTCCTGGTGGTAGAGGTTCTGGGTTTGGAAGGTGCTGTCGAAGGAGGCGTGGTGAATTACTGCATATAGGGTACACACTGCTGCCACTGTCATTAGTGGAGGGAGTGAATGTGTAATGTGATAAATGGGGTGCCAATCAAATGGGCTGCCTCGTCCTGGATGATGTTGAGCTTCCTGTGTGGTGTTGGGGCTGCACCCATCCAGGCAAGTGAGAGTATTCCATTACACTCCTGACTTATACCTTGTAGATGATGACAGGCTTTGGGGAGTCAGGAGGTAGGTTACTCGCTGCAGAATTCCCAGCCTTGGACCTGCTCTTGTAGCCACAGTAATTGTGTTCAGTTTCTGGTCAATGCTAACCCCCAGGATGTTGGGATGCTGTTGAATGTCAACAGGAGATGGTTAGATTCTCTCTCGTTGGAGATGGTCATTGCCTAGCACTTAAGTGGCAAGTAACATTTGTGCCATACATCAGCCCAAGCCTGAATGTTGTCCAGGTCTTGCTGCATATGGACACAGACTGCTTCACTATATGAGGAGTTGCAAATGATACTGAACATTATACAATCATCGGGCATCCCCATTTCTGACTTTATGATTGAGGGAAGGTCATTGATGAAGCAGCTGAAGATGGTTGGGCTGAGACACTACCCTAAGGAAATCCTGCAGTGATGTCCTGGAGCTGAGATGATTAGTCTCCAACAACCGCAATCATCTTCCTTTTGTGCTAGTTTTGACTCCAACCAGTGGAGCATTTTCCCTCTTACTTTTCATCAAAGTGGTAGGGAGGGTATTCCAGAGCTTGGGGCCTAGGTACCTGAAGGCACAGCCAACAATGGTGCAGCAATTAAAATGAGGGATGTTAAGGAGCCTGAATTATGAGTGCAGGTATCCTGGTGCATTGTGCAGCTGGAGGAAATCACAAAGATAGGGAGGGACAAGGCCATGGCAGGATTTGAAAAGAATGAGAATTTTAAAATCAAGAATTTGTTTGCGGAGGAGCCAGTGTAGGTCAGCGAGCACAGGGGTGATGAGGGAATGGGACTTGGTGCAAAGTAAGACATGGGCAGCAGAGTTTTGGATTACCTCAAGTTTACACAGTGTAGAATGTGGGACACCAGCTGGGATTGCAGCGGAGTAGTCAAGTTTGGAGGCCCAGCCGTGGGGAAACAACCTCTCCAGTGTCTCAATCAGCTCTTATTCTTCTAAACTCCATAGAGTACATGCCCAGTTTACTCAACCGCTCGTCATAGAACAATGCTCTTATTCCAGGAACCAATCTAGTGAACCTTCACTGTACCTCTTCCAATGTACGTATATTCTACCTTGAATATGTGCACAGTACTCCAGGTGGGGTCTCACCTGTGCCCTATACAATTGTAGCAAGACTTCCATTCCAATCCCCTTGCAGTGAAGGCCACTGCCATTTGTCCTCCTAATTGCTTGGTGTACTTGCATGTTAACTTTGTGTTTCTTGTACACCCATCTCTCTCTCATTGGTTACAAGTACATGCCTGTTAAAATATTTTGCTTTTTAATTCTTACTACCAAAGTCAATAACCACATTTTCCCCACATTACACTCCATCTGCCACTTTGTTGCCCACTCACTTAACCTGTCAATATCTCTTTGCTGCCTCTTTGTGTCATCAGTTTGCATTGCCCCTTCGTTTTGTATCTGCAAATTTGGATACATTATTCTTGGTCTCTTTGTCTAAGACTTTGATCTAGATGAGGCCTGAGCACTGATCCTTGCGGCACTCCAATAGTTGCAGCTTGCCTACTTGAAAATACCCCATTTATTTCTACTCTCTACCTTTTAACAAATCTTTCATCCATGCTAATATATTACCCCCAACTCCATGAGCCTTTGTGTATTAACCTTTTTTTGTGGTACCTTATTGAATGCCTTTGGAAGGTTGAGCAGTGGTGACAGACAAGCAGCATAGTGGGATGATCTGAGAATGGTTGGTGTTGCTTTTGGCTTCAAGTTTTTCATTCTATTTCCATGCAGTAGACTAGCGTCATCTACATTAGCGACAGGAGCCCTAAGACCTTTTCCAGGTTCGAGGGGCTGAATGGCCTACTCCTGTTTCTACATTCCAACCTAGGGTGTCATGAATGCAGTTCCCAATTTCATGCTTTGGAGCTATGCACATTTGAAAGTGGGTGGTGATTGCATAGGTCATTTAGCACCGATGCAATTACAGACACAAGAAGGAAGCGCTTAACAGAAATGTTATATAAACTTTGACCCTCAGTGTAATAATGTTATCCCCTTTATATTTTCAGGCATGACTTATACAAAGAGCAGTACAGGGCTATGTTTGTGATGAATTGCATCATTAACAGAGGAGAAGTTCTCAAATACAAGGAACCAGCAAACCAGAAGAGAAGGAACAGGTACAAGAGAGTGAAAGGTCCAACGGGAGCGACCTTGCCTGGCTCACCGCTGGACCGAGAGAAGGACGAGATTTACCATCCAGTGCGCTGTGCTGAGTGTTCAGTGGAAGTGGCAGTGTTTGACAAGGATGAAGTGTATCATTTTTTTAATATTCTAGCCAGCCATTGTTAAAAAAAAACAATCCTGCTTATAATTTTTTTAAAAACTTTCACTAATCATAAAAATGGATGTAATCATAAAAACAAATGGTCCTTCCTGGGGTGGAGCAATGCACAATACAGATCAGTGTATTGATTAATTGGCCTGACCCTAAACAGTGCCAGTCTATAATGAAGCCATATAGAGCAAGTCCCATCTGTTTTTTCCTGGTCTGTGCTAAGTTCGCTCTGCAGAACAGCAGTTAGGATCCCCACTACTAACTGCATGAGGACAGGATCTGCTCCCCTTTGTGCCAGCCTCAGTTGCTCACTGGCAAGCCTGGCATGAAAAGAGCATTCATGTTAGATACTAATGCCTCAGCCTTCTCTCTCTCTCTGGGTCTGTGACCGGAAAACAATCCCACCACTGGAAACAGGAGGAGGAGGAACAATTTTAATGCATGATTGGTTTAAATGTTAACTTACTGTTTCTTGTTCTCTTAAAAGCTATGACTAAATAAATTGTTCTGCTGTTTAATGGGTTGGATGCAGCTCATCTTCAGAGAGAAAACCTAACCTATAAAGACAAATTTGTACCACATCTTCAGATTCTTTACTGACTGATAGCAATCAACTGAGAGCCTAGGTTGTCTCACTCTCCATGCTTAGCTTTGAAGACAACTGAATATGGTACATCTAAGATATGGTATTTTATTGAAACTGGGTTAGTGCCTTGATGGCCTAGTGGGTTAAGGGAGTACCCAATGAACTCCTGGTCCCTTCTGATGGGTGAGGTTTAAGTCCTGATCTGTGCAGTTAGCTGATGGCTTCTGCAATTTAGAGGGGGAAAAGCACCAGGTTTCTAGGTCCCTGCTAGAATTGTGTGGAAGCACAGGCTGTGATGCTCTTCATGATAAAATAGCTGCTCCATAGTCTCAATTTGCACAAGAACAGCAGTTAGATCAGGGAGGTACTGATTACCATTACCCAGTGATAGTGCATTGGTGGGTAGGTCAGTGGATGATGGGAAAAGGCTGGCAATGCAAGGTTGTCAACTATTCCTTTCACCAGAACCTCCAGTTGTGCTTTAAATCCCAGACATTTATAATTTACAGTTAGCCTCACTGGCAAAGTATTGTAGTGGAGTAGATGCCATTATTGGAAGGTAGAGGACCAGGGTAGTTCGAGGAAACTGTTTTCTTGATGGTCCAACTCTTACAAATAGTCGGTTTACATAAAAAAAGCAACATACTTGGAGGGGTGAGGGAGTGTGTTTATGCATGTTTCCAATACCTCTCCAGCCTCAAAGCTATTTGAAGCTAATCCAATTATAGTATATTATCTGAAGCTTGACAGCATCATTAAGATAATTTGAGAACACATGCTGCAAATTTGTACCTTCAGTGAGTATTTCCCATTTTTGGTATTTGTCAGCATTGAGAACAAAGATGGGATCCTAATGCTGATTAGTAACTGTTCACTGACAACTGGTTTTGAAATCCCATGACATGACCTGACCACCCTTTATATCTCTTAACTCCAGCCCTACAATCTTCAATGCTGTCTACTCAAATTCTGACCTGTTATGCTGTAATTAAAACCACATGCACTAGCAGTTGTGCTTTCAGCTGCCTCGGCCCTGAACTCTAATTTCCTCTGCCTGCTGAAATGCTCCTTAAAATTCTCTAAGCAAGCCTGATCTAATTCATCCTAATTTTTTAATTCATTGTCAAAGATTTTTTTTCCATATTGCTCCAGGAAGCACCTTGGGATAATTTCACTACATTAGAAGTTATGTAAATACAAGCTGTTATTCCACACACCAAGTCCCATTCGGTCACTGACAGACATTGTCCGATTTTAAAATCCCTCCATAGCCTCAGCCCTTGTCCAGTTCTACAACTGAGATTTGAGGAGGTGACATGGGTCAATGAGTCCAGCATATTTGAGGTAGTCGACATGGAACTTTGTTAAAGGCTTTGCTAAAAATACAAGAAAAAAAAGCAGCATGTTGGATCCAAAATTGGCTCAGTGGCAGGAAGCAAAGGGTAGTTGTAGACAGGTTTATGAGTGGAGGGCTAGTGCTAGCAGGATTCTGCAGTGCTCAGTAGTAGGTCCCTTTCTTTTTGTAGTATACATCAATGATTTAGACTTAAATGAAAGGGAGTGCAATTCAAAAGTTTGCAGATGATACAAAAATTAGCCACGTGCTTGATAGAGAAGAAAGCTGTAGACTGCAGGTAGCTGTCAATGGAATGGTCAGATGGGCAGAAAAGGAATTAAATCCAGAGATTGCAAGGTAAGGCAAGGGAATACAGTGACTGTTAAAATAGAAGTGTAGGAGGAGCAGAGGAACATTGGCATGCATTTTCAGATCATTGAAAGTAGAAGTGGATAAAGGTGGTCGATCCTTTCCTTTATTAGCTGTGACATACTGTATAAGAGGGAGATTATGCTAGAACTGTATAAAACACTAGTTAGGCCACAGCGAGAGTACCACATAGTTCTGGTCACCACATTTACAGGACGATCAAACCAGAAAGGGTACAAAGGTTTATGAGGAAACTGTGAATGGAGAATTTTAGCTAGGAAGATTGGATAGGCTGGGGTTTTCTTTGGAAGAGAGGAGGCTAAGGGGGGGGGGGGGGAGGGAGGAGATTTAATTGTGTAAATAATTGAGGGGCTGAGTAGAGTGGATATGAAGAACCCAGATCCCTTAGAAGTGAACCAACAAGTAGAATTGAGAAATTGTTCCACTCAGAAGGGTGGTGGGGATCTGGAACTGCCTGAAAAAAAAAGTGGCAGTCAGAAACCCTCATGGCATTTAAAGAACTTGGACATGCATTTGAAGTGCTGCAACCTACAGATCAAGAACTCTTTTTGGCAGGCAGACATAATGGACTGAATGGCCTCCTTTTGTACTGTAATGTCTGCAATTCTATGCCTGTGATTCACAAACTCTGGTTTCAAGCATCCAATTTAAGTTGCTCCACCACTGGTGACTGTGCCTTTCAGATGGAATACCTTCCCTCTCCTCCTTTAAGATGTTCTTTAAAACCCACCCCTATACCAAGCTTTTGGTCATCTGACCCAAATCCCATGTGGCAGTGTCAAATTTTGGTTGATAACACCCTTGTAAAAGTGCCTTGGGATGTTTTACTGTATTCAAGGCACTGTGTAAATACAAGTTGTAGCAAAAGACCCAAAAGCATAACTAGGCAGTCTACTGAACCAGCATCATCTCAAACCTCTTTGGTAGTACATTTGAAACTCTGCAGCAAGTAGATAATTTGATACCATTTTCTAGTGTTGAGGACACAGCAACAGAAACCCAGAAGTCAAGTTTCAAAAAGTCAGAAGGTGGAATTTGTCAATTCCAAACTAGAGCCATTTAAACATCAGGTGGTCACCCACCCCATTTGCCCAGTAGGGTTTTGGGATGACATCTTGCTGTCCTCTTCCTAGTCTATATCCTTCAGCATTGAGGAGCCTCAGTTATGAAAAGTTCACCTTCATGCAGTTGACTATAAGCAGCAGATCTGGCAGGAATCAGTCCAGCATTGCAACAGCCCCACTTCCAAAATTGATAAACAAGTGGCACTGACCAGAAAACAAATATTTAATCTATTAGAATAATTTGGATTGCACAAATCTACTCACTTTCCTGTAAAGTGGAAGTAGGATTTGCTTTGTGCACTTTCAAAGAGGAACCATTAACTAATTCAGAACTGATGATATTTCAATCAACATTCATAGCAACATAGAGCATTTGCAGGTGAGGCATGACAGAGTAATACTCCCAGCCAAATATTGCCATATTAGGAGTGCTTCACATCATTCAGACAAGTACCAGGGCAGAAGGTCACTTTTATTTTGTAACTGAATCCAGCATTCGCATATGAAAGTTCAATCAAATGAGAAACAGAACAAAATGGCCTTCAGATATTCTAGTCAAGATTGAGTACAATTAAAATGGCCTTTATTAAAAAAACAAGTTATGAATTAGTGATTATACACTTAATACAACAGCTATAGCGATAATCCTGGAATCAAGTTAGAAACATTACAGACAGCTACAAATACTCCAGAGATTCTTAACATAATACTGAAGATAAAGTTGCATACATTACAGCCTAAACCGATCTGAAAAATTGGGAGTGTGGGGAACTGTTAGTTGCTGCTCACTGGGTTTGATTTCCACTTTCTTGTAATGTCGAACAGGATTTGCTTTGTGCACCTGCAAAACAAAAATACACATTAAATGGCTCAGAGATCTGCTATTTCAGTTTGACAATCTCGGCAGGTGAGCTGAAAGTTGCAGATACAATTTTTACAGACTGACACCAGGACAGATTCCCAGGTTCAGGATACCTGAACATGCCACAGCAAACCTTACCATTAGAATGACTAATGCACTACAAGTCAGATATGGAAAATGTAGTTGTCCGAAGTAAGTTACTGAATAAAAATTCTGAACCATTGAAATGCTTTAGGTCAAGGATACTTCTTTTGCATCAATTCATGCATCAATACTTTTTTTTAATAGTTTGTTTTATGTACAGGTATCTCAATCATTGATTTTGGCCTAGGATAGGCTACCAATTTTATTGTTCAAAATCCAGAATTTGGCAGTTTCAATCCCAAGGGTGCCAGACTTTGGATATTTGACCTGTAGAGAAATTCAAATCTTCACAAATCTTTGGGGCGGGAGTGTTATTTTTTTTGCTCAAAATACAAACCCTGCACAAAGTAGGACTTTCAACAAAACAGCTATGACAGCAAGTAATATTTATATTATTTCTTTTAAATAAAAAGCTAAAAAACTTTTAAAACAAATGGCTAAGGATGATGTTTGCATTTGAGCAGATGTTGGCAATGTAATGCTTTCAAATACTAGGACAGACAGACATCCAGCACTATACTGTTAACCCATTACACACCATCTTACTGTAGCTGTTAATCACTGTCAAATGATTGCTGAAAACTCAAGCAATGGCAGTGCCTGTTTCCCCATTAGTAATATTGCCAAGAGCACAGATACCTGCCACCCCAGGAGGTTGAAAGTATTGCTGATTGACCAATTGATAGTTTCATGCATGGAAAGAGCCATGATGAAACTATGAAATGGATAAATTATGAATTTAAATAAAAACTGCTAAAGAGAATCACAAGAACATGGATGAATGCACAGTAATAAAAAAATAGAGTAGCAGCCATGTCACCCCTCCTGCACTGGAAAGCCACAAATCATCTGCAAGGACAAAGCTAGTTAGCCTCACCTGAAATTTTTAAATTGAAAAGGGTTCAATTTAACTATTACATATTAATGACTGGTCTGCATGAATGGATTAACAGAGGATGCTGGAGATGAAGTGAAGCAGCATCATAATTGCCATTTAAACATCAAGCTATGGCTATAGTCATCATATCTTGGCTCATTGTGTGGTTACAGCAAGGGAAAAGGCCATGTGTCTCCAAACAGAAGCAAATGAGACTTTTACCTTAAAAGATAGCTCTCTGGAAGGATAGGGAGAGATGAAACCAACATCACAACACCTGTGAGAAGGATCCACAATGCACAAGAACCCTGATCAAGAACAGCCACCACAGCAGAGACATCACAAAGTGGCTTCGAGACTAACCAAGGTAACAAACTACACACAACCAGCTTTGGGCTGTGATACAACCACTAGAGCTCTACAAGTTCAAGATTGCAAATAAATCAGGCCTGCAACTTCTTAAAACACTTTCTCTAAGACGACTCAGTAATCTTCTGTAAACTACAAACTCTTCCCTCATTTACGAGTTTAAACTACCTCTTACCATTTTTGGCCACACGCATGTGTTAATTTCAGGATTTGTTACACAAATATTTTTTAACCTACAAGAAAACCTGGCATTTGTCTGTTTATTTGACCCAAAAGACACTCAGGAACTAAAGCATCATTTTAACAAAACACAACTGCAGTCAGTTGAGAGGTGAACAGTGGCAACCATCCACCCCTTACCATCTATCTGTAACAATAGACTCCTTCCACTCAATGCTGGGAGATTTCAAAAGGTGAAAGCCAGAGGAAACCTGGGTGCCACAACTGGTCACTAGAACTTTCAACCACTGAGAGTCTACCTGTTACAAGAGCCATGTCATTTGCTAGAAGCCCTGCTTCTCTATAGAAGAGAGAATCAGCTATGGACTGTTAGTAACTTGAATCACCTCATCTCTCCCCAGTGTTACTCTCCAGGTACTGCCGTCCCACCTCCAAAACCCAAACTCAGGGTCCAAGTTCAATGGAACATCACAAGCAATACAGCTTAACATGCTCATCCCAGAACAAATTGTGCTTTGAGAACTGGCACCTCCAAACCACTCCCCCCACTGAACAGTTACTCCACATACACCCAGCAGACATGGGGCCTGCACTCTACAAATATTCACCATTTGGACAGATGTGCCTGAATGAGGAAACTGAACAGTGCGTTCTGGCCTAACTACATTCAAACAATGAGGTTGCTTGCTCATTATGTGACTGCCAGCTATGGGCAGACAGACAGGCTGGCTGGCCAACTAACACTGCAGCATTTAACAAGTACAGTTGTTGAGCCTGCTTAACTGATAAATGATGGGTTGACAACCATGCAGTTGAGAGGAAAATAAAAAAAAGTTATCTAAAGAATCTTAGAGATTGTGACCTTTTGTTTTATTCATTGTTATATAGGAATTTTGCAACCATTTACGAATTAGGAGCAGGTGTAGACCACTCGAGCCTGTTCCACCATTCAATAAGATCATGGTTGATCTGATTGTAACCTCAATACAAGGAGCCGAAGTAGACCATATGGCCCATCGAGCCTGCTCTGTCATTCAATTCAATTATGGCTGATCTTGAGCTTCAATTACACTTTCCTGCCCGCTCCCCACATGCTTCTATTTCCTGAGACACCAAAAATCAATCCATCCATCCCAGCCTTAAATGTATTCAATGATGGACCATCCACAACCCTCTGGGGTAGAGAATTCCAAAGATTCACAAGCCTGAGTGAAGTAATTTCTCATCTCAGTCCTGACTGATGGACTCCTTATCCTGAGACTTTGTCCCCATGTTCTAGATTCCCTGACCAGTGGGAACAATCTCTTGGCTTCTATCCTATCAAGCCCTTTCAGAATCTTGTATGTCTCAATTAGATCGCCACTCATTCTTCTAAACTCTAGAGAATACAGGCCCATTTACTCAGCCTATCATAGGACAACCCCCTCATCCCAAGGACCAATTTAGTAAATCTTCACTGCACTGCCTCCAGTGCAAGTATATCTTAAATGTGAAGACCAAAACAGCACATAGTATTCCAGGTGCGGTCTCACCAAAGCCTTGTACAATTTTAGCAAGACTTCTTTATTCCTGTACTCCAATCCCCTTGCAATAAAGGCCAACATGCCATTTGCCTTCCTAATGGCCTGTTGCAGCTGTATGTTAACTTTGTGCGTTCCTGGTGAGAGTACCCCCAAGTCTCTGATCAACATCCATCAGTTTCACACCTTTTAAAAATATTCTGCTTTTCTATTTTTACAAACAAAGTGAACAACTTCACACTTCCCTACATTATACCTCCATTTGCCATCTTGTTGCCCACTCACCTAACTTATCTATATCTCTTTGCAGCCTCTCGGTCCTCCCCGCAGCTTACCTTTCTACCGAGCTTTGGATCATCAGCAAATTTAAATACATTACTATCTGTCTCTTCATCCAAATCATTAATATAGTGTAAACAGCAGAGGCTCCACATTCCCACCTACTCCCAATAACCTTTCACCCCTTGCTGATAAAGAATCTATCTACTTTTTCCCTTAAAAATATTCAAAGACTCACGACCCTCAGAAAAAATTTCTCCTCATCTCAGTCTTAAATGGATGACCCCTTATTTTTAAGGTGACCCTTAGTTTTAGATTTTCCCACGAGAGGAAACATCCCTTCCAAATCCATCCTGTCAAGACCCCTCAGGATCTTAAGGGCTTCAATCAAGTTGCCTCTTACTCTTCCAAACTCCAAGCCTAGCCTGTCCATCTGCTCTTCGTAAGACAACCTGCCCATTCCAGGTATTAATCTAGTATACTTTCTCTGAACTGCTTCCAACGCATTTACATCCTTCCTTAAATGAGACTAATACTCTACACAGTACTCCAGATGTAGTCTCACTAATGCCCTATGTAACTGAAGCATAACCTCCCTACTTTTGTATTCAATTTCCCTCAATACCATTCTACTAGCTTTCCTAATTACTTGCTATACCTGCATACTAACCTTTTGCAATTCATGCACTAGGACACCCAGATCCCTCTGCATCTCAGAACTCTGCAATCTCACCATTTAGATAATATGCTTTTTTTTTTTAATTCTTCCAGCCAAAATGGACAATTTCCCACATTATACTCTTATTTGCCAGATCTTTGCCTGCTCACTTAAACTATCTATATCCCTTTGTAACCTCATGTCCTCTTCACAACTTACTTTCCTACCTAACTTTGCTTAAATTAGCAAATTTAGGAGCCATACATTCTGTCCCTTCATCCAAGTCATTTTTATATAAACTGTAAAAAGCTGACACCCTAGCACTGATCCTTGCATCACACCACTCGTTAC
Source organism: Heterodontus francisci (assembly GCF_036365525.1). Taxonomy (NCBI): domain Eukaryota; kingdom Metazoa; phylum Chordata; class Chondrichthyes; order Heterodontiformes; family Heterodontidae; genus Heterodontus; species Heterodontus francisci. Next base: position 21,644,450 of record NC_090386.1, on the reverse strand, counting down.
ATCTTTCCAACCAGAAAGTTATCCATTTATTCCTACTATTTCCTGTTAGCTAGCCAATCGTCTATCCATGCCAGTATGTCACCCTTACACCATGAGCTTTTATTTTCCGCAATAATCTTTCATATGACCTCATTAAATGCTTTCTGAAAATCTAAGTACAGTACATCCACCAGTTCCTCTTTATCCACAGCAAGTTATTTCTTCAAAGAACTCCAATAAATTGGTTAAACATGATTTCCTTTAGACAAAACCATGTTGACTCTGCCTGATCATCTTGAATTTTTCCAAGTGCCTTGCTATAACGTCTTTAATAATAGCTTCTAACATTTTCCCCATGACAAATGTTAAGCGAACTAGCCTGTAGTTTCCTACTTTGTCTCCCTTTTTGAATAAAGGAATTAAATTCACTACTTTCCAATCTAATGGAACCTTCCCCAAATCTAGGGAATTTTGGAAAATTAAAACCAACGCATCAACTGTCTCACTAGCCACTTTTTAGGACCCGGGGACCTGCCAGCCAGCAGCTCCAACTATTTGCTCAGCACCACTTCCCTGGTGATTGTAATTGGAGTTCCTCCCTCCCTTCCATTTCCAGATTTACAGCTATTGTTAATCTAGTCAATAAATTTGCTCAATAATTACAATCTAAAACTAGCCTGATGTAAATGTTCAACCAATTTTCTATAGTCACAACAGCTGCTGAATCTATCCTGCAATTGGCAAAGGTTTTCCATTTGTTACCCCAGGCATGCCATCAAAAACTGATATCACAACCAGTGGATGAGCTATTGAAAACATAGGAAGCGACAAATCACCCAGGTACAATCTAAAATACAGAATCTAAGCTTTGTACAAGCTGAGAAGCAATGAGAAATAAGCAATGAGAAATTCTAATTGTTCAGAGCAAATACACCCATTTCCCATCTGAGCTACCAGATAACCAGCTACTCACTAGTTCTTGCCGAAGTCGGGCAGTTTCTTCTCTCTCATGTTCTTCAATTTCTTCACGTTTTTCTTGTTCGTACCTTTCCCGTATGGATTCTTTCTCTGCTTTGCGCATTTCAAATTCCGCACGCTCTTTTGCACGCTTCTCTGTTGCCAATTCAAAGGTCTCCTGAACTGTGGAATCAAACTTGTCTAAGTTTGAAAACCAAGGGTTCAAAATAAGGTTTTTCAACAACTTATAACAAGAGGGGGAAAAAAAAATCACATTAAAAGGAAAATGATCCAAAATACAGGGAAGCGAGGCGAAGAAAGAAAAATGGAACAAACTAAAAGGAGCTTTTTCTTACAGTACTTCCAGGCAGGGTAAGTCTTTCTCCTTTAAGTGAAGTTCAGACCAGGCCAACAGATCCACAGTACTCCAACTCCACAAATTAAGAATCTTTCTCCCCCCCCCCCCCCCCACCATTTCTATATTCAACAGAGATGATGATCCAGAATATTCTTGCTTCCATCACTTTGGATCTCAAAAAGGAACTTTACTGTCTCCATTGCTAAAGCTGCTCAGAAGCCCACTTTCCTTTTTCATATCAGGTACTTCTGTCCTTCAACTTAGTGTCTGTCCAAAGCTCAGATGCTACTTTCAAATCTAGAGAAGCTCCAACACTTCATGCTCTTTGCCAAGGTAGCACAAAAAAAGTTTATGTCGATAGTGATCCTTCTCCCCTCTAGTCTTAACTTGCCTCATTCCTCCCAAGCTTCCTATATACTTAATATATAATTGTTCTATGGTTCTATTAGAGTAGACAGGAAGGACTGCTTTCCCCTAGTGGAGAGGTCAATTACCAGGGAACACAGATTTAAAGTGATTGGTAGAAGGATTAGAGGGGACATGAAGAAAATCTTTTTCACCCAGAGGGTGGTGGGTGTCTGGAACACACTGCCAGGAACAGTGGTGGAGTCATAAACCCTCAATTGTTTTAAAAAGGTACCTGGACATGCACCTGAAGTGCTGCAAGCTGCAAGGCTATGGATCAGGTGCTGGAAGATGGGATTAGATTAGGTGGCTAGTCTCTATTTTTCCCTTTTTGGCTGACAGACACAACGGGCTGAATGGCCTTCTTCTGTGCCATAATTTTTCTATAGTTCTAACCAACATTATCTGCTTCTCACAATAAAGGTCAATACTCAGCATCTACTTAATCATTTATTCCCAAGACCTCAACTTGCATCTCATTCACTCCTTTTAATCTTGGCATCACTGACCTTTATTCATCAACCCTCCTACTTTACTAGTAACTTAAAATGACAAGCCATGGATGTGACCTCTGCTCCTTCATAGCTTGCTTCAATAAAACAGAGCCCCAAGGTGCACGAGTACATACCCACCCACCCTCCCTTCAGGTTAACTATAAGTAGACAGTCTGTCAAACTTGCATGATCTATTGCAGTAATCATCTCCAGTATGACAACCTTCAGCAACTGAAGAGCTCATGGGAAAACAACTTTTGGTCAACTAACTGAAAGCCCCCATCCTTAATCTGAGACTTCCTAGCTAGTGACCGTTGGTTTTTACTGGAATTTCAGCTCACTAAATATTTACTTCACCATTCACACTTGTGTGAATGTGATTTTTAATTTTAACCCCAGTTGAGATGCAAATTCAAGAGCAAACAAATACCCACAAGGTTCCTCAGGATTTTTTTTTTTTTTTTTAAACCACTACCAATCACTCCTCCCAACCAACAGACAAGAATTTCAAAAATGACAAAAAAGTAACAAATTACCTGTTAATGACCGGTCCGCCTTCTTCGGTAGAAATGGTTCACGGTAAATAACAGAATTGGGATTGGCTTTAAAGCATGTTGCTTCCTTTTGTTGTCTCAGCTCTTCTTTCATCTGTATAAAGAAATCAGATCTTGCTAAACAACCAAGTGTCAAGAGGCAGGACTTGTGACTGTACAATAAATCACAACAGCCTTGTCCCATCCTTATGGCCATACCTGCACTTCACAGCAGTAGTAGCTGAATTATAGAATCAGAATGATTTCAGCACAGGCGGTCATTCAGCCCATCATGCCCATGCCAACTCTCTAGTTCCACTCCCTGCCTTTTCCCCCCCCACAGTCCTGCAAATTCTCTTCAGAAAGGCTTCAGTTGAAATCGGCCTCCACCACACTCAGGCAGTACATTCCAGATCCTAACCACTCGCCGCGTAAAAAACTTTCTCCCCCCACGTCATTCTGTTGCCAATCAACTTAAATCGGTGTCTTCTAGTTCTAGATCCCCCATCTATTCTTTCCAGATGCCTCCTGATTTTGAACACCATCATATCTCCTCTTCGCCAAGGGGAAAGAGATCCAGCTTCTCTAATCTATCCATCTAACTGAAGTTAGTCATTCCTGGAACCATTCTCATGAAACATTTCTGCACGCCCTCATGCCTCAACATCCTTCCGAAAGTGCGATGTCCAGAACTGTACGCAATACTCCAGTTGAGGCCAAACCAGTGTTTTATGCAGGTTTATCCTAACTTCCTTGTCTTTGTACTTTATGCCCCTTTCTATAAAGCCCAGGATCCCATATGCTTTATTAACTGCTTTCTCAACCTGCCCTGCAACCTTGAATGATTTCAGTTAGTTCCAGGAACACTGGCCAATTTTTCCCTTCCCAATTACAAGAATGTTGAAGCTAACTCAGATATGGGAATTAACCTAGACCTACTTGGTTTATGATTTATTTAGTGGACTCACTGGACCATTGGAGGACCCAGGAGAAAAAAAAAAAATCTCAATTTAGCAGAGACAGAAAAAAAAGTGTAACCACACAGGATCAGAGCAACTTACCACCTGTGCCCAGCGCTGGTCTCTGATAGCACCACGTCCATCCAAACGTAGATGGAACGGCTGCACTTTAGTCGGTGACTTCACCACCTTCTCCGGTAACCGGGCAGATTCAAAGTCAGGAAGCAGCTGTGCTTTAAAAGTAGGGAACTGCACAAGACAATGTAGACATTTCAATCACAGGTTTTAGAAGGAACTGGAACAGTGTATATTCATAAATCAGACATGTACTTGTCAATTGACAATGGCATAGCATCTTACAGCACTGGAGGACACAATTTGCCATCACACTTTTGAAAGCTGTCAAACTTACTCCCATACGCTGACCTTTGCACCCACAAGAATAGAATAGGAATAGACAACGATTTGGCCCATCGAGCCTGTTCCACCATTCAATATGATTATGGCTGTTCTTGGGCTTCAATTCCACTTTCCTATCCCATTCCAGATATCCCTTAAAACCAAAAATATCTCCACCTCCCTATCCCAGCCTGAACTGAATCTAATGGAGTATCTACAACCCTCTGGGGTGGAGAATTCCAAAGATTTACAACCCTGCGCATGAAGTAATTTCTCTTCACCTCAGTCCTGAATCATCAGCCCCTTATCCTGAGTCTGTGCCTTTGTTTCTGTTGGTCAGGGAATCTAGAACACCATCTCAGCTTCTACCCTATCAAGCCCTTTCACAATCTGAAGGGTCACTGATCTGAAATGTTAACTCTGCTTCTCTCTCCACAGATGCTGCCAGACCGGCTGAGTATTTCCAGCATTTCTCGTTTTTATTTCAGATTTCCAGCATCTGCAGTACTTTTCTTTTATCCTCAGAATTTTGTATGTTTCAGTTAGATCGCCTCTCATTCTGCTAAACTCGAGAAAATAGGCCCAATTTACTCAGACTCTGATCATAGGACAAGCCCCTCATTCCAGGGACCAAAATTGCACAGCGCTTTCCAGGTGCAGTCTCACCAAAGCCCTGCACAATTTGAGCAAGACTTCTTTATGCCTCTATTCCAATTCCCTTGCAATAAAGGCCAACATGCCATTTGCCTTATTAATAGCCTGCTGTATCTTCATGTTAACTTTGCACATCCTTTGTACCCCCAAATCTCTCTGATCAACAAGGTTCCTCAGGGTAGTGTCCTAGGCCCAACCATCTTCAGCTGCTTCATCAATGACCTTCCTTCAGTCATAAGGTCAGAAGTGAGGATGTTCGCTGATGATTGCACAATGTTCAGCACCATTCGTGACTCCTCAGATACTGAAGCAGTCCGTGTGGAAATGCAGCAAGACCTGGACAGTATCCAGGCTTGGGCTGATGTGTGGCACGAATGTTACTTGCCACTTAAGTGCTGGGCAATGACCAACTCCAACATGAGAGGATCTAACCATCTCCCCTTGACATTCAACGGCATTACCATCGCTGAATCCCCCACTATCAACATCCTAGGGGCTACCATCGACCAGAAACTGAACTGGAGTAGCCATATAGCACAGTGGCGCAGTGGTTAGCACCGCAGCCTCACAGCTCCAGCGACCCGGGTTCAATTCTGGGTACTGCCTGTGTGGAGTTTGCAAGTTCTCCGTGTCTGCGTGGGTTTCCTCCGGGTGCTCCGGTTTCCTCCCACATGCGAAAGACTTGCAGGTTGATAGGTAAATTGGCCATTAGCAATTGCCCCTAGTATAGGTAGGTGGTAGGGAAATATAGGGACAGGTGGCGATGTGGTAGGAATATGGAATTAGTGTAGGATTAGTATAAATGGGTGGTTGATGGTCGGCACAGACTCGGTGGGCCGAAGGGCCTGTTTCAGAGCTGTATCTCTAATTAAAAAAAAAATATATAAATACTATGGCTACAAGAGCAGGTCAGAGGCTAGGAATCCTGCGGTGAGTAACTCACCGCTTGACTCCCCAAAGCCTGTCCACCATTTAAAAAGGCACAAGTCAGGAGTGTGATGGAATACTCTCCACTTGCCTGGATGGGTGCAGCTCCAACACTCAAGAAGCTCGACACCATCCAGGACAAAGCAGCCCGCTTGATTGGCACTCCATCTACAAACATTCACTCCCTCCACCACCGACGCACAGTAGCAGCAGTGTACCATCTACAAGATGCACTGCAGCAATGCACCAAGGCTCTTTAGACAGCACCTTCCAAACCCGCAACCTCTACCAACTAGAAGGACAAAGGCAGCAAATACACGGGAACACCACCACCTGCAAGTTCCCCTCCAAGCCACACACCATCCTGACTTGGAACTATATCACCGTTCCTTCACTGTTGCTGGGTCAAAATCCCAGAACTCCCTTCCTAACAGCACTGTGGGTGTACCTACCCCACATGGACTGCAGCAGTTCAAGAAGGCAGCTCACCACCACCTTCTCAAGGGCAATTAGGGATGGGCAATAAATGCTGGCCTGGCCAGTGACACCCACATCCCATGAATGAATAAAAAACTCAGTTTCACACCTTTTAAAAAATATTCTGCTTTTCTATTTTTACGACCAAAGTGAACAACTTCACACTTCCCTACATTATACTTCATTTGCCATTTGTTGCCCACTCACTTAACCTATCTATATCTCTTTGCAGCCTCTCTACATCCTCCCCAAAGCTTACCTTTCCACCGAACTTTGCATCATTGGCAAACTTAGATATGTTACTCTGTATTAATAGCTTGAATGAAGAGAGTGTAAATAGCCGAGGCCCCAGCACTGATCCTTGCGGCACCCAATTATTCACTGACTGCCAACTTGAAAATGCCCCATTTATGCTCAGTCACTGCTTCCTGTCTGTTAACCAATCCTCTATCCATGCTAATATATTACCCCCAACGACGAGTCCTTATCTTGACTATTAATTTTTTATGTGGCACCTTATCAAATGCCTTTTTGAAAATCCATCTACTGGTGCCGCTTTATCTACCCTACTAGTTAATCCTCAAAAATAAAATTGTCAAACAGGATCGCCCTTTAGTAAAACCATGCTGACTTGTTCTGATCATACTCTACTTTTCCAAGTGCAAGGTTAAGACTTCTTTAATACTAGTTTCCAACATCTTCCCAAGGCCTATATTTCCCCGTTTTCTCTCTACCTTTCTTGAAAAGCGGTGTAACATTTGCCAACTTCCAATCTGATGGGACCACTCTTGAATCCAAGGAATTCTGGATCATAGCTAGCTCATCCACCATCTCTGCAGCTCTCTCTTTTAGAACCCTAGGGTGTCGGCCATCTGGTCCCAGGGACTCATCAGATTTTAGTCCAAGTTCCTTCAATATGTATTCGCGACTGATATCAATATCCTTAATTTTCTCACTTTGAACCCCAAGGTTACTGCCCATTTCTGATATGGAACTTGAGTCTTCTACTGTGAAGACACAAAAAATATTTGGCCAATGCCTCTGCCATTTCCTCATTCCCCATGATGATTTCTCCTATCTCTGCCTCCAAGGTGACAACGTTTACTTTAGCTATTCTCTTCCTTTTTATGTACTTATAAAATAAAAGCTCTTACAATCTGTTTTTATATTGCTGGCTAGTTTACTCTCATTCTATTTTTTCCCTTTATCAACTTTTTGGTGGCCCTTTGCTGGTTTCCAAAACATTCCTAATCTTCACACTTGCTACTATTTTTTGCAACATTGTAAACCTCTTATTTTAATCTAATACTCACTGTAACTTCCCGAGTGAGCCACAGATGGGTCTTTCTTGACGAGAATTTACTTTTGTTGAACCCTTTGAATTGTTTCTTTAAATGTTCCCTACTGTTCAGTTACCGCCATACCTTCCAGTCCATTTACCCAGTTAACTGCAGCCAGTTCTCCCCTCATACCTTTGTAATTAGCATTGTTTAAGACTCTTGTTTATGATTGAATTTCATGTCAAGTTTGAAAGTGACACATTTCAATGTATTATGATCACTATTTCCCAGTGGATCTTCTACCATGACATTGCTAATTAATCCTATTTCATTACACAATACGAGATCTAAGATAGCTTTATCCCTAGTCGGTTCAACAATGTATTGTTCCAAGAAACTGTCACAAAAACATTCTACAAATTTTTCTTCTAGACCATTGTTGCCAACTTGATTGTCCTTATTTATTTAGAGATAAGGCACTGAAACAGGCCCTTCGGCCCACCGAGTCTATACCGACCAACAACCACCCATTTATACTAACCCTACAGTAATCCCATATTCCCTACCACCTACCTATACTAGGGGCAATTTACAATGGCCAAATTTACCCATCACCTGCAAGTCTTTGGCTGTGGGAGGAAACCAAAGCACCCGGCGAAAACCCACACGGTCACAGGGAGAACTTGCAAACTCTGCACAGGCAGTACCCAGAATTGAACCCAGGTCCCTGGAGCTGTGAGGCTGCGGTGCTAACCACTGCGCCACCCCACTGTGTCCTAGTCGATATACAGATTAAAATCCCCCACAATTAATACATTACCTTTTTTACATACTCCAATAATTTCCCATTTCACGTTCTGTCCAATAATATTACTGTTAGGGGGCCTGTAAACTACTCCCACTATTCCTAATTTCCACCCAAACTGATTCGACTTCATGACCTTGAGGCCAGATCCATTCTAATGAAGGTCGTAATGTCATCATTTACTATCAGGGCTACCCCATCTCCTTTGTCTGTCTTTCCGAAATATTGTGTAACCAACCTTGATCTCCTAGTAACCATGTCTCGGTAATGACAATTACGTCGAAATCATTTACCTCTATTCGCACCACTAGTTCATCTATCTTAGAGATAATTTGGGCATTCAGATAAAGGAACTTGAATTTCTTTTTAAAAAGAAATATCACTATTCCCTGCAATGACCTTATTAACCGACGTACAATTTTTGTTCATCGCTGTCTCTTCCTGTCCCAATCTGTTGGGATGAACTCATCACTATCCTGCTCCGATGCCCTGACCTCTTGGGATTGCTAAATTTCCCTTTACCCAAACCCTCCTGCCACCTGTTAGTTTAAAGCCCTGTCCACAGCCCTAGTTATACGATTGGCCAAGACACTGGCCCCAGCCCGTTTCAAGTGAAGCCCATCCCAACGGAATAGCTCCCTCTTCCAAGTATGATGCCAGTGCCCCAAGAATCAAAACCCTTTCTTTCCACACCACTGAGCCATGCATTTTGTTCTCTAATCGTTTGACCCTGTGCTAATTTGCCTGTAGCTCAGGTAACAATCCACAGATGATTATCTTTGATGTTCTGCATTTTAGTTTGGACCCCAACTCCTCAAATTCCCTAAGCAGACCATTTCTGGCTTACCTATGTCACCAAACAACTGGATCCTCCCCCTCCCAGGTCCTCTCCAGTCAGGAGATATCCTTAACCCTGGCACCAGGCAGGCAACACAGCCGTCAGAACTCCTGGTCACAGCTGCAGAGAACAGTATCTATCCCCGACTATACAGTCTCTTATCTCTACTGCATTTCTCTTCACTCCCCCCACTGGAATTACATCGTTAACCATGGTCAGCTTGTTCACCACCTGCAGTCCTTCTCTTCATCCACACAGGTAGTATACACCTCATACCTGTTAGACAAGGTCAGGGGCTGAGGCTTCTCCATCACTATATGCTGATACCCCCTACCTGCTTCACTTAGTCACACCCTCCTGTCCCTGACCATTGGCCATCTCTAATGTTCTCCCTACTCTGAGGGAGATGACTGCCTCCTGGAACAAAGTGTCCAGGTAACTCTCCTCCTCCCTGATGCTCCACAACGTCTGCAACTCAGTCTCCAGCTCAACAATTCTGAGCTGAAGTCGTGCAAGCTACAGACATGGCTGTTCAGGATTGTAGTGCATTTCACAGATTCCCACATGTTGCAGCACACCACTGGCCCTGCCATCTCTGTACAACCTTATTTTTATAATTAGTCAATTAGTTAATAATTCACACAGCTGAAGTAATGAAAAGTTGCAATCACCTACCTTGGAGTCAAAGGAAGAACACTCACCAGCTGCTGGAGGCTAAGTAAGATAGGAAAAAGGAGCCTCTTTCCCCTTCTGCACCGAATTCCCTGTGCACCAAATTTTCAAATTGACTCTGGCAATATCTCACTCAGGCAGACGTCACCTCTCTCTGCATCCAGCTAATAAACTAGTCTGCTTTATATAGAGATTCTGATGACTCACTGGCTAGCTCAGCTTTCTGCTAGAATAATTACCAATTGAACCCAACTACTTTAAACAGATTGAGATAACTACCAATGCCATCACCACCAACACTGCAAATTAGTCCTCATCCAGGTTATGTCCAATTGACTTTTGAAACTTCCTATGAAATTAAATTCCACTACCCTTTCAGTTAGCGTGTGTTAGATCTTAACACCTCTCTGGAAAAGAAAAAATTACTTCCCCTCTGGGTCTTTTGCCAATTTTAAATTTCTGACCTCTAGTTACCGACCTACTTGTTCTAGCAAACCCTTCATAATTTTGAAGGTCTCTATTAGGTGTCCCCTGAACCATCTCCACTCCAAGGAGAACACTTTCAGTTTCTCCAATCTTTCCACATCACTGAACTCCCTCATCTCTTGTAAGTTTCTTCTAATCTAGGAGACTTGACATCCTTCCTTAAACTGTAGTGCCTAGCATACACAACACACTAGCTGAGGCCTAACCAACAATTTGTAAAGGTTTAGCAGGACTTGTTGCTTTTGTATTCAATGGGTCCATTTACAAAGCCAAGTATTCCATAAGCTCAACTTCTCAACTTGCCCTGCCACCTTTAAAGATTTGTGAATATATACCCCCCCTTGAATGAGATTATGAACATTCATTTTAAATGGATTACCTCAGTCAGTTCCTTGCGCAATTCTTGTATTTTCTTCTCCTTTAATACTTCCCTCTGTTTGTCCCGGGCCTCAAATGAGAATGGCTGAATTTCTACAATCTTCTCTTGTGAGGATTTTGGCTTGAATGGGACAGCAGAGTGTGGCATGGGATTTGCTTTAATCACATGCTTTTCCTCCTGAAAGTTTCAATAGATATGGAAAACTTGAGCTCTGCCTTCACAATACAAAATAAAGAAAAGTACCACTGGACACAAATGTGTGTCATTTTAGCAACACAAAAGGAAGGGTACACCATTTTATTACTTGGATCCAAATCAAAACCACGAGTACTCCGACTCTGCAAAGAAACTTGTGACTAGTTTAATTGGACAGTTCTGAAACAAGACACTTTAAATGAATACTAAACGACTAATGCAGGCCTCAACTACTGTCCAGCACAATAGATTTTTAAAATTAACGAAGGATTACTGTCCTTTCAAGAACCACCGATTACTATTCCCGCAATGCATATGCAGACTTAAAAATAATTGGACAGCCATTTTTCAGCAGAAGTAAAAGTTGTCCCAATTTTTTTTTCATTGATTACACCATTTTCAATCTTCTCTCCACCTACAGTAGAGCTCCGAGTCATCGTCCAGTCAATACACTACCACTTCCAACACAGAACTGACTGGCATCAATTAAGGCAGTACTCAGGACAGACATCAGTGACACTTCTAGGGCAAAACAAAACAGCCCTATTAGGTGACAAACATTTTGAGGTCCTGCTCCAGCAGCTGCCAAACTTAAAATGGGCCATTGGCAAGCACAGACACGATGGGCCAAACAGCCTCCTTCCGTACTGTAAATCTCCAGTCTATAATTGCTTCCCTTTCACTTCCACCTGCAGCAGGAACGAGTCAATTGCTTTTGTATTGGCAATGGTAAGAACAAAAATTTCTGTATTTTAATCTTTTGGGCTATTCATGGGCATCCATACAAGTGTGACCATCATTCTTACCTTTTCTTCCTTGTGTGGAATTCTCACTCGGTTCTTCATTGTGAAAGCTGGAGATTTAGGCATGGTTATGGGTAGCAGTCTTTTCTCTGGAACTCCCTGTAAGAAAATATTTGCAGTAGGTGAAACAACCTACAAACAATAAAACTCATTTTGATACAGAATGGATCAACTGATCAGGAGAAACTTAACTGAATATGGCTTCAGCTCAACGGAGCAGCATATTAACCTTGACAGAAGGCAAGGTGTCCTTTAACGAAAATTAGTGGCAAATCTCGACAGGAACGTTTGGACCAATAATCAATTTTATTCAGTGTGTGATGCAATGAGTTACCAATTGAACAAAGGCACCAACCATAAACAGCTCAAATGTAAAGCCTTGGGGAGTACAGATTCAGACTGACATTGAATTTTTCAATTCACTGTACAGCCACAAGACATTACAGCAATACCTGAAAATGCTCCAAGTGCACTTTTTCTTGCAAGTGGCAAGAGATAGAGAACATGAATCCTTACCACAACATCTTCTAGTATCCTAATAGGACAGGGCCGAGAGTGGAAACTATGGTCATCTATTTCTTCCGGCTTTCGTTTTTCCTCTCGCTCGCGGATGCGCTTCTCTATCTCCAGATCAAAACCAATTGGTTTCGTTGGTTCCTTCACAAGTGGCTTCTTTGGAAGAATTGGGCCTCCCTCCAAGAGTCTGGGATTTACTTCCTGGGCTTTGAATTTGTATCTGCAAAAGCAGGAATCAAGTCTGAATGAATTTCTGGTCCAATCTTCACAAGCTACGAAATTGGAGGCCCAGGACTTCAAATATGACATTGAGATTGCTGTCTTAATTGTTTCTTTTAAGTCGACAGGGAGACAGTCTGACTGGGGCAGTGTTCCCTACAATTCCTTCAACAGTCTAGTCACAGCCTCACCTATGAAGTGAAGGACTGAGGATGTGCCGAAAAGAACCAGTGTGAATCACACTAAGCAAAGCATTGAAACATACTTTGATTCACATGCATTTATTGCACCAAAATTAAAGCATTGAAACATGCATTTATTGCAGCAAAATTAAAGTATGTGAATCAAACATAAAATGTGAAAAAGACAGGCCAAAAATTATAACCATGGAAAGTATGAAAACACAAATATACGTAATTCTTAACCCCACCAGCCAAGATACCAGGGCTTCAAAAGTTAACTCCACTGCTCAAAGTGGTCTGCAGGCTTGATAGACTGAACAGCCATTTCTAGTTCCAATCAGGAATATTCCCACACAAGCTTGGGCTATAGTGTCACTGATCTGGGTAACTTTCTCAGGTTTGTCCTAGATTAGCACAAAAGCTGAGCTGATATTAAAAGGAGCAGTTTGCAAGTAAGTGGCTTTCTAGACAAACAGGGACTCCACCCTACACTCTGCCTTTTCATTGGATTTATAAAAAAAAGGAAAAGCCAAGCAGCCTAACCCTAAACTAATCTAAAGTCACAGGCTATGGCAGTTCTATAACCTCCTCATTGTTGCAATGCCAAACTGACAATGCCACACACCCTATTTTAGCAGTTGACTACACAAGAGGAAGAATCCTGAAAAAAGCCTACTGGGGCCAGGTGCAGCACTGAAAGTCCTAGTTGAGGGGAAACTATCTACACCTGGCTCTTAAATAAGCATTTAAACAATCAAAAGACGGAAAGAAATGTGTTCTAGGCTTTCTGGAATATTGCACTTACGACTGAATTTTCTCCAGTTCTTCTGCTTCTATTTCAGCTGCACTCTTGCAGGTTGTTGGTCGAGCACGGGTCTTAGTTGTCAGCATAGGAGTATGAGGTCTAGTTAGTTTGACCTTTCCAGACACCTTGCAAGGACCTGTGAATAAGGGAGAATAAACTTTCATCTTCCATTTTGTATGCATACAAGAGTCATGAACTTAGAGGGGCTATAGTAAAAGCAAAAAAGCACCAGTATTCTTTGTACAAGACCTTGGTTAAGTCTCAATTGTTCCCAATTCTAGTCCTCATTGGGGGAAATAGAGGCCCTAGAAAAGGTTTAGAGGGAGACCAATATCTAGTCTAACAATCAACCCATAGATATCACATTAGGCTCATAGCTACAGCTTTTTAAATTGACAACTTTGAGGCAATTTGATTGAAATATTTAAAATGAAGGAATTAGCCATTGTCTGTGTGGATAGGCTATTTTAATTAGCTGGCTTAGGGAGAATGAACATGTGCTTCAATTACACAAGCATAGAATTAGGTTAGATTTTTGGAGGTTTTCCCATTTCCAGAGGTACCAGATGCATTGCAAGGGGCACAGAAAGGAGACTTTGAGGGAGCCATAGTCAGAGTGTGAAGGTGGGAATTTGGTGCAGAGCAGGAAAGAGGTGCTCCTTTTTCAGCCTCTTCTAGCTGTAGAAGATGCAAGTTGCTTCCCAGAAAGAGAGTAACCTTGAAACAGCAGCAAGAGTTTGAAGAGCTAGGGTGGCAAGTGTGGGTTCAGAGCATTCCAAAGAAAACATTCGCTTTTTCTCGTATCTAAGATAAGGAATTATAATTGGGGTCAGTTCTTATGTATGTGAAGTACAGGGAAAAAAAATTTAAAAATCAGAAAAGGAAAGTGGGAAAAGAGTACAAGAGTAGATTAACAGGTGACAAAAGAACGCCAAAGAATTATTTTACAAACTAATAGTAAAAGGAAAGTCAAAACAAAAGTCAAAAAAGTGTGCCTGATTAGAGACCTCATGGCTGAAAAACCAAAATGAGTACATGGCATCAACTTCACCAGTAAGTTGCTGTCAATGTCACAGTAAACAAGGAGGTAGTATTTTTCTTGGATTAAAAATAGAGCAGGCCTCAGAAGTAGAAAAGTTACCTGGTCCAAGTAATGGTGGAGATTGCAAAGGTTCCGCTACCACATCCATTTTAAAAAGGAGGATTAAAGATTGTTGCTAGAGGACTATAGGACTGCAAACATTATATCCCTGCTTAAAAAAAATGGAGGCGAATAGGTCACACAATTACAAGCCAGTCAATCCAACATCGCTGGTGGGGAAATTTGGCCACTAACAGAAAGCAATCGTGAACTATGGTGTTTCCAGAATGGAGGGAAGTGTGTAGTGATGTCCCCCAAGAGTCATTGTTGGAACCACTGCTCTGATCTATATTAATGACCTTGACTTGAGTATACAGGGAATAATTTCAATGGTCACAGATAACATGAAATTAGAAATGTAATGAGCAGTGAGAAGGATAGTAACAGACTTCAGGAGAACAGAAGTCCATGAAATTTGAGAGAAATATAGCAATTCATTTTGAAGGGAAAAACGAGGGGGGGAGAAAACGCAAATTAAATGGTACAATCTTAGAGGGGGTCAACAAACACAGGCATATAGGAATACAAGTACACAAGTCCTTGAAGGCTGCAGCACAGGTTGAGAAGGCTGTTAAAAAAAAACACACATGGAATTCTTGGATTTACAAATAGGAGGCAGTAATACAAAAACCAGGAAGTTATGACGCACCTTTATAAAATATTGGTTAGGCCCCAACTGTAGTATTGTGCCTAAATCTGGCCACCACACTTTAGGAAGTATGTCCAGGCCTTAAACAGAGAGTTACTAGAATGCCACCAGGGATGAAAAACTGCAGTTATATCGAGTGACTAGAGAATTTGAGATTGTTCTCCTTACAGCTGAAAAGGAGGGGGGAAAAGAGTTAACATGGGTGTTGAAAACAGTGATGGGTTCTGATAGCCTAAATAAGGAGAAAATGTTTCTAGTGGCAGAAGGGTCAGTAACCACTAATTTAAGGTAACCAGAAAAAGAACTAGAGACAATGGCAGAAAAAAATGTAAACAGCGAGTTATAATCTGGAATCCACTGCCTGAAAGGCTGAGGGAAGGTCAACAACATTCAAAAAGGAAATGGATAAATACCTCAAAAGGAAGTATTTGCAAGTGTTATGGGGAATGGCTGGGGAGTCAGATTTATGGATAGTTCTTTCAAATAGAACAGTTGAATGGCCTCCTTCTGTTCTGTAGGCTGAATAGCACTCTGGTACATGGCCAATAGCCTACTAAAAATAGTTACTTTACATAGAATTTCTGAACAGAATATAGTTCACAAGGTTACCCATTTTCTACTGCACTCAGTAATAAACTTTGTTATAAGCCTTTAAGTACTTTACAAGTCAGCATCTCTGGACAAATTGGCATTGTTTGAAATTACAAACTGCTCTGACTCAAGACTTTGATAAAGAAAGGGAGACAAAAGCAGTTTAAACAATAACCCTGACAAATCACAGGTGCTGGCTCAACCAAATATGACAAGACCAGAAGCAATGTCTCAAGGGCCACAACACCAAAATCAGCAGAAGAACTATTCTACATTTTTTAGATTAGATTAGATTAGAGATACAGCACTGAAACAGGCCCTTCGGCCCACCGAGTCTGTGCCGAACATCAACCACCCATTTATACTAATCCTACACTAATCCCATATTCCTACCAAACATCCCCACCTGTCCCTATATTTCCCTACCACCTACCTATACTAGTGACAATTTATAATGGCCAATTTACCTATCAACCTGCAAGTCTTTTGGCTTGTGGGAGGAAACCGGAGAAAACCCACGCAGACACAGGGAGAACTTGCAAACTCCACACAGGCAGTACCCGGAATCGAACCCGGGTCCCTGGAGCTGTGAGGCTGCAGTGCTAACCACTGCGCCACCCATATACATAGTATATACAGCACAGAAACAGGCCATTCAGCCCAACCAGTTCATGGCAGTCTTTATGCTCTACGCGAGCCTCCTCCCATATTTCCTCATCTAAATATCATAACCTTCTATTCCCTTCTTCAAGTGCTTGTTTGGCTTCCTCTTAAATACATCTATACTATTCACTTCGACACCCCGTAGTCACAAAGTTCCACATTCTCACCACTCTGCGTAAGGAAGTTTCTTCGAATTCTCTACTGGATTGCTTGACGACTATCTTATATTGATGGCCTCTAGATACACTCTTCCCCACAAGTGGAAAAACCTCTCTGAATCCACTATCAAAACCTTTCAAATTTGAAAAGAGCTCTATTAGGTCACCCCACATCTTTTATTCAAGAGAAAAGAAATCCATCCTGGTCATCCTTGCCTGACAGTATACCCACACATTCCCAGTATCATCCTGGTTAATCTTCTCTGCACCCTCTCCAATGCCTCCATATCCTTTTTATAATATGGTGACCAGACTTGCACACAGTATTGGAAAAGTGGTCTAATCAAGGTTCAATACAGGTTTAGCATAACTTCCCTACTTTAATCATATCCATCTGGAAATAAAGCCTAGCGGTTGTTTTGCTTTAAAAAAAAAAATGGCCTCACTAACTTGTGGCGCAACTTCTAGTGACTGGTGTTTGTACTCAGTGATCCTTTTGCTCCTCTACCCCACCTAAACACACACCTTCCAAGTAATGTGACCTCCCTAATCTTCCTAACAAAATGTACTATCGTGCATGTGTGCTGAACTTCATTTGCCAATTATTTTCCCATCCTGCCAGTTTAATGTCCTCCTGTGACTTTTTTTTCTTTAAATATTTTTCATGGGACGTGGGCATTGCTTGCTAGGCCAGCATTTATTACCCATCCCTAATTGGGCTCGAGAAGATGGTGGTGAACCACTGCAGTCCATCTGGTGTAGGTACAACAGGAAGTTACAAGATTTTGACCCAGCAACAGTGAAGGAAAGGCGATATAATTCCAAGTCAGATGGTGTGGGGCTTGGAGGTGGTGACATTCCCATGCATCTGCTACCCTTGTTCTTCTAGGTGGCAGGTTTTCTGTCAAAGCAGCCTTGGTGAGTTACTGAAGTTCATCTTGTAGATGGTACACAGTGCTACCACTGTGGTGGAGGGAGTGAATGTTTGTGGATGGGGTGCCAATCAAGCAGGCTGTTTTGTCCTGTATGGCGTCAAGCTTCTCGAGTGTTGATAGAGCTGCACCCATCCAGGCAAGTGAAGAGTATTTATCACATTCATGACTTGTGCCTTGTAGATGGTGGACAGGCTTTGGGGAGGCAGGAGGAGAGTTACGCACTGCAGAATTCCCAGCCTCTGACCTGCTCTTGTAGCCACAGTATTTATATGGTTCTCCAGTTCAGTTTCTGGTCAATGGTAACCCCCAGGATGTGGATAGTTGGGGATTCAGTGATGGCAATGCTGTTGAAAGTCAAAGGGACATGGCTAGATTCTCTTGGAGATGGATATTGCCTGGCACAAATGTAACGTGCCATGCATCAGCCCAAGCCTGAACACTGTCCAGGTCTTGCTGTATCTGGACAGAGACTACTTCATATCCAAAGAGTCGCAAATGGTGTTGAACATTGTCATCAGCAAACATTCCCACTTCTGACCTCATGATGGAGGGAAGGCCATTGACAAAGCAGCTGAAGATGGTTGGGCCTAGGATACTACCCCAAGGAACTCCTACAGTGATGTCCTGGGAGGGAGAAGATTGACCAACAACCACAAGCATCTTCCTTTGTGCTAGGTATGACTCCAATCAGTGGGGAGGTCCCCCCACCCCAGATTCCCATTGACTCCAGTTTTGCTTGGGCTCCTTGATGCCACTCAGTCAAATGCTGCCTTGATGTGAAGGGCAGTTACTCTCACCTCTTTTGTCCAAGTTTGAACCAAGGCTGTCATGAGGTCAGGAGCTGAGTGGTCCTGAAAGAACCCAAACCAAGTCAGTGAGCAGGTTAACAAGTGCCGCTTCAGAGCACTGTAAGAGTCAGGGTTATACAGCACAGAAACAGGCCCTTCGGCCCATCAAGTCTGTGTCGGCCATCAAGCACCTATCTGTTCTAATCCCATTTTCTAGCACTTGGCCCGTAGCCTCGTTACTATCACATTTCAAGTGCTTATCTAAATACTTAAATGTTGAGGGTTCCTGCCTCTACCACCCCTTCAGGTAGCGTGTTCCAGATTCCAACCACACTTTGGGTGAATTTTTTTTTCCCTCAAATCCCCTCTAAACCTCCTGCCCCTTAGCTTAAATCTATGCCCCCTGGTTATTGATCGCTCCGCTAAGGGAAAAAGTTTCTTCCTATCTATCCTATCAATGCCCCTCATAATCTTGTACACCTTAAATCAGGTCCCCTCTCAGCCTTCTCTGCTCTAAAGGAAAACAACCCAAGACTATCCAGTCTCTCTTCATATCTGAAACACTCCATCCCAGGCAACATCCTGGTGAATCTGCTCTGCACCCTCTCCAGTGCAATCGCATCCTTCCTATAGTGTGGTGACCAGAACTGTACACAGTACTCCAGCTGTGGCCTATCTAGTGTGTTATACAGCTCCATCATAACCTCCGTGCTCTTATATTCTATGCCTCGACTAATAAAGGCAAGTATCCCATATGCCTTCATCACCTTATCTATATGTGCTGCTGCCTTCAGTGATCTATGGACAAGTACACCAAGGTACCTCTGACCTTCTGTACTTCCTAGGGTCCTACCATCCATTGTATATTCCCTTGCCTTGTTAGTCCTCCCAAAATGCATCACCTCACACGTCAGGATTAAATTCCATTTGCCACTGCTCCACCCATCTCACCAGTCCATCTATATCATCCTGCATTCGAAGGCTTTCCTCCTCACTATTTAAGACACCAATTTTCATGTCATCTGCGAACTTACTGATCATACCTCCTATATTCATGTCTAAATCATTAATGTACACTACAAACAGCAAGAGTCCCAGCATTGATCCCTGCAGTACACCACTGGTCACAGGCTTCCACTCACAAAAACAACCCTTGATCATCACCCTCTGCCTCCTGCCACTATGCCAATTTTGGATCCAATTTGCCCTGGATGCCATTGGCTCTTACATTCTTAAATCAATCTCCCATGCGCGACCTTATCAAAAGCCTTACTGAAGTCCATGTAGACTACATCAACTACCTTAACCCGATCTACACATCTAGTCACCTCCTCGAAAAATTCAATCAAGTTTGTTAGACATGATCTACCCGACAAAGCCATGCTGACTATTCCTGATAAGTCCCTGCTTCTCCAAGTGGAGATTAATCCTGTCCCTCAGAATTTATTCCAATAGTTTCCCTGCCACCGATGTTAGATTCACCGGCCTGTAATTACCTGGTTTATCCCGGCTACCCTTCTTGAATAATGGTACCACATTCACTGTGCTCCAGTCCTCTGGTACCTCTCTTGTGGCCACAGAGGATTTGAAAATTTGTGTCAGTGCCCCTGCTATCTCCTCCCTTGCCTCACATAACAGCCTGGGATACACCTGATCTGGGCCTGGGGATTTATCCACTTTTAAGCCCACGAAAACAGCTAATACTTCTTCCCTTTCAAAGCTAATATGTTCAAGTATATCACAATCCCCCTCCCTGATATCTACACCTACATCATCCTTCTCCATAGTGAACACAGATGAAAAGTAATCATTTAAAACCTCACCTATGTCCTCCCCACACAGATTGCCACTTTGGTCCCTACTGAGCCCTACTCTTTCCCTAGTTATCCTCTTGCCTTTAATATACTTGTAAAATGCCGTGGGATTTTCCTTTACCTTGCCCGCCAGTGTTTTTTTCACATCCCCTCTTCGCTCTCTAATTACTTTTTTTTATATAAAGTACCCCCCTACACTTTTTATTACTCCTCTAGGGCCTCCACTGTTTTCTGCTCTTTGAATCTGCCATAGGCCTCCTTTTCATTCCTTATCCAATCTTCTATATTCCTTGACATCCAGGGTTCCCTGGACTTGTTGGTCCTACCCTTCACTTTTACAGGAACATCTTGGCCTTGAACTCTCACTATTGTTAGTCATCTTAGCTTTATTTTGCACTATGGCCCCATTCGTTTCTTGCCCTTGTTTTCTCTGCCTTCCACTTTTGCTTTTTACCTTTGTCTTTCATTTCTATCCTTGTTTCCCTCTCCTCTGTCTCCCTGCTCAGATTCCCATCCCCCTGCCATTCTAGTTTAAACCCTCCCTGACCCCCTCCCCCCCCCCCCCACCTGAGGTAATTAGTTCCAGTCCTGCCCAGATGCAACCCATCCAGCTTGTACTGGTCCCACCTTTCCCAGAACCGGTCCCAATGTCGCAGGTCGATAAGATGATTAAGGCGGCATATGGAATCCTTTCCTTTATTAGCAGAGGTATAGAATACAAGAGCAGGGAGGTTATGCTGCAACTGTATTAATCACTAGTGAGGCCACACCTTGAGTACTGTGCGCAGTTCTGGTCACCTCATTACAGAGAGGGTACAGAGGAGATTCATGAGGAAAGAGAAGCAGAGTTAACATTTCAGGTCAGTGACCCTTCTTCAGAACTGGCAGATAAGAAATGTAAAAGCTTTTAAGCAAGTAAAGTAGGGGTGGGGCAACAGATAACAAAAGAGAAGGCATTGATAGGGCAAGTTCACTGGATAGCTACCATGAAGGTCATGGAGCAAAGGCAAGCAATATGTTAATGGTGTGCTGAAAGACAAAGCATTAGTACAGGCAGGGTGTTAATGGACTGAAAACTGAACAGCCACAAGCACAAACATGAAAAAAAGACAGTGGGTAGGTACAGTAGAAACAGTTCTGTTTTCAGTCCATTAACACCTTAATCCCATGTTGTAACTTCACCAGGTTGATAACTCATTTTTACATATGCCTGATGCTGCTTCTGCACTCTTTGAACCAGGGCTGTTCCCCCAGCCTAATGGTAATGGTTGAGTGAGGAATGTCAGGCCACGAGGTCACTGATTGTGGTTGAATACAATTCTTCTGCTGCTGATGGCCCAGAGCCTCATGAATGCCCAGTTGAATTGCTAGATCTGTTCGGAATCTATCCCATTTAGCACACCAGTAATGCCACACAACACAATGGAGGGCTGTGCGGCAGTCACTCCTAAAACAATCATGGACAGATGCATCTGCGACAGGCAGATTGGTAAGGACAAGGTCAAGAAGGTTTTCCCTCTGGTTGGCTCCCTCACCACCTGTTGCAGACCCAACCTAGCAGTTACATCCTTCAGTACTCTGCCAGCTCGTTCAGTAGTGGTGCTACTGAGCCACTGTTGGTGATGAACATTCAAGTCTCCCACCCAGTGTACATTCTGTGTCCTTGACACCCTCCGTGCTTTTTCCAAATGGTGTTCAACATGATTAATCAGCCGAGGCGGGGAGCAGTGGGTGGTAATCAGCAGGAGTTTTCAGTGTCCACTTTTGACCTAAAGCTGAGACTTCATGGGGTCTGGAGTCAATGCTGAGGACTCACAGGGCAACTCCCTCCCGACTTATACCACAGTGCCACCACCTCTGGTTAGTCTGTCCTGCCGGTCGGACAGGACAAATCCAGGGATGGGATGGTGGTATCTGTAAGATATGACTCCGCGAGTATGACTTGTATCAGGCTGTTGCCTGACTAGTTTGCAGGACAGCTGTGCCAATTTTGGCACAAAGCCCCAGATGTTAGTAAGGAGGACTGGGTGTGCCATTGTCATTTCCAGTGCCCAGGTCGATGTCAGGTGGTCTGTCTGGTTTAATTCTGTTTTATTGACTTTGTAGCAGTTAGATACAACTGAGTGGCTTGCTAGGCCAGTTCAGTGCGAATTTAAGAGTCAACCACATTGCTGTGGGTCTGGAGTCACATGTAGGCCAGACCAGGCAAGGATGGCAGACTTCCTTCCTTAAAAAGGGAATTAGTGAACCAGATGGGTTCATTTTTATTGGTTTCATCGTCACAAATGACAGTAAGGGGAAGAAAAGGTGATGGGCAGAGAAATTCAGGGCCAGAATCAAACAGGGCCACAGTGAAAAAGTAGAGGGAAGAGGCCAAGTAATGTTAAAAAGACAAGCCTGAAGGCTTTGTGCCCTAACGCGCAGAGCATTTGCAATAAAGTGGATGAATTAATTGCGCAAATAGATGTAAACGGGTATGATTAGTCAGGATTACGGAGTTTTGGCTGCAAGGTGACCAGGGATGGGAAATGAACATCCAGGAGTATTCAGTATTTAGGAAGGCAGAAAAAAAAAATAGCAAAAAGGCAGTGGAGTTGCATTGCTGGTTAAAGAGGAAATTAACGCAATGGTGAGGAAAGATATTAGCTCTGAATGTGGAATCTATATGGGTAGAGCAGAGAAATACTAAAAAAGGGACAAGAAAAGTTAGTGGGAGTTGTATATAAAGACCCCCAAACTGTAGCGGTGATGTTGGGAATGGCATTAAACAGGAAATTAGGGGCACATGTGATAAAGGAATATCTGCATATAGATTGGACAAATCAAATTAGTCACAATACCGTAGAGGAGGAATTCTGAGTGTATACGGGATGGTTTTCTGGACCAATATGTTAAGGAACCAAGAGAACAGGCCATCCTTGACTGGGTATTGTGTAATGAGAGGGGAATAATTAACAATCTAGTTGTGAGAGACCCCTTGGGGATGAGTAACCATAATAAGCTAGAATTCTTCATCAAGATGGAGAGTGACGTAGTTGATTCTGAGACTAGGGCAGCATAGTGGCGCAGTGGTTAGCACCGCAGCCTCACAGCTCCAGGGACCCGGGTTCGATGCCGGGTACTGCCTGTGTGGAGTTTGCAAGTTCTCCCCGTGTCTGCATGGGTTTTCTCCAGGTGCTCCGGTTTCCTCCCACAAGCCAAAAGACTTGCAGGTTGATAGGTAAATTGGCCATTATAAATTGTCACTAGTATAGGTAGGTGGTAGGGAAATGTAGGGACAGGTGGGGATGTTTGGTAGGAATATGGGATTAGTGTAGGATTAGTATAAATGGGTGGTTGATGTTCAGCACAGACTCGGTGGGCCGAAGGGCCTGTTTCAGTGCTGTATCTCTAATCTAAAAAAAAAATCTAAACTAGGGTCCTGAATCTTAATAAAGGAAACTACGAAGGTATGAGGTGCGTGTTGGCTATGATGGATTGGGAAACGTTACTTAAAAGGGATGACAGTGAAAAGGCAATGGCAAACATTCAAAGAGCGCATGGATGAACTGCAACAATGGTTTATTCTTGTCTGGCGCAGAAGTAAAACGGGAAAGGTAGCCAAACAATGGCTTACAAGGGAAATTAGAGATAGAATTAGATTCAAGGAAGAGGCATATAAATTCACCAGAAAAAACAACAGACCTGAGGATTGGGACCAGTTTAGAATTCAGCAAAAGAGGACCAAGGGATTGATTAAGAAGGGGAAAATAGAGTAAGAGAGCAAGCTTGCGGGGAACATAAAAACGGACTAAAAGTTTCTATAAGTATGTGGAGAGAAAAAGATTAGTGAAGACAAATGTAGGCCGCTTACAGTCAGAAACAGAGGAATTTATTATGGGGAACAAGGAAATGGCTGACCAACTAAATGCATACTTTGGTTCTGTCTTCACAAAGCAGGACACAAATAACATACCAGAAATGTTGGGGAACACAGGGTTTAGAGAGAGGAACTGAAGGAAAGCAGTACGAGTAGGAAAATGGTGTTGGGGAAATTGATGGGATTGAAGGCAGATAAATCCCCAGGGCCTGATAATCTACATCAGAGTACTTAAGGAAGTGGCCCTAGAAATAGTGGATGCATTGGTGGTCATCTTGCAAGATTCTATACACTCTGGAACAGTTCCTACAGATTGGAGGGTAGCTAATGTAACCCCACTATTTAAAAAGGGAGGTCAAGAGAAAGCAGGGAATTATAGACCAGTCAGCCTGACATCAGTAGTGGGGAATCAAAGATTTTATAGCAGAACACTTGGAAAACAGTGGTAGAATTGGACAGTCAGCATGGATTTACAAAAGGGAAATCATGCTTGACAAATCTACTAGAATTCTTCGAGGATGTAATTCGTAGAGTTGATGAGGGGGAGCCAGTGGATGTGGTTTATTTGGACTTTCAGAAGCTTTCGACAAAGTCCCACATAAGAGATTAGCGTGTAAAATTAAAGCGCATGGGATTGGGGGGTAGTGTATTGCGATGGATAGAAAATTGGTTGGCAGACAGGGAAACCAAGGGATAAATGGGTCTTTTTCCGAATGGCAGGCAGTGACTAGTGGGGTACCACAGGGATCGGCGCTAGGAACCCAGCTATTCACAACAAATATTAATGATTTAGATGAGGGAACTAAATGCAATATCCCCAAATTTGCAGATGACAGAACTGGGTGGGAGGGAGAGTTGTGAGGAGCGGCGAGGCTTCAGGGTAATTTGGACAAGTTGAGTGAGTGGGCAAATACATGACAGATGCAGTATAATGTAGATAAATGTGAGGTTATCCACTTTGGCGGCAAAAACAGGAAGGCAGATCATCTGAACGGCTATAAACAGAGGAGAATATGCAACGAGACCCACATGTTCTCATACACCAGTCACCGAAGATAAGCATGCAGGACCAACAGGTGGTTAAAAAAAGGCAAATGGTATGTTGACCTTCATAGCGAGAGGACTAGAGTACAGGAGCAGGGATGTTTTTCTGCAATTATGCAGGGCCTTGGTGAGGCCACACCTGGAATATTGTGCACAGTTTTAGTCTCCTTATCTGAGGAAGGATGTTCTTGCTATAGAGGGAGTGCAGCGAAGGTTTACCAGACTGATTCCTGGGATGGCGGGACTGACGTATGAGGAGAGATTGAGTCAGTTAGGATTATATTCGCTGGAGTTCAGAAGAGTGGGGGGGGAATCTCATAGAAACCTATAAAATTCTAACAGGACTCGACAGGGTAGATGCAGGAAGGATGTTCCCGATGGTGGGGGAGTCCAGAACCAGGGGTCATAGTTGAAGGATACGGGGTAAACCATTCAGGACTGAGATGAGAAGCAATTTCTTCACCCCAGAGTGTGGTGAGCCTGTGGAATTCTCTACCACGGAAAGCAGCTGAGGCCAAAACATTGTATGTTTTCAAGGAGTTAGATATAGCTCTTGGGTTTAAAGGAATCAAAGGATATGGGGAGAAATCAGGAACATGTTACTGAGTTGGATGATCAGCCATGGTCATAATGAATGGCAGAGCAGGCTCGAAGGGCCGAATGACCTACCTCTGCTCCTATTTTCTATGTTTCTCTGTCACTGTTACTGAGACTAGCTTTTTTTTTAAAAAAATTCCAGATTCATTGATTGAATTTAAATTGCCCCAGCTGCCATGGTGGGATTTGAACCCATGTCCCCAGATTTGTCTGGTCCTCTGGATTGCTAGCCCAATGACATTACCAATTAGAGGTGTGCAAAGGAAACCAGACTAGAGCCCGAATTCCGGACCCTGATGTCCGACCCGAACCAGACACATGTCGTCAGCAGCCGTTGGGATCGGGTGGCAGGCCTTTACATCAGTACATGGGTAAAGGCCTGCTACCCGACCTGACCCCGACGGGATAAGACGGCATGTGTCGGGTTCGGGTTGGGTTTCCTTTGCACACCTCGATTACAACCAAGTCACAGCCTCCCCTTGTTGCAGTCCTCCTCAGTATTAACATTTCTCCATGCACCTTTATTACTTGGACACCTTATCAAAGGCCTTTTAAAAATCTAGATAAATCACATTAACTGCATTACCATTGTCTACTCTATCTCCTCAAAAAATTCAATAAGCTGTGCTGTTAAACCTGATGCACAAGACAACCTGGGCTAATACCTGAAGTTGATAAGCTCTCAGTATGACCTCCCATCAGAGGCTGACCTCGCAGAGAATCAAATTTTAATCTGGACAGTCTACCCACCATTGTTTTTTCAGATCATTTCAACCATGCAAGGAGATACATTAATCCACATATCTGGGTGAAGATTGGTTATTTTAGGATTTTTTTTCACCAGTTTAAAAGTAGAGGAAATTTCAGATTACCTTCCTCCACCCGATGGTTGCTCCTCAGCTGATATCGTGATGGTGTGCAACATTGAAATGCCTCTACCTGCTGCGCCAGAGAAACATATTCTTGACTAGCTGTATCTTCATGCTTCCTCTTCGTCCCACATGAGAGATTGAATGGCTTCGGTACTGTAGTACCTTTGTGCCCACGTGTCTGCATGGCAAGTGGTCAGTATTAGTAAAAACAGATAACAAATATTTTGTAAATGCAGCAAATTAAATGTAAGCAACATTCAATACTAGCTGCCAATACTTCAAATTGGCTTGCTTCCGGATTGACGAAAAAGCAGACACACTCGCATTTATATAGCATCTTTCATGACCACTGGATATCCCAAAGCGCTTTACAGCCAATGAAGGACCTTTGATGTGTAGTCATCATTGTAATATAGGAAACATGGTGGCCAATTTGCACACAGCAAGCTCCCACAAACAGTAATGTGACAATGACCAGAAAATCTGTTTTTTGTGATGTTGAAGAGATAAATAAATAACCCCCTGCTCTTCTATGAAGTAGTGCCGTGGGATCTTTGATCCACCTGAGGGGGCAGACATGACCTCGGTCTTACGTCTCAACTGAAAGATGGTACCTCCGACAGTGGAGCACACCCTCAGTACTGCACTGGAGCGTCAACCTTGATTTTTGCACTCAAGTTCTGGAGTGGGATTTGAACAGTGAAGGGTTTCGCTATTTTACCGCACAGAAACAGGCTATTCGGTCAACAGGGTCGTGCTGTGTGAAAATGGTTACACATAAGGGAGCGCCCAAAACTAGGGGTCATAAACACAAGTTAGTCACTGATAAATCTAATGAAGAATTCAAGAAACACTTCTTCACTCAAGGGGAATTTGCTAGCACAAGGAGTAGCTAAGGCAAAGCTAGCCAAGTACATGAGAAAGGAATAAAAGGTAATGCTAATAAGGTGAGATGAAGTACTAAGGTGGAAAGTATGGAGTACAAACACCAACACAGACCAGCTGGGTTGAAAAAAAGTGTTGTAAATTATATGCAATTTTGATTCACAACACAAAGCTAAAGGTCATTTTCCGTGGAAAATCCTTTCCCTAAATGAGAAAAGAAAATAATTCCAAAGCCAGACAAGAATTACCACAAAGCTAGTCAACATCTTTGAGGATGACCACCATCAGGAACCTCCCTGGGCAGGATTCTCCAAAAACTTCAATATGGTAGCATTGCACCTCCAAGCATCAACAGGTTGAATAAGAGAAAAGCCACATTGCAGCCCAAGGAAGGAGTTATTGCAACTCAAGCTTATTTCACACCTAGTGAGTGTAGCGATGTAAATACAAAAATAAGCTGGAGAGTTATGAAAAAAATTAAAACTTTAAAAAGATGGTACATTATTGCCTTCAACAAGTTGGCGGACACAGTGGTAAGTGACCTGGAACTCGCTGCCCACAAGGGTGGTGGAAGTGGAGACAATGACTTCAAGACGACGTTGCAACAGCCACTTGAAGGAAATAGACTTGCAGGGCTACGTGGATCAAGCGGCCATGTTGGACTGACTAGATAGCTCCATGGAGAGCCAGCATAGACTAGATGGGCAGAATGTCCTCCTCCTGTGCTGTAAATGACTGACGAACTCTAGGACATGACAAATACCATCTCATGCACTAAAACACACATCCATGTTTTCCCAGAGCTAATACTCATTAACTGCATCTACACTGAAATGACACAAACACATGGATGTCAGCTATCCACAAAATGAACTGAAACAAAGACACTCAGACTCTGTCTCCAGCTACACTTGCCACAATAGAGTGCGAACAGCCCGATCAAAATGGGCTACCATTGGAAGTTATTGTACAGCCCCTCAAAAACCAAAAGCCTCAAGTCACATGGGCAAAACTAACAATGAATTTACCTTTATAGATAATTATGAGAACAATGAAGTCATTCAAGTTCAAAACATCAAGATCAGTCTAGGATCTCCAGCCAGAGAACATCAAATTTAATTCCAGCACAAGGCTGACAGAGAGATGAGAGATGAATTCCAGCCAAGACATTGGAGCTCTGCTGAGACAAGTTGGCAACCAACTGCAGCAGAGAAGTAAGAGAATGTCTTTTGAACAACTCTTCCACCTATGAAAATTGAACATAGAACTGAGATACCAGCACCATCTCCAAACTGAAGTGGTGTCTGCCAGGAGTCTTTAGCAATCCAGCAAGGGCAAGATGAACAAACAGGTGTGCAACTTTAAAACTCACCTAAGAGGATCCCATAGGTTTTCCCTGAAAACAGCAGACTTTTACACCTTGAACTCCCAATACCTCTTACCCTTTACCTTCTATCCTTTCTTAAGCATGCATGAGAAATAAGTGTGTGCGGCTGGTGTCACAAACATTAAATAATAATCACTTAATCTTCTGTTCAAACTCACAAGAAAACCTATCACTGTCTGTTTATTTGGACAACAAAACATAGGAGTTGAAACAATTTAAAATAAAACACTACTTGTGATCAGTTGGGAGGTGACCAGTGGAAACCAGCCACACCATTTCCCCACCTATCTATAACACTCAAGTGACTTTTAATAGGCTGCGGTTGCTGACAATGCAACCACGAGGTGGTGCAGTACTTGTACATGCACAAATGCAGGCTCAACTGGAATGTCAGTGTCTGCGACATTCAGGCAGCGGACAGGATTAAAGATGGTGCTGCTCAATTTATCACAGGAGATGCTTATGGTTAGATTGTCCTAGCAAACTGACCTTACATTAAGTTGAATGGAATCTCAGTAAAATGCCATGTAGTTATAAGATACTAACTGTAATCCTCAGATCCATTCAATATTCCAGTAATCCTATTAAATACAAAAGGAATTTTAAGATTGAATTTCCATTGGAAGATAGTGAATTGGCACCTCAATCAACGGAGAAGAAAATTGTACAGGATACAAAATATGCTGCCAATTAGTTATGCGGTTTATATGACCGATTAGGACCAATTTCACCCGAACGCAGCTACTAACTCCCGCCCCACTGGCTGCTTTTCCCCCTCGGCAACTCGCTTTCTCCCCCTCTTCCCCACCGGCTACTCACTCCAGACTTCCCTGCTCCTCATCACTTCCCTGGCCAATTGTTACCCGCTTGCGTCACCCCACTCTCCGGTCGGTCAGTCACTTGCTCCCCACCACCCCCACCCGACATTGAATAGCAAGCCACTCAGTTGTATCTAACCTCTACAAAGTCAATAAAACAGAATGAAACCCAACAGACCACCCGGCATCAACCTAGGCACTGGAAAGGACAACGGCACACCCAGTCCTCCTTTCTAACATCTGGGGTCTTATGCCAAAATTGAGAGAGCTATCCCACAGACCAGTCAAACATAGGTATGATTCTGAGTATGACTAACAGACAATGTCCCAGATGCATCTGCAGCAAGCAGATTGGTGAGGACGAGGTCAAATGTGTTTTTCGCTCTTGTTGGTTCCCTCATCATCTGCTGCAGGCCCAGTCTCGCAGTTATGTCCTTTAGGACTCTGCCAGCTCAGTCAGTCGTGGTGCTGCTGAGCCACTCTTAGTGATGGACATTGATGTCCCCCACCCGGAGTACATTCTGTGCCCTTGCACAGATAGCACCCTCAGTGCTATCTCCAAGTGGTGATCAACACGGAGGAGTACTGATTCATCAGCTGAGGGAAGACGGTAGGTGGTAATCAGCATTCCCAGGTATGTCCTGTCCCACTGGCAGGACAGACCCAGCAGAGATGGCAGCACAGTGGTATACAGTCGGGAGGGAATTGCACTGGGAGCCCTCAACATTGACTCCAGACCCCATGAAGTTTCATAGCATCAGGTCAAACATGGGCAAGGAAACCTCCTGCTGATGACCAACTACTGCCCTCCCTCAGTTGATGAATCAGTATTCCTCCAGATCACCACTTGGAGAAAGCACTGAGGGTGGCAAGGGGACAGAATGTACTCTGAGTGGGGGACTGCAATGTCCATCATGACGAGTGGCTCAGTAGCACCACTACTTTTTTTTTTATTTTTTATTTTCCAGATACAGCACTGAAACAGGCCCTTTGGCCTACCAAGTGTGTGCTGATCAACAACCACCCATTTATACTAATCCTACATTAATCCCATATTCCCTACCACATCCCCACCATTCTCCTACCACCTACCTACACGAGGGGCAATTTACAATGGCCAATTTACCTAACAACCTGCAAGTCTTTGGCTGTGGGAGGAAATCAGAGCACCCGGCGGAAACCAACGCAGACACAGGGAGAACATGCAAACTCCACTCAGGCAGTACCTAGAACTGAACCCAGGTCAGTGGAGCTGTGAGGCTGCGGTGCTAACCACTGCACCACTGTACTCACCGAGCCCTAAAGGACATAGCTCCTAGACTGGGTCTGTGGCAGGTGTTGAGGGAATTAACAAGAGGGAAAAACATACTTGACCTCGTCCTCACCAATCTGCCTGCCGCAGATGCATCTGTCCATGACAGTATTGGTAGGAGTGACCACCACACAGTCCTTATGGAGACAAAGTCCTGCCTTCACATTGAGGACACCGTCGTATTGTGTGGCACTACCACTGTGTTAAATGGGATAGATCTCGAACAGATCTAGCAATGCAAAAGTGGGCATCCATGAGGCGCTGTGGGCCATGAGCAGAATTGTGCTCAACCACAATTGTGCTCAACCACAATTGGTAACCTCATGGCCCAGCATATCACCCCACTCTATTATTACGATCAAGCTGGGGGACAAACGCTGGTTCAAAGAAGAGTGCAGGAGGGCATGCCAGAAGCAGCACCAGGCATACCTCAAAATGAGGTATCAACCTGGTGAAGCTACAACCTAGGACTACTTGTTTGCCAAAATGCGTAAGCAGCATGCGATAGACAGAGTTAAGCAATCCCATAACCAACAGATCAGATCTAAGCTTGGCAGTCCTGCCACATCCAGCCGTGAATGGTGGTGGATAATTAAACAACTAACTGGAGGAGATGGTTCCACAAATATCCCCATCCTCAATGATGGGGAGCTCAGCACATCAGTGCGAAAGATAAGGCTGAAGCATTTGCAACAATCTTAAGCCAGAAGTGCCGATTTGATGATCCATCTCGGCCTCCTCCTGAACTCCCCAGCATTACAGATGCAAGACTTTAGCCAATTCGATTCATTCCGCACGATATCAAGGAATGACTGAATGCACTGGATACTACAAAGGTTATGGGCCCTGACAACATTCCAGCAATAGTACTGAAGACCTGTGCTCCAGAACTTGCCATGCCCCTAACCAAGCTGTTCCAGTACAGCTACAAGACTGGCATCTACCCAGCAATATGGAAAATTGCCCCAGGTATGTCCTGTACACAAAAAGCAGGACAAGTCCAACCCAGACAATTACTGCCCCATCGGTCTACTCGCATCAGTAAAGTGATTGAAGGGGTCATAGACAGTGCTCTCAAGTGGTACTTGCTTAACAATAACCTGCTCAGCAACAGTTTGGGTTCCGCCAGGGTCAGTCAGCTACTGACCTCATTACAGTTTTGGTTCAAACATAGACAGAAGAGCTAAACGCCAGAGGTGGGGTGAGAGTTACTGCCCTTGACATCAAGGCAGCATTTGATGGAGCATGGCATCAAGGAGCCCCAGCAAAACTGGAGTCAATGGGAATCAGGGGGGGAACCTCTCCGCTGGTTGGAGTCATACCTAGCACAAAGAAAGATGGCTGTGGCTGTTGCAGGTCAATCATCTCAGTCCCAGGACATCACTGCAGGAGTTCCTCAGGGTAGTGTCCTAGGCCCAACCATCTTCAGCTGCTTCATCAATGACCTTCCTTCAATCATAAGGTCAGAAGTGGGGATGGTCAATGATTGCACAATGTTCAGCAACATTCACAGCTCCTCAGATATTGAAGCAGTCTGTGCAGAAATGCAGCAAGACCTGGACAATATACAGGTTTGGGCTGATAAGTGGCAAGTAACATTCGCGACACACAAGGGCCAGGCAATGACCATCTCCAACAAAAGAATAAACCATCTCCTTGACATTCAACAGCATTACCATTGCTGAATCTCCCACTATCAACATCCATGGGGTTATCATTGACCAGAAACTGAACTGGAGTACCCATATAACTACCTTGGCTACAGGAGCAGGTGAGAGGCCAAGAATCCTGCGGCGAATAACTCACCTCCTGATTCCCCAAAGCCTGTCCATCATCTACAAGACACAAGTCAAGAGTGTGTGACGGAATACTCTGCACTTGCCTGGATGGGTGCAGCTGCAACACTCAAGAAGCTCGACACCATCCAGGACAAAGCAGCCTGCTCAATTGGCACTCCATTCACAAACATTCACTCCCTCCACCCCCGACACGCAGTGTGTACCATCTACAAGATGCACTGCAGCAACACCAAGGATGCATAGACAGCATCTTCCAAACCTGCGACCTCTACCAACTAGAAGGACAAGGGGAGCAAATACATGCGAACACGACCACCTGCAAGTGGGCCACAGGGGGTGACGAAGGAGCGAGTGGCCGAGAGGAGGGAAGCGGAGCGACTTAGAATTAGCAGCTGGAGGGGGCGGGGGGCTGGAAAGCAGGCAGCGAGCCTTCTGAGAGCGGGGTGGCACGAAAAGAGAAGGTCCGGGGCGTGGGTGAGCAGCAAGGGCTGAAGCGAGCGGCCGAGGGGAGGAAGCGCGAGGTCTGGAGTGAGTTGCCAAGGGGGGGGGCATGGTGAAAAAAAGAGCTCCAGCCTCAGTCTCCCATTCAGCCATTTCCTCCAGCCCAGCAGAGGGGCTGGATACCCGATGATGCTTAATCACACATGGGCGAAAATGGACCAGGCACCGATATGCGATGGATGACATTGGCGCTGTGCACATCCCACGCATGCGCCACTTAGTCCTGGCAAGATGTAGCTGCGCATGTGCGCAGCTTGGAGCACTTTACGCAGTCAGCGGGCCACTGTATTGTCAGGAGTCACTTTGCTTTTAATATGGAAATATTGTCAACAAGCAGGGAAGGGGTAGAAGAATTAGTTTAAACATTTTGCTCCCACTTTAAGGTCACAATACTTGGTACAATCCACAGATCTAGTGACAGTTGCAAAATACTCACAGGGAACTGCTGATGTTTACGCAGTTCACTAGTGAAGTCCACTTCCTTGTACACTTTGTCCACTTGGCTTTCACTGTGTGCTTTAATGCGCTTATCTGTATGAAATTTGATATCCATTGGTTTTGTGGGTGGAATGTGTGTCCTTTTCTTGTTCTGACCTGAAATGCATAGGTCAAAGCTGAAGCTATTTCATCAAACAGTCACCTTCTTCATTATGTATAGGGAAACTGGCTACTGCAGTTAAACATTTTAAAAAAATGTAGTCTGGGAATTTGTCTGTTTCATACAAGTCTTGTCAAGATAAACACTGAAAATTAATACCCCAAAATCAGTTGAAGAAGCTGGCATTAAGGTTTTATTGATAGGGAAGAAAGCCAAAGTCATTAGATGGTCCCCCATTTTTCAGTTTTAGGAGATGTATAATGTCCAGTCCCACCAGCACGTATGCAAGAAATTGTTACATTACATTCGTGTCCTCTAAACTCGAAAGCTCCCATGCAGGTCATGCAAATGCCATCTCTTTAAAACAAAATCATGCACACAGCCAAGTAAAATAATTTTAAAAAGGGCTGAAGCACTTAAGTGAATCGGCTGGGCACAGCTAAAAAAACTAAAAGGGTACATTGGTTACATAGTAATTTCAGGGAATAGGTTGCTCAAATGTCATTCCAATAACCCTACAATGGTATTAAAATGGCAAAATGCTTTTTATTTTACATCCAATTCAAATCACCCAATAATTTGAATTAAACCAGTCAAGAGTAGGCATAAATGAGCCATTTTCTGGTTGGCAAATTGTAACGAGTGGTTTGCTGAAGGGATCAGTTCTGGGGCCTCAGCATTTTACAATTTATTTAAATGACTTGGATGAAGGTACCGAAGGTATGGTTGCTAAATTTGCTGATGACACAAAGATAGGTAGGAAAATAAGTTGTGAAGAGGACATAAGGGGGCTACAAAGGGATATAGATAGGTTAAGTGAGTGGGCAAAGATCTGGCATATGGAGTATAATGCGGGAAAATGTGAAATTATCCATTTTGGCAGGAAGAATAAAAAAGCAGCATATTATCTAAATGGTGAGGGATTGCAGAACTCAGATGCAGAGCGATCTGGGTGTCCTAGCGCATGAATCACAAAAGGTTAGAGAAAATAATTCAGAAAGCTAATAGAATGGTATTGTTAATTATGAGGAGAATTGAACACAAAAGTGGGAGATTATGCTTCAGCTATACAGGGCATCGGTGAGATCACATCTGGAGTACTATTGGATTCCTTATTTAAGAAAGGATATAAATGCATTGGAAGCAGTTCAGAGAAGATTTACTAGACTAATACCTGGAATGGGCAGGTTGTCTTATGAGGAAATGATGGACAGGCTAGGCTTGTATCTGCTGGAGTTTAGAAGAGTAAGAGGCAACTTGATTGAAACAGGGTGGATGTGGAAAGGATGTTTCCTCTTATGGGAGAATCTAGAACTAGGGGGTCACTGTTTAAAATAAGGGGTTGTCCATTTAAGACAGATGAGTTTTTTTTTGTGTCATGAGTCTGAATATTTTTACGGCAGAGGCAGATAGATCCCTGACAAGCAAGGGGGTGAAAGGTTATTGGGGGTAGGCAGGAATGTGGAGTTGAGGTTACAGATCAGCCATGATCTTAGTGAATAGTGGAGCAGACTTGAGGGGCTCCTGCTCCTAATTCATGTTAGTGGGGTAGAGTTTCCACAAAGTCGCACAATTTGCCCAAAGCAGGAAAAAAAAATTGAAGTGAATATTCAACGTAAATCAAGTTTTCATGATCTTTTGCACTGGTATAAAATGATATTGTGCTAGACGTGTCCTCCAATCGAATAAAATCACCATGCTGAGATCTGCTGATTGTGCCTGTTTGCTGGCCTTTGAGTTGTCTTTAAAAATTAACTGTTCTTTTGGGCAGAGGATAAGAAGCACCTTTTAAATATTTAATTGATCAAGAATCTGACTTCTACACAAAATAAAGTTGGTAAATGTTTCCGTATTTTTTGTTCAAAGTCATTGTTATTTAAAACCCAGTTACTCACAGGTATTGGATGAGATACTTAATAAAAATGCTCATTTTGTGAAAAACCCATTTGCAGCTGTATTAATAAGTGGTAACTTAGTGCAATTTTATCAAAGAATGTTTAATGCAAAAACATTCTAACATACTGCCTGAATGCATTGGCTCACTAGCAATTTTACATTTGTGATTATGTAAATAAGTATGTGGAAACTTGAACCACAATAGCCAATTCAGAAAACTAGCACAATTGAGTGTTATTTGTGCCCAGAGCTAAACTCTACCAAAATGTTTAATTCATCAATACAACATTTAAAGAGTACAAAAAAAATGTTTTCTGGATTATTCACTCCTATTAACCAAACTAAGTAGCCTGCAACTCCAATTCAGCTTCCAGCTTTCCCAGTTAATAAAACCAGTGCACAGATATAGGAGCCAGGAAGTCTCATGTTAGGTTCATGGTTTGTGGTGAGTCACCTAATCTCAGGAGGATTGCTACAATTGACATTTTTCTATTAGCAAGGGGGAAAGATGGTGCTTCCATTCGTGGGCCTGCTATAAAAGCTGCACAAAGAGGGTCAGCTGTGATGATTATAACTAGTCATATCCAGACAACATGTAGCATCAGGGTTCAAATATCTGCAGTGACCAACTTGGGCATGTGAGGAACTTTACCCAAGGTTCAGAAGGAAGAACAGAAAATTCTTCTCCTAATCTCAGTTCCATTGATATACCTGCACCAGATATGGCCAGCTTCAGTGATTCCTCATTAAGTTTCCTCTGTTCTGCCATTTCCTTCTGAAATTGAGCAATCTTTTCCATCTCCAACTCTACTGTGCTTTTTCCCTTTGAACCCATATGCTGCTTCCGCCTATAGGGAAACAAAGACGAATCTAAATTTATAATCTTCAATAAATTCTCAGCTTCCAGCCATTCATTTTCTAAACAAAGGTGTGCATCTTTACATACTTTGCAGTCTTTACATTGCACGAATTGAAGATTGAAAGGAGAACATTGCTCATTGAATAAAAGTAAAAATTCAAACCTGTCACAAGATGACTGCCACCATTTGGGGTGGGGAGGAAGAAATTACATGGAATTTATGACACAGGTCATTCAGCAAAACAGGGTCATACTGGCATTTGCACTCCACACTAGCTTCCTCCCACCTTCTTACATTTTGCCCAATCTACATATCCTATTTCTCATTTATTTATCCAGCTTCACATTGAATGTAGAGCAGGAGTGGTAGAAAATACCTCTGGGGGCAACATACCCTTAAAATACTTGGGCTCATCAAGCTCCCAGACCCTGCTCCAACAGATCTTCACTTTGAATACAAACAAAATTTCAAAAGGAAGACCTACCGGACCAATAAGAGCATAAAGACATTTTAAGTAAACTAAAAGCAACTAGTATAAAACGTAAAGAGTGAACAACTCTAAGTCACACAAGCGAACATGACTGAGCCAACATGACTACTCCGAATGGCACCCAAGACAGTGGAATGACACAATTGCCTGGCCCGAGTTTGCAGTCGATGCTAACTAACAGATAAAGTTAGGGTTGGAGGAAGGAAATGGAGTAGCACTCGGGGTTCTTGTCTGACCTCCTCACCCCAGTCATTCATTCAGGGTGAAAAGTGGCTTAATTACAGTCTTCTGCAAGCCATCTGTCTTGAATGAACATTCTCAGATGAATTATCTGTCTGCAATGGCAACGAGTAAACTAGTTTACCAATCAGACTTTTACAGAAAGCAAAAAAAAGTAACCCCCTTCTAGCTCAAGATACTTCATAAAAATAAAAATCATACAAACTTGCAGCACAGAAGGTGGCCATTCAGTCCACTGTCCTGTGCTGGCTCTTTGAAAGACCACTCATACATCAACCTAAATCTCTTTGCCCATAACCCTGCAAGTTACCATCTTGAACTACCTGTCCACCTCCCTTAAAATTTATGAAATCAGCTTTCAACACTTTTTCCAGATAATGTTCCAGATCTGATCCTGATAAAGTGAAATAACCTCTGATCTCCCCTCTCAAATCTTAATATTTTGAATCCATGGCCTCTAGTTATTTACCATTGTCGAGACACAATCTCAAAACTACTACTTACATCTGCAGGCTGAAGGAAATAAGGAATTGGAGAGGATAATCTAAAGCACAAATGTTCAGCTGGGGTGGGGGGGGGGGGGGGGGGGGGGTGGGAGAATAAAAAGCTATTTTTCAACTGTGTAATGCATTTAGAAACAGGAATAAGCCCCAACGAAGAGAAGTAAAACGACACATCAAGGAAGACACAGGTGTACAGAAAAAGTCTCAGAACTGTGCCCACCATTAAATAGGCTAACTTGGGAAATTTTATGGTACCCACTGGAAAAGACTAATACAGCTATATATGGCGCCAGGCTGCTCTATGTATTAGAACAGGAAACTAGCACATCGACTAAAGGGACCAAACTGACACATTGTTACCCGATGCCAAGGATTTCAGGTTACTGAAGTACAAAATTGAAATTCGGGATTGTATTAAATAGAGTTTCATAAAACAGAGCATAAGCTAAAATCAAACTTCTCCACAGCATGCATTAATAGTTGTATCAAAAAAAAAAAAATCAAGTAGCAAGATCACTTGGAAAAACAGTTAATCCTTTTGTAACTTTAGAAATACTTACTTGAGAACTGTGGGTGTGCCAGGCAAGGTCAATTTGGTGTGGGTCCGAGTTAAACTACCTGCTGTACCCCCAGAGCGTTTCCCAGTCGAAACCCTAAATTTAGTACAAGGAACATTTTTTTTAAAATTATCTATGCTGAGCAGGAGAGTAGATACTCTCCAGTAATGCAGCTCAAACCAGAAAGTTGATGGTTCGGTACATTTGTAAGTCCAATACATCAAGTTTAATTGCCACCAAGCAAATTACATCTAATCAGCTCAACTTTACATCAAGGTTTAGAAACCACAAAGCAGAACAAATTGATGGTGTGGGTTCAAACAAAGCCAACCCCATTTTGCAATGGCAAGAGTTTTGATTGCAATACTGGCCAGGCAACAACTATAGCAAGCAAACTATGTACCTTTCTTTTAAAATTTGCCAGAAGCTCACTTAAGTTCAACATCAAGGAGCAACATCGTGCCATGGCCATTCAACAGCCCATGCACAAAGAACAAGGAGCCAGCAATAATTAAGATCTTATTAAAAAAGTGGTGGTTTCGAAACCCCGGGCAGAATCAAAGGATACTAGCTTGGAAACTTGCTGCTCCCCCATAAGCATTCCTGACATTTGAACTATTGCATTTTCAGGGAAGGGAAGTAGAAAATAAGGGAAATATGACAATGACTTTGGATTACTCAGGTTGGAGTAGAATTGCCAGTGGTCTGGGAACAGGCCACATACCCTCCCTCCCCTCGTGAAACATGTACAAAATCTGGAAAAGAAAGCAAGTTTAAACAAAGCAGCTTACAGTCTAGCTTTTTTGTTAACTGGAGGCTCTGAAGATTCCAGATCCTGAGATCTCCTTACAGCTCGAACTTTGTCCAACTGTTTTCTTAATTGTTCAGATGATCTACGGGTCGATCTAGAGAAAATTAGAATTTAGACAAGTTCTGTTGGGAGCCACATGATAGCGTAATGCTACAAGTCAAATAAACTTTGCCCTGACAATATTTACACATTTCAACGCATTGTCCGGATATTGAATGAATTACTACTCCCAACCTTCTTTCGAAATCTTTGCATTCATTCCCATATACTTACAACAGCAATACTTTACAATTCATGTGGAAATTCACTTGCCAAGTCGCTCCTCTTGTTAAAAAAAAAAAGAGTTCTTGGGATAAGAGTGTCACTGGCAAGGCCAGCATTTACTGCCCATCCATAATTGCCCTCAAGAAGCTGGTGATAAGCCACCTTCTTGAACTGCTGTAATCCATATGGTTTAGGTAGACTCAGTGTAAACCTTCTGTTGTCTGTGTCTAAACACTATTTTAGGGCAAATTTAACAAGCTCATATTTGGCTCCCATATCAAAGTCATTAATGGGGTATAAAGACTCACTGGCCTCTGTGGCACTCCACTCCTAGTCTCAACTTAGCACCAATGTCATCCCAGCTGAAAGCAACCAACTCAACAGTGGGGACCTTCATTTAGCAGCTACACCTTTTCTTCAAGAACTGGGAGCAGCTATATTCCCGAAGCCACATTTATTACTTGCCTCCTCAGCGGCACAGCTTTGCTAGGAACAGTTTTGTTTGACTTGTCCCTCCATGCTTCCAGAGAGGCTACCAAATTCTGTGGTGGCCTGTTAGCAGTGTCTTCTGGAGGAAAAAAGTAAACAGTTCTGAATACCACAAAAAACTTAGCAAATATATTTAAATGTTATTTCCCACATGAGCAGCAGTTTAAGTCAGATATATTCTACAATAATTGAAGAACCCAAGATTGCACAATTCTAACTACACGATACAGATTCAGTACAATCTATTATATAAGTAAAAGCAAAATACTGCGGATGCTGGAAATCTGAAACAAAAACAAGAAATGCTGGAATCACTCAGCAGGTCTGGCAGCATCTGTGGAAAGAGAAGCAGAGTTAACGTTTCG
Organism: Heterodontus francisci; assembly: GCF_036365525.1. Classification (NCBI taxonomy): domain Eukaryota; kingdom Metazoa; phylum Chordata; class Chondrichthyes; order Heterodontiformes; family Heterodontidae; genus Heterodontus; species Heterodontus francisci. The sequence goes on along the minus strand of NC_090386.1, from coordinate 21,604,242 downwards.
GGTCAATGACCCTTCTTCGGAACTGCGGATGTAGGTGGGAAGAGACTGGACCAGCGGAGAAAAGAGAGAGTCTAGATAGGAAGAAATAAGTTCAGTGGGGCAGGAGCAGGCTGACACAATGGGTCTGCCGGGACAGTCCCGTTTGTGGATTTTGAGAAGGAGATAGAAGCGGGCTGTCCGGGGTTGTGGGACTATGAGGTTGGAAGCCGTAGAGGAAAGATCTCCAGAGGAGATGAGGTCAGTGACAGTCCTTTTGATGGTGGCTTGATGTTCGGTTTTGGGGTCATGGTCCAGAGGGAGGTAGGAAGAGGTGTCTGAGTTGGCGTTGAGCTTCTGCAAGGTAGAAGTCGGTACGCCATACAACAGCACCACCCTTGTCTGCAGGTTTGATGACCATGTCGGGGTTAGACCTGAGAGAACGGAGTGCCTCAAGTTCAGAGGGGGACAGGTTAGAGTGAGTGAGGGGGGCAGAGAAATTGAGACGACCAATGTCTAGCCGACAGTTTTCAATGAAGAGATCAAGAGCGGGTAAGAGGCCAGGGGGAGGGGTCCAGGTAGAGGGAGAATGCTGGAGGCGGGTGAATGACCAGGCGTCCTCCCCCCGACCAGCAGACCCAAAGAAGTGAGCCCGGAGGCGGAGGCGACGGAAGAAGAGCTCAAAGTCATGCCGAGCGCGAAATTCATTGAGGTGGGGGCGTAAGGGGATAAAACTGAGACCTTTGCTGAGTACAGAACGCTCAGCGTGAGAGGGGGAGGTCAGAGGGTATAGTGAATACACGGCAAGGGGTCAGATCAGAAGGGGTGGGGTCAGAGAGAAGTGAAGCGGAAGGAGGATCTGGAGGGGCATTAGTCCCCATCAGCTGCTGGAGCTTGCATTCCTTAACACCTGAAAGGAATAAAAAAAGGTTTTTGTTAATGCGTCGGATGAGACGTAAGATGAGATGAAACTGCGGAGTAGAACAGCTTTGAGATAAGGTGAGACGGTGCTGCTGGAGAGAGAGGTCCAGTGTGTGCATGTGGCGGCGCATAGCACTGAGTGTGGATCTCAGGATGCGGCGAGAGTAGCAGTCAGAGGAAGGTTGTATTTCTCGGAGATACCTGTGATCCTGGGTGGTTTCAAAGCATGATGGGTGAAACTGCAGTTGGAATCCACGTGGAATAAGTCGGAGCCGGAGACAGTCACTGAGGAAGGAGATGTGGCTGTGAAAACGAGTTTTGGTAGATACCTTATCAAACACCAGGAGGGAAATAGAAAGCAATGAAGGTGAACAAGGTAAAAGAGACAAACGAAAATCCCGTCGGAGAGAAGAGCAGAACTTCAAGGTAGGCATTCCTGGAAGAGAAGTGGCAGTGAATTAAACACAAATAAAAGCAAAATACTGCGGATGCTGGAAATCTGAAACAAAAACAAGAAATGCTGGAATCACTCAGCAGGTCTGGCAGCATCTGTGGAAAGAGAAGCAGAGTTAACATTTCGGGTCAGTGACCCTTCTTCGGAACTGTTATATAAGTACTCAGCTGTGGCTCAGTGGTCGCACTCTCGTCGAGCCAGAAGGTTGTGGGTTCACGCATAAACTAAGCTGACACTTCAACTCAGTACTGAGGGAATGCTGCACTGTTAATTTAAGACATTAAACTAAGGAACCATCTGCCCTCAGTCGGATGTAAAAGATTCCAAGGCACTATTCCGAAGAGCAAGGGAGTTATACTCCTGCATCCTGGTGAACATTTATCCCTCAAACATCACAAAATGTATTGTCTGGTCATTATCACATTACAGTTTGCCAGAGCTTTCTATGCACAAATCAGCTTCAGCATTCTTTACACTAAAGTGACACTTCAAAAAAGGTTAATTGGCTGTAAAGTGCCGAGATGTCCAGTGAAAAGCACGATATAAATGCAAGTCTTTCAGTAAGTCATTTTTACTCCCAGCTTACATTTGACTTGAAAATAGTATTGAATTGAAAGCTGATTAACATAAAAAATACTTAGCTGAGTTCAAGATTTTATCCCTCCCTATCATCCAAATTCAGCATCATGATTCACTTTGGCACATCCCACTGAGAGATCACCCTAACCAGTCCTCCATAGTTCCATCTCCTCTCAAGACAGCTAACAGCACCCAAAACCTCAACACCTGTTTATAACCCATTTCCAACACCCGTTTGGACATCCTTCCAGTCTTCATAAACTTAGGTCTGTATATATTATCCCATACCAAGTCCTGTTTATCCATCATCGTGTCCTCACTGACCTACAATGGCTCCTGGTCCCAATACTTCAACTTTAAAAATTTTTTCCTCTAGTTTAAATCCTTTCACAGCCTTGCCCTTCCCAATCTCCACCTTCTCCAGTTTTACAAGCCCCACATTATACACAGCCTAGGCCAGCACAATGACAGTGGTTAGCACCGCAGCCTCACAGCTCCAGCGACCCGGGTTCGGTTCTGGGTACTGCCTGTGCGGAGTTTGCAGGTTCTCCCTGTGACCGTGTGGGTTTCCTCCCAAGCCAAAGACTTGCAGGTTGATAGGTAAATTGGTCATTGTAAATTGCCCCTAGTGTAGGTAGGTGGTAGGAGAATTGAGGGAAGGTGGGGATGTGGTAGGGAATATGGGATTAATGTAGGATTAGTATAAATGGGTGGTTGATGGCCAGCACAGACTCAGTGGGCCGAATGGCCTGTTTCAGTGCTGTATCTATGACTCTATGCCCAATTTTCAGCCATGTCAGGCAGTTAGGTCTCACTCTAAAGGGTTGCCTCTGAAAACACTGCTTCTCCCTCCCTAAAACCCATTCTGTCCCAGCTTGGTCACACCTTTGAGTCCCATTTGGCTCCATACCATTAACCTTACAAATTTGAAACTCACCAGGGTAAACTGATTGGAATGCTCCAAGAACTGGATCGTTCCCAAATAGGGATACTTGTGAAATAGCCATCAACCTCAGGTTAATTAAGCAGTGCAATGGACTTTGTACCAGACATACGAACATACAAATTAGGAGCAGCAGTAGGCCACTCGGACCCACTCTGCCATTCAACAAGATCATGGATGATCTGATTGCAACTTCAACTCCACATTCCCATCTACCCCCAATAACCTTTCACCCCCTTGCTCATCAAGGATTTATCTACCTCTACCTTAAAAATATTCAAAGACTCTGCTTCCAATGCCTTTTGAGGAGGAGAGTTCCAAAGACTCACAACCTGGAAAAAAAAATTCCCCTCATCTTGGTCTTAAATGGACGACCCCTTATTTTTAAACAGTGACTCCTAGTTCTAGGCTTTCCCACAAGAGGGAGCATCCTTTCCACATCCACCTCTCAGGATATTGTGTGTTTCAATCAAGTCACCCCTTACTCTTCTAAACTCCAGCGGACACAAGCCTCACCTTTCCAACCTTTCCTCATATGACAACCCGCCAATTTCAGGCATTAGTCTAGTAAACCAATACAGAACCCACCATATCGCAAGTAGCACAGAAAGAGGCTGACTGTCCCAGCTGGCTCCCTGCAAGAGCAGCACAGCTAGTCCCATCCACGCCCTCCACTTTCCCCCCATAACCCTGCACATTTTCTCTTTTCAGATAATGAAAAAATTCTCTTTTGAAATCCACATTTGAATCCGCTTCTACTACACTCAGGCCATGCATTCCAAATCCTAATCACTTGCTGTGTTAAAAAAAAAAAGCATTTTCTCATGTCGCATTGCTTAGTTTGCCAGGTGTCCTCTGGTTCTCGACCATTCTGCCAACAGGAATACTTTCTATCTACACCGTCCAGGCTCAATTTTGAACACCTCTATCAAATCTCTTCTAATTTTCTCCAAGGAGAACAGCTCCAGTTTCTCACCTACCCATGCAATTAAGACCCTGATCCCTGGGACCATTCTCATCTTTTCTGTGCTCTCTCTAATGCCTTCACATCCTTCCCAAGGTGTGGTGCCCAGAATTGGACACAATACTCCAGTTAGGACCAAACCTATAACCTTCTATAAAGACTCACCATGATTTCCTGGCTTTTGTCCTCTTATGCCCCAACTTACAAAGCCCAGTATCCCATATGCTTTATTAATTACTTTCACACCTTGCCCTGCCACCTTCAATTTGTGCACATATACTCCAAAGAACAAAACCGCACAGGTACAGGCCATTTGGCCCCCCAAGCCTGTGCCGATTATGATGCCTGTCTAAACTAAAACCTTCTGCACTTCCAGGGTCCATATCTCTCTATTCCCATCCTATTCATGTATTTGTCAAGATGCCTCTTAAGCGTCGCTATCGTACCTGCTTCCAACTCCCCTGACAGCAAATTCCAGGCACTCACCACCCTCTGTGTAAAGAACTTGCCTCGCACATCCCCTCTAAACATTGCCCCTCACACCTTAAACCTATGTCCCCTAGTAACTGACTCTTCCACCCTGTCCATGCCACTCATAACTTTGCAAATTTCTATCAGGTCACCCCTCCACCTCCGTCATTCCAGTGACGACAATCAGAGTTTATCCAACCTCTCCTCATAGCTAATGCCCTCCAGACCAGGCCACATCCTGGTAAACCTCTTCTGTACCCTCTCCAAAGCCTCCACGTCCTTCTGATAGTGTGGCAACCAGAATTGTACGCAATATTCCAAGTGTGGCCTAACTAAGGTTTTGTACAGCATGACTTGTCAATTTTTATACTCCATGCCCCGACCGATGAAGGCAGGCATGCCGTACACATTCTTGACTACCTTATCCACCTGCGTTGCCACTTTGTGACCTGTGGACCTGTACGCCCAGATCTCTCTGCCTGTCAATACTCCTAAGGGTTCTGCCATTTACTGTATACTTCCCACCCGTATTAGACCTTCCAAAGTGCATTAGCTCACATTTGTCCGGATTAAACTCCATCTGCCATTTCTCCGCCCAAGTCTCCAACCGATCTATATCCTGCTGTATCCTCTGCCAAACCTTACCACTATCCGCAGCTCCACCAATCTTTGTGTCGTCTGCAAACTTACAAATCAGACCAGCTACATTTTCCTCCAAATCATTCATATATACTACAAACAGCAAAGGTCCCAGCACGGATCCCTGCGGAACACCACTAGTCACGTCCCTCCATTCAGAAATGCACCCTTCCACTGCTACCCTCTGTCTATGACCAAGCCAGTTCTGTATCCCTTTAACCCCGTGTGACTTCACCTTTTGTACCAGTCTGCCATGAGGGACCTTGTCAAAGGCTTTACTGAAGTCCATATAGATAACATCCACTGCCCTTCCTTCATCAATCATCGTCACTTCCTCAAAATACTCAAGCAAGTTGGTGAGACACGACCTCCCTTTCACAAAACCTTGCTGCCTCTTGCTTTTAAGTCCATTTGTTTCCAAATGTGAGTAAATCCTGTCCCGAAGAACCCTCTCTAATAATTTCCCTACCACTGACGCAAGGCTCACCGGCCTGTAATTTCCTGGATTATCCTTGCTAGCCTTCTTAAACAAAAGAACAACATTGGCTATTCTCCAATCCTCTGGGACCTCACCTATAGCCAATGAGGATACAAAGACTTCTGTCAAGGCTCCAGCAATTTCCTCCCTTGCCCCCCTCAGTATTCTGGGGGTAGTTCCCATCAGACCCTGGGGACTCATCTACCTTAATGTTTTTCAAGACGCCCAACACCTCCTCCTTTTTGATATCGACATGAACCTGACTATCTACACTCCCTTCCCTAGACTCATCATCCACCAAGTCCTTCTCTTTGGTGAATACTGATGCAAAGTACTCATTTAGTACCTCGCCCATTTCCTCTGGCTCCACACAGATTCCCTCCTCTGTCCTTGAGTGGGCCAACCCTTTCCCTGGCTACCCTCTTGCCCTGTATATACGTACAAAAAGCCTTGGGATTCTCTTTAATCCTGTTTGCCAATGACTTTTCATGACCCCTTTTAGCCCTCCTTCCTTTATATTCCTCTCGGGCTTAGTCTGTTCCCAGCCTTCTAGCCCTTACGAATGCTTCCTTTTTCTTTTTGACTAGGTTTACAATATCCCTCGTTTTCCAAGGTTCCCGAAACTTGCCAAACTTATCCTTCATCCTCACAGGAACATGCCGGTTCTGGATTCTAATCAACTGACGTTTGAAAGACTCCCACGTCAGATGTTGATTTACCCTCAAACAGCTGCCCCCAATCTAAATTCTCCAGTTCCTGCCTAATATTGTTATAATTAGCCCTCCCCCAATTTAGCACCTTCACCCGAGGATTACTCTTATCCTTATCCACAAGTACCTTAAAACTTACTGAATTATGGTCACTGCTCCCGAAAAGCTCCCCTACTGAAACTTCGACCACCTGGCAGGGCTCATTCCCCAATACCAGGTCCAGTACAGCCCCTTCCCTAGTTGGACAATCTACATATTGTTTCAAGAAGCCCTCCTGGATGCTATTTACAAATTTCACCCCATCCAAGCCCCTAGCACTAAGTGAGCCCTATGTCCCTCTACTCCTGCACCCCATTTGATACTGTATTTTTTTTTTTTTACATATTGTCTCTCCTCATTATTCCTGTCAAAATGTATCACTTCACACTTTGTTTAGTTTAGAGATACAGCACTGAAACAGGCCCTTCGGCCCACCGAGTCTGTGCCGACCATCAACCACCTATTTATACTAATCCTACACTAATCCCATATTCCTACCACATCCCCACCCGTCCCTATATTTCCCTACCACCCACCTATACTAGGGGCAATTTATAATGGCCAATCCATCTACCAACCTGCAAGTCTTTTGGCTTGTGGGAGGAAACTGGAGCACCCGGAGAAAACCCACGCAGACACAGGAAGAACTTGCAAACTCCACACAGACAGTACCCAGAATTGAACCCGGGTCGCTGGAGCTGTGAGGCTGCGGTGCTAACCACTGCGCCACCCTAAATTCCATCAGCCATGTGTCGTTCTATTCCACCAGACTGTGTCCTCTTCAAGTACATTATTACCCTCCTCGCAGTTCTAAATGCTGCCAAGTTTTGTGTCATCTGCAAATTTTGAAATGGTGGCCCTCACACCCAAGCCTTGATCATTCATATAGATCAAGAAAAGCAGTGGTCCCAATATCGTACATACCTTTCTCTAGTCCAAGAAACAATCACTACTGTTTGGTGTCAGCCAGCTTAGTACTAACTGTCCCTTTATTTCATGGGCTTTAACTTTTGTGACAATCGCCTTTTGGAAGTGCATGAACATACACCACAATTGCATTACCCTCATCAAAAACTCAATCAGGTTGGGAAGGCAGTGGTATAGTGGTATTGTCACTGTAGTAATTCAGGGGACCAGGCTAATGCTCTGGGGACATAGGTTCAATTCCCACCATGGCTGATGGTGAAATCTGAATTCAATTGATAAAAAAATCTGGAATTTGAAAGACAAAAAGCTGATCTAATGGTGACGATGAAACCACTGTCAATTGCTGTAAAAACCCATTTAGTTCGCTAATGTCCTTTAGGGAAGGAAATCTGCTGTCCTTACCTGGTCTGGCCTACAGGTGACTCCAGACCCATAGCAATGTGGTTGACTCTTAAATGCCCTCTGAAATGGCATGGCAAGGCAGACAATTCAAGGGCAATTAGGGATGGACAATACATGCTGGCCTAGCCAGCGACACCTATACCCCATGAACGAATACAAAATAAGTTAAACATGATTTTCCCTTGACAAATCCATGCTCTATTTCCTTAATTAATCCATATTTGTCCAAGTGACATAATTTTGTCCCAGATTATCATCTTTAAAAGCTTTCCCATCACAGAGGTTAAACTGACTGGCGTGTAATTGTTGGGCTTATCTTCATAGCCTTTTTTTGGAAGATAGAACGCTTCTAATTCTCCAGTCCTCTGGCACCACACCTATATCCAAGGAGGATTATAAGATTATGCTTATGACCAATGCATCCACAATTCCACCCTTACTTCCCTCAATATCCTCAGATGCATCTAATCCACTCCTGGAGATATCAGCTTTAAGAACAGAAAGCGTAACCAATAATATTTCTTTAGCCCAGCCAGTGTCTCAACTACCTTCTTTTTCACTATGGCTTAGGCAGCATCTTCTTCCTTGGTAAAGACAGATGCAAAATACTCGCTTAGTACCTCAGCCTCTCCCTCCATGCATAAATCACTTTTCATCCCTAATCACCCGTACTCCTTTTTAACCATCCATTTCTATTTATATGTTTATAGAAGAATTCTGGGTTTCATTTTATGTTGGCTGCCAGTCTCTTGGCCTACTTTTTCTTTTTTTTTTAAAAACTTCCCCTCTGAACGATCTATATTCAGACTTGTTTCTCACCTGCATTATCAACCTGACATCTGTATTTTTTATTGCTTCATCTTAATCTCATTCTTGTCATCCAAGGAGCTCTGGGCTTTGTTTGTGCTACCTTTCCCCCTCATGGGAATGAACACAAAATTATCTTTTTTAAAAGGCAGCCCATTGTTCCGTTTCAATTTTGCCTGACAATCTATGATTACAATTTACTCGGACCAGATCTGTTCACTCCATTAATTGGGGAAGGGCTGACATCAATTACTTTTACTCTGTATTTCTCCTTTTCTATAGCCAACCTAAACTTTATGATACAAAGATTACACTCCCTGAAATGTTCACCTATGATACTTGACCCATCTCACTCTTCAGAACCAGAACTATATCCTTCATCAGGGCAGAAACATACTAATCTAGGAAATTTTCCTGAACACATTTCAAACTCTTCCTCCTCTCTACACTATTACTAACCCAGTCTATATCTTTACACTATTACTAACCCAGTCTATACCAGGATAATTAAACTCCCCATTATAACTACTCTATAGTTTTTGCACCTCTAATTTTCAGTCTGTACAGGTCCCAGCACCCCACAGAACCAATGTTCCAGGAATCTAAAGCCCTCCCTCCTGCACCATCGCTCCAGCCATGCATTCATCCGCTCTATTTCTATACTCACTAGCACATAGCACCAAAAGTAATCCAGAAATTAAAACCTTTGGAGGTTCTGCTGCACATACCACCTTCTTTCAACCTCTGTCGCTGGTACCAATATGGACCACTACCACTGCTGTTCCTCTCCCATTTAGTGATCTGCAGCCAGTGACAGCATTGAACCTGGCACCAGGGAGGCAATATACCATCCTGCAGTCACGTCTGCAGCTACAAATGCCTCTCTGTTACCCTTTAGAATCCTCCATCACTATTGTTTTCCCAATCTTCCTCCTGCCCCCTGTACAGCTAAGCCACCATTTTAGAAGAGGAAGCAACCTTCCACACATCATTCTTCATTTTTCAATCCAATGAATGCTGATGGACTATTTAACTAAGGGAGAAAAACAAAAGAATGAGTTCAAACACCATTTACACCAGAAAAAGGAGAGACAATCTGAACAAGACGACTCTTATGGTATCAGAGTTGCCCCAAATCAATTTCCCAATCTAATGGGCAAACTTGGAGATCCAATAAATGAGGAATTATAGTCCTGGTCAGTAAGCAGATCTATTAAAGATTAGAAAGTCTAAACATTGACCTGAACTGGCATTGTAATGAAAGCTCACCTTTACCTGCAAGAGCAGTTTCACATATAGAAGTTACAGTTGATACTTGATTTTACATAATGTTGACAGGTTGGTTTATGCAATATTAACTACCCAAAAGTGTGGCAATACAAAAGGAAAGTCAAATTCTTACTTGCAGATGCATCATCTTTGTTCAGTTGGCTTGATATAGATTCTGATTCTTCTGCTTCACAAGAAACTTCATGTGATGGTCCTTTCAAATTATGGTTTTGTATGGCAGGTGCTCCCACAGGAACAGGGCTATTTGTTGCCCCACCTTGCTCAATTTGCTGATCTAGTATAAAAGGGGCAATTATAGTAAACATCAAGATGCAATAGTTTTACATATTCCAAACTATAACATTGCAGGAGTGCATTACTTCGTGCACTACCTGCACTTGGCCAGTGCCTTCAATCGGAGGTCTACAGGATCCTCAGATTTCAATGCGCCTGGAATCATACAAACCTTAAAGTGCAAGCAGTGCCTCCAAATCATGATCATTACCATCCAGCCAAAATCAGGTAAACAATCGAGAGTGACCCTTTTACAGGAAAAGTAAAAAACAATGAAATCTTGGCTTTTAGCTCAAGAAAATTCAAATATAGAATTGAGGGAATGAGTCTTCAAATTAAAAACAGAATTCAAGAAACTCTTAGCATCAGTGGAAGTGGGTGTATTCTGAACATTTCAAGTGAATGATTTGTTTCAATTTTAGCTTTTCAGTGTATTGATTTTTGATTACTGTACAGTATCTTGATAAGGTCTCACCTGGAGCACTGTATTGAGTTCTGGCCATCCCTCCTCAGGATGACAGCATGGTTAATATTTAAAATTATGAGGACAGGTTGTATTCCCTAGAATTTAAAAGATTCTATGGGGATTGAACTTGCTGGCAGAATCTAGAACCGGTCATAATCTTAAAGTTAGCACGAGGGTCAAAACTAGGAAATACTTTCACAAAGGGCCTTGAAATCAGGCAATCTCCTCCAAAAGAGGACAGGTGCTAGGCCAACTGAAATTTTCAACACAGATAAAGAGACTGGAGTTTCGTAAAGGTATAAAGCAAATAGAAGACTCCATCTGACACAAATTTTCAAATCCTCAAATCCATTAGGGACCAAAAGTGGCAATCTGTGTAGAGCTGGAGGACATAGGTGAGGTTTTAAATGATTACTTTTCATCTGTGTTTACTATGGAGAAGGACGATGAAGGTGTAGAGATTGGGGGGTGGCGATATTCTTGAACATATTAGCATTGAAGGAGAGGAAATATTAACTGTTTTAGCAGACTCAAAAGTGGATAAATCCCCAGGCTCAGATGAGATGTATCCCAGGCTGTTATGTGAGGCAAGGGAGGAGAAGGCAGGGGCTCTGACACAAATTTTGTAATCCTCTCTGGTCACAGGAGAGGTACCAGAGGACTGGAGGACAGCAAATGTAATACCATTATTCAAGAAGGGTAGCAGGGATAAACTAGGTAATTACAGGCTGGTGAGTCTAACATCAGTGGTAGGGAAACTACTGAAAAACTTCTGAGGGACAGGATTAATCTCCACTTGGAGAGGCAGGGATTAATCAAAGATAGTCAGCATGACTTTGTCAGGGGGAGATTGTGTCTAACTCAATTGAATTTTTTGAGGCGGTGACTAGATGTGTAGATGAAGGTAAAGCAGTTGATGTCGTCTACATGGACTTCAGTAAGGCTTTTGATAAGGTCCTGCATGGGAAATTAGTTAAGGTGGTAAGAGCCCATGGGATCCAGGGCAATTTGGCAAATTGGATCCAAAATTGGCTTAGTGGCAGGAGGCAGAGGATGATGGTCGAGGGCTGTTTTTGCAAGTGGAAGCATGTGACCAGTGGTGTACCACAGGGATCGGCGCTGGGATCCTTGCTGTTTGTAGTGTACATTAATGATTTAGTCGTGAATATAGGATGTATAATCAGCAAGTTTGCAGATGACACGAAAATTGGTGGTGTTGGAGCGAGGAGGAAAGCCTTAGGTTACAGGACAATATAGATGGGCTGGTAAGTTGGCAGAGCAGTGACAAATGAGGTGCGAGGTGATGCATTTTGGGAGGACTAACAAGACAAGGGAATATACAATGGATGGTAGGACCCTAGGAAGTACAGCAGGTCAGAGGGACCTTGTCCATAGATCACTGGAGGCAGCAGCACAGATAGATAAAGGTGGTTAGGAAGTCATACGGGATATTATCTTTATTAGCCAAGGCACAGAATAAAAGAGCAGGGAGGTAATGATGGAGCTGTATGAAATACTAGTTAGGCCACAGCTGGAGTACTGTCTACAGTTCCAAGCACCACAATATAGGAAGGATGTGATTTCACTGGAGAGGGTACAGAGGAGATTCACCAGGATGTTGCCTAGGCTGGAGCATTTCAGCTATGAAGAGAGACTGAAAAAGTTAGGGTTGTTTTCCTTAGAGCAGAAAAGGCTGAGGGGGGACATGATTGAGGCACACAAAATTACGAGGGGCCTAGATAGGAAGAAACTTTTTCCCTTAGCGGAGCCATCAATAACCAGGGGGCATAGATTTAAGGTAAGGGGCAGGAGGTTTAGAGGGGATTTAAGGAAAATAAATTCCACCCAGAGGGTGGTTGGAATCTGGAACACACTGTCTGAAGGGGTGGTAGAGGCAGGAACCCTCACAACATTTAAGTATTTAGATGAGCACTTGAAATGCCATAGCATACAAGGCTACAGGCCAAGTGCTGGAAAATGGGATTAGAATAGTTAGGTGCTTGATGGCCAGCACAGACATGATGGGCCGAAGGGCCTGTTTCTGTGCTGTATAACTCTAGCCCGACTTGAAAATATATCACCACTCCTTCAACGTCACTGGGTCAAAATCCTGGAAGTCCTTGCCAAAACAGATTGCAATGGTCCACGAAGGCAGCTCACAATCACCTTCAAAGGGCAATTAGGATGGGCAATAAATGATGGGCTTGCCAGTAATACACTCACCCCATCAATGATAGGAAACCTACTGATTTGACCAAGATTTTGGCCCCCTAATCGAATATGTCATGTGTCACTTTGTTTTCTAACGCTCCCGTGAAGCACGGGTGGGTGTTTTCCGATGTTAAAGGCACTATAGAAGTACAAGCTGGGGTCTCCTAAGGCAATGATACCGGCCCTTCTTCAGTCACATAGATGAACAAAAAAAAGGGGTGGAAAGGCTATGGGGGAAAAGATGGGTAAATGCGCCTGAACAGTTTGAGTGAAGTGTGAGCACCATTTGGACCAAGCGGCCTGTCTCCAGGTGACTATTATGAATATTTTCTGTATAGTCCCGAAATACCTGTTGCCCAGAGACCCCCACGGAACTGAATCCCAGCAAGTCAACATAACCCACCCACACAGGGCAGGATCATCGATTTTGGGAAAACAATGGGACATGCGCTAAGCAACAACCCCCTCCCCACACACCTTTCCCCCGCCCGTCAGCAGTTCCGTCCACCGCCACCCGCACCGGGCGTCAGTCGGTATTTACAGGAGGGGGACGGGGGAAGGAGATTGATCCCCACTAGAGCTGAGCGAGTGGGGGAGTTTCCGCCAGCTCCGGTGGCTCGGTCCCGCAGCCTCTTACCGAACCAGTAGTCGGCCCTGGGATCGTCGTGTTCCTGCAGATTGTTGAAATCGATATGTGTTGGTGCATCGTAGCTCCAGGTGCAGTGTGAGTCCGCCATCGCTCCCGCTCCCTGTTGCCGCGCTCGCGCTCACCGTTTGAATCGAGCGGCCCAACCGCTAAAACTTTGAATTAGCCCTGGCCAATCACATATTACTTCGCACAGGTTAGCAGCTGATTGGGCAGCTATCAGATGACGTCAGCACGGCGTTCCCCTGGGAGAACTGCCAGAATGCTGTCGGTGAGCGAGCTGTGATCTGGGCTCGGGCCATACCCAATATTTCCCCCCTCGGCGGTAAGATTATACTGTAAGAGGTTATTTTTAACCAAGTAAATAGGCTTAGAATTTTTATAGTTAATCAGGAATTACTGAATTATTTTAGCCAATCATCAAGTGCATCATTTAGCATTGACCAATCGGCGACTGGTATAACTGACGCTAGCGAGCAGAGGCTCTGTGGTTAACCAATCAGCGTCGGGCAAAGAACAGTTAGAAATTTAAGTTCACCAATCGGCAGTGAGAGGGCGGGGCCGGCTACTGAGTCAGTGGAGCTGGGTTAGATGAATCTAAACTAACACAGAGCAGTAATGATTGTATTCCCAAAGCTTGTCTGCAAGGCACAAGTCAGGAGTGTGATGGGTACAGCTCCAACAACACTCAAGAAGCTCAACACCATCTAGGACAAAGCAGCCCGCTTGATCAGCACCCCATCCACCATCTTAAACAGACACACACTGTTACAACAGTGTGTACGATGTACAAGATGTACTGCAGAAACTTGCCAAGGCTCCTTTGGCAGCATTTTCAAACCCATGACTTCTACCAGCTGGAAGAGTAAGGGCAGCAGAGGCATAGGAACACCACCACCAGCAAGTTCCCCTCCAAGTTGCACACCATCCTGACTTTGAACTATATTGCCATTCCTTTACTGTCACTGGATCAAAATCCGAGAATGCCCTTCTTAACAGCACTGTGGGTGTACTTGCAGCACCTGTGGAAGAGTCTGTCTCTAGAATTGGCCTTTATAGCCACTCCAGGCGCTGCTGCACAAACCACTGACCACCTCCAGGCGCTTACCCATTGTCTCTCGAGACAAGGAGGCCAAAGATGAAGATGGGTGTACCTGCACCACATGGACGATAGCTGTTCAACAAGGCAGCTCACCACCACCTTCTGAAGGGTAATTAGGCTTAGGCAATAAATGCTGGCCTTGCCAATGCTCACATCCCATAAACAAATTTTTAAAAAACTCGACACTTTCCCAAAAACCAATGACAGCTTAAGCAACCCTGAACATAAACTTAGAACTTGAAAAGTAAATTACATAGTAAATTTTGCAGCGCAAAAGTTTTTTAAAATTCTCGGCCAGCATTTATTGCCCATCCCTAATTGCCCATCCCTGATTGCCCTTCAATTGAGTAGCTTGCTAGGCCATTTCAGAGGGCAGTTAAGAGTCAACCACATTGCTGTGGGTCTGGGGTCACATTTAGGCCAGACCAGGTAAAGACAGCAGATTTCCTTCCCTAAAGGACATTAGTGAATCAGATGGGTTTTTTTTCCAATTGATAACCGTTTCATGGTCACCATTAGATTCGCTTTTAATTCCAGATTTACTAATTGAATTCAAATTTCACTATTTACCGTGGTGGGATTCAAACACATGTCCCCAGAGCATTAGCCTGGGCTTTGGATTACGTGTCCGCCTCCCCACAGTTTTTTTATTTTTATTATTTTTATTTATTTTATTTATTTTATTAGAGATACAGCACTGAAACAGGCCCTTCGGCCCATCGAGTCTGTGCCGACCATCAACCACCCATTTATACTAATCCTACACTAATCCCATATTCCTACCAAACATCCCCATCTGTCCCTATATTTCCCTACCACCTACCTATACTAGTGACAATTTATAATGGCCAATTTACCTACCAACCTGCAAGCCTTTTGGCTTGTGGGAGGAAACCGGAGCACCCGGAGAAAACCCACGCAGACACAGGGAGAACTTGCAAACTCCACACAGGCAGTACCCAGAATCGAACCCGGGTCCCTGGAGCTGTGAGGCTGCAGTGCTAACCACTGCGCCACTGTGCCGCCCTTTTATAATTCTAAAGCACCTTTCACAATCTCTAGATGTCCCCAAGGACTTTGCAGCCAATTAAGTTGTGTTCACTGCTATAACATAGGAAAAGCATAACCAATTTGTACACAGCAAGCCCCCACAAACAGCAATGAGATAAATGACTAGAGAATCTTGTCTTGTGGTATTGGTGAAGAGATAAATGTTAGCCAGGACAATCTCCTGCTCTTCAAACTAGTGCCATGGGTTATTTTACATCCACCAGCAGATGCAAGTTTAACATCTCCAAAGCACATCCAGCTGTGCAGGTGCTCCCTCAGTATTAGACGCAGCATCAATCTGGATTATACGCTCAGGTTTCTGGGGAGAGGCTTAAACCCGCTTGTGACTTAAAGCTGGGAGATCTACATGAGCCACAGCTGGCATTTATAAATGTGGACTTTGGAAATGATAATCGAAAAAATTGACTGGCATACAACTTTTAAAATATTACTGTTAAAAAGGCAGTATAAATGTTTTTATGCAATGCATGTATTTTGTTAAGTCGTCTGGAGTACTTAAGGCACATATTATATCATAAAAATAAATATTCAATTTTATAGTCGAGTTTCTGTGTTGGTTTTAGGCTATGAGTGAAGTTGGATAAATGACTAAAAACCCACACACTGGGACATCAGCAGCAACTTGCATTTATATAGCACCTTTAATGCAGTAAAATATCCCTATGCGCTTCACAGAAGAGTTATCAAACAAAAATTTGACAGTGAGGCACATGACATATTAAGACAGGTGACCAACAGCTTGGTCAAAGAAGTAGGTTTGAAGAAGGAGCAGATGGTGGAGTCAGGGACAGTAGTGGAGAGTCCGCAGCAGAAGGTGCTGTAGGTGTTAAGTTCTGCTCAGATGCTCACAGATGCTGAATCTTGGGGGCTGTCAACAAACAGGACATTTCTGGAGCAGCAGCAGAGAATGCGATGTACTGGCAGGCATTCGCCACACTGTGCAGGATTGCAGAGAGATGGTAAGAGTACGTCGTGAGCATGAATGACATGATGTCTTCATCCATGGAAAGATTGGCCATCTGCATGGAGCATCAAACGCAGCAATCACACGAGTCCATGTAGGCCCTGACCAATGGTTTGCATACTCTGAATGCCAGATTAACTAGAATGGCTGATACCATTCATCTTTCCTCTGATGTGCAGCAAAGTGCTTTCCAGCACATTCCTACATGGAAGTGTGGCTGGGCCATAGAGGGACGATAGTGAAATGGGACATGGAAGTGTGACTTACCTCAAAGTGCTTCCACTTCTCACCCATTGCCTGCTCTGGCTCCCCATGCAACCCCAGTCAGAGCCCCACAGGCTGGCCCATGCAAGTAATATTCGCGCCACAGAAATGCCAGGCAATGACCATCTCCACAAGAGAGAATCTAACCATCTCCCCTTGACATTCAGTGGCATTACCATCACTGAATCCCCCACTATCAACATTCTGGGGTTACCATTGACCAGAAACTGAACTGGAGTAGCCATATAAATACCGTGGCTACAAGAGCAGGTCAGAAGCTAGGAATCCTAAGGCAAGTAACTCACCTCCTGACTCCCCAAAGCCTATCCACCATCTACAAGGCACAAATCAGGAGTGATGGAATATTCTCCACTAGCCTGGATGGGTGCAGCTCCAACACACTCAAGATGCTTGACACCATCCAGGACAAAGCAGTCCGCTTGATTGGCACCCCATCCACAAACATTGACTCCCTCCACCACCGATGCACATTAGCAGCAGTGAGCACCATGTAGAAGATGCACTGCAGCAATGCACCAAGGCTCCTTAGACAAACCCGTGACCTCTACCACTTAAAAGGACAAGGGCAGCAAATGCATGGGAACACCACCACCTGCAAGTTCCCCTCCAAGCCAGACACCATCCTGACTTGGAACTATATAGCCGTTCCTTCACTGTTGCTGGGTCAAAATCCTGGAACTCCCTTCCTAACAGCACAGTGTGTGTACCTACCCCACATGGACTGCAGTGGTTCAAGAAGGCAGCTCACTACCACCTTCTCAAAGGCAATTAGAGATGGGCAAAAAATGCTGGCCTAGACAGCGACGCCCACATCCCATGAATGAATAAAAAAATTACTCAGTAGCCGAGGCAACCCCTGTACAGGTGTAGGTGGAGCAGTCTTTGGCAGGTCCCTCACTGGCTCCAAAATCCAAAGGTCAAGAGCATCTCAGCAGTCAGAGCAGGGATCTGAGTAGCCTACCTCTTCCTCTGCTGAAGCCAGAGGAATTGCACCAAATAGAAATGCTAGGAAACCGAAGAGTAAAGATTTGCAGTTACACAAGGGTATACACATGATAGTGTTACGCATTGTTAGAATGTTAACTCTCTGTTTTTGAGCCACAAAATTGCTATTCCTTTGCACTGCTTTTTCATTTTGCCCATTCTTGGTTGCTGACTGGCGAATGGCCTTTTCAGTTGTATGATGGTTAATGGGGAGACATGAATCTGAACCGAAATGAGCCTTGCAATAATGGGGGCATCCCTGGCTGCAACCTGCACCACTGCTGCTGCACTGGACGCATCTCCTTCCACCTTCTCTTCACGCCCCCCCTCCCCACCTCTCCCTCAGAATCATCCAAAGAGGCTCTGTGCCTTGTTCCTCCTGCAGGTCCAAAACTTGTTGCTGTGCAATATTGTGCAGAGTGCAGGCACAAGACAACCATTCTGGTGCCGTGGCTGCTGTGCACTGAAGGGTGACTGCTCATCTCCCCAAGCACCTGAAACACATCTTCAGCATGTGATGACACATCTGATCGTCATATGGCTTTCATTGCATTGTTCTTGCGCCTTGTTCCTTGGGTTTAGAACCAAAGAAAAATTACTTCAGTTATGTTTTAAGTGGATATTCCTTGTCTCCAAGCAGCCAGCCAGTAGCTCTGCTTTGAGGCACAAAGAGATAAGTGGCGCAGTGGTTAGCACCGCAGTCTCACAGCTCCAGGGACCCGGGTTCAATTCTGGGTACTGCCTGTGCGGAGTTTGCAAGTTCTCCCTGTGACCACGTGGGTTTCCGCCGGGTGCTCCGGTTTCCTCCCACCACCAAAGACTTGCAGGTGATAGGTAAATTGGCCATTGTAAATTGCCCCTAGTGTAGGTAGGTGGTAGGGAATATGGGATTACTGCAGGGTTAGTATAAATGGGTGGTTCTTGGTTGGCACAGACTCGGTGGGCCGAAGGGCCTGTTTCAGTGCTGTATCTCTAAATAAATAAAAATAAATAAATAAGGGAGGGTGGAGTGCTGCATCCTGCAGGATGAGTCATGGCAGCTGCCTGGGAATCTTGTGCATAAGGATCTGCACATTGATAGAGTGGAAGCCACTGTGGTTAACAAACACTCCTGGGTGATCTGTGGGTGCCTTAATTGCCATGTGTGTACAGTTGATGACACCCTCCACCTGTGGAAAGCCAGCCAGAGCCTCTAACCTGAGCACCTGCTCATTCTGACTGCTGTCATCACAGTCAAAGTTGATACAATTGTTGGCTCTGGAAAAGGAACAGTCAGTCACCTGATGTAAGCATTTGTCTGGCAGTAATCGTGAAATTCTGCAAAAAAACCTCGCGTGGGTCCAAAAGGTTGAGGGCAGTGGTGACTTTGACAGTCACTGTTAAAGCATGGCCACCAGTTCTGGCTGGCAGTAGGCCTTTTTCCAGGAGTCTGCAACCACCTGGCACAACACCCTGAACCTCCTCAGACACTGGTGTTCAGACATGCTGAAGCTGATCTCTGGCTGTCATCCCTGTGCTGGATATGGCCTCCTGTGAGCTGCACCTCTCTGTTGTGGAACTATAGATCAGAGCTCTGTAATGCAGATCAGACTATTAATTGCCGTCTGAAATGGCCGAGCAAGCTACCCAGTTGTATCAAACCAGTAGGCAAAACGATATTAAGAATAAAACCAGACAGACCACCTGGCACAGGATGCAACAAAGGCACACCCTGCCAGTTAAACCTGAAAAGTCCTTCTCACCAACATCTGGGGACTTTTCCCAAAATTGGGAGAGTTGTCCCACAGACTAGTCAAGCAATAGCCTGACAGTCATACTCACAGAATCATACCTTCCAGATAATGTCCCAGATTCCTCCATCACAATCCCTGGGTATGTCCTGTCCCACCAGCAAGACAGACCCACTAGAGGTGGCGGTACAGTGGCGTACAGTCAGGAGGGAGCGGCCCTGGGAGTCCTCAAAAATGACTCCAGACCCCAATTTAGACAATATTACATTCCATCTTACACTGACCCTACCTAATGCCAGACTATTTCCTACTCTAGTGCTATCTGTCTCTCCCAACTCTTTGTGTACTTTGGTATTCCTCTCTAAATTTACCTCCTGCTTCCCACATTCCTGCCAAGTTAGTTCAAACCTTTCCCAATAGCAGTAGCAAATCGCACCACAGGGATATTGGTCCCAGCTCTGTTCAGGTATGACCCGTCCAGCCCGTACAGGTTCCATCTCCCTCAGAACTGATCCCAATGTCCGAGGAATCTGACGCCCTCCCTCCTGCAGTGCATTCAACTGCTCTATCCTCCTACTTCTATACTCACACACGTGGTACTGGAGTAATCTGAGATTAGTACCTTTGAGGTCCTACTTGCTAATTTCTTTCCTAGACTCTGTCTGCAGGACCTCATTCCTCTTTATGCCTCTGCTATTGGCACCAGTATGGACTGTCACGAGTACAGGAAGTGCAATGACACAAATTATGAACTAACTCTGAAGAGTTTTCAAAATTTGACTGTCTTTTAAAAATGAGCTCTTATTTTAAAAAGTGAACAATGGTCCAAAATGGCCACCGAAGAAAAAGGGGATTGGCCTTTGTGGATTTAAACTATCTGACAAGAATAAATAAAAAATCTTCAGAGCTAAGACGTGTCAATTGCACCCATCTTAAAACATTTCAGAAGTGAATGTCTTCTTCTGAAACAAAGAAGGTGTGAAGTAGCCACGTCCTGGGCCATTGTGCAATCACCATGGGGAAGAGACCAGAACTTCTCCTAACAGGAGGTGAGAAGTAACACAGCTTTACCTTGAAAAAAGAAGCCTAGAGAGAGAGACTCCAGAAAGAAAGAGAAGAAAAAGCAACAGCCAGCAGCTTGTTTTTCAGCATCTGAAGGCACGTGTTCTGCTGTAGAATATACATCTACACTAGACAGCAGTGAACTAGAAGTAATCCACAACCTTCAACTGAGCTTTCAATCAAGAGAGAAATCTACTATCACCTCAGGCCTACAACATATGACAACACGATTTCTAAGAGAATTCAACTGGTTCATCCTGACTTCCGGCCCCCACTTAAAAAAAATCACTTTCCTCTTTTCCCTCTCTATCTGTCGTGTGTGTGTGTGTGTGTGAGTGAGTGAACTAATGCGTGACTGGATGCAGTTGCGACAATTTCGGGATAAGGCGTATTGATCCATTACAAATGATTTTCTGTTTTTAAACCTAGAAGAAAACATGTCGCTATCAGTTTATTTGACAAATACAACACCAAAGCTTTTTCCCCATTATCAGAAGAAAGTTCCTCTGATGATGAACAAACTAACTGCAATTCTAAACGTATATGAACTAGTTCTGGAACCATATAGAAAGAAATTCGGACATACCCGGAAAAGAACCACACAGACTTACACTGAATTCTAAAGAACTAACTATATGGCTTTTGATCTCTGAATACAATCTCTCAAGCTAAAACTCTCATATGAAAATTTGAGAGAAGTGGTGTTGCTGGAAGAATTTTAAAACAGCATCCCAAGCAGTATAAGAACACACATTGAAGAACAAAGAGTCACAAGAGTAAGGGAAGTAGCAAAAATGGCTGACGATTATGAATTAATACACAAATCCGTAACTCAGAATAAATATAGGACTAGTAACTCTTACAAGATAGGGAGAGATGGCAGGGATGCAGATGAAGCAGAAATGAGCTTGAGAGAAAAGCAGAGTAGGGAAGGAAAACTAGACCCATATTCAACTTTTAAAAGAAGGAACTCAGGTGATAAATCAGTAGGAGTCTGCCTGACATGTTTCCAGTGTGGCAAATCTGGGCATGTCCAGGCAAATTGTTGGTATGCCAAAAAACCAGCAGGAGGTACTGCAGTCAAGTCCATATCTGTGGCTTTGAAAGTGTTAAGCTTGTGTTCTAATATCACTGAAGAGCAGAGCACATACCAGAACTTTTTACCTGGTCCCAGGCACCAGGTAAAGAGATAACCATCCTCAGGGACACCGGTTGTTTTCAAACCCTACTAGCAGCCAAACTACAGAAATGCCATCAGAAAGCAGAACAAATACCACGGTGTCAGTAAAAGGGCTTACTGGCAGATGCTTGAAGGCTCCCTTAGTTAATATTTACCTACAGAGTAAATTAGTCACTGGGATAGTGACAGTCATGATCATTCTGAGTGTACCCATTGTTATGACCAGGTGAGCAATGTGTCCAAGGGTCTTTGGCTGTCTTTACCTGGTCTTCTTGTAACAGGGTTTAATTTTAAACACACTGTGTTTTGAGGTTCCATTTTTGTGAATTCTTGTTCACAGTTTCCAATTATAAGGCAAAGAACTGAGCACACACAGGCTTTCTTTGGCTTAAAGCAGAAAGTGGAAATTTATTAAAACCTTAAACTTAAACTCGAATACGGTTCACACCTACGGATATACAACACGCTCACGCTAGCATGCACACGCGATATAAGCATGCAGATAGGAATAAAAAAGAGCAGAAGAAAAGATACATAGAACAGTTTGAGGCAACGTCTTGTTACTGTTTCTTGAGCTCGCTGTAGTCCTTGTTTGAAGATATGGTCTTGTGATTCTTTCAGGCCCAGTAATCTTCTTAAAATTTTGTTCACATGGCAAACACTTCTCTCTTTGAGTTTCACGTGTTTTCACAAGATTCAGTTCCGTGGGAAGCGATGAAGGCAGGCAGACAGGAGAGGCTGTAATTCTTGCTTCAGTTCCAGAAGAGGTGTTTACTCCATGAGTTCAAATTCCTTTGATGGAAGTTCAAATTCAAAAACTCCAGCCAGCTAGTCATGTGACCAAAACTGGCCCAACCATTTCTGCGTATTGGAGAAGCAACTTCTGAATCCCCATTGTTTCAACATTATCAGTTACCATGGAAATGTCTTTCCGGTCAGGGCTTCCAATTTTAAGTTTTAATGTTCATGAGGTGAAATAATGTATGCCTCAGTCTTGGCTGGTAGGGTTTGCCTGACACCATATAGGGGATAGGTCAATTGATGGGCAATGACTTTGCAGGAAGCACAGTATTGTACAGAGGGTCCAGAACAATCCACAGAGACTGCAGAAACTGAGGGGAGCAAACAAAGCTCTGCAGCTGCAGAGGACTGAGGAAGTCCCAAAAATCCCACAGGGGGCGAAAGAGCAAGAAGAATTTAAAAAGGCCCAGGTAGATCCAAAAAGCTTTAAAGGAGCGAAGATGAAAGCCACAAAAGTTGAAAGAAAAGAACCAGAGATATGGTTAGCTGAAACATTTTTTTTAGATTTAAATAGGGACAAGGAAAATTCCCAAACAGGAAAACCAAGAGTGAGGTAGATGCCTCACCTAGTTGAAGTGCCACAGGGGAGTGCAGTAGAAGATGGACAACTACCTCAAACAGCATGTCCCAGAGGACATGGGGCCGATTAGGGAAGAACCTATCGCTAAAGGAAAAGGGAAGGTAACATACCCTAAAGGGAACTACGCTAGTGAAAATCACAAGCGAACTAAAAGTGAGGTCAGTGTGGTCATAAACACTGAAGAATCAAACGATCAGGTTCCAAATCCAAAACTAATCAAACAACAATTTAGAGTCATAACTCAGCAAGAACAAGGGGCTGGAAGAAATCCCAGACGCCTCGCAGGGGCTAACAAAAATGTATCATCCAATATCACCATAGAAATAAGAACTATCAATGTGCCAAAACCTGAATGTTTAACACCATGTATTGTGGAAGCAGTACTTAAGGGGTTAAAGCTTATACAGACAGGGATCCTTGCAACCAACAGTAACAGAAATTTGCATACTACAAGTCTGTTCAACAATCACATGTTTATGGAGATTAATGTTCGTAAAATAATACAAACTGATGTGAGAGAAAATACAATCCCATTTGACAACACATAACCAAAAGAACTGCATTTTTAAAAATGGTACCTCATCCAAAGATGTAAAAACTTAAACATGAGCCTGAAATGGCTGCTACAAGCAATGTAAGCTATAGCAGTTGTAAGATGGAGGAGTGAATGAAATGAATGTGTATAGTGCTGTAACCCTAAACCTACTTACTGTTTTTCCCCTTCTTTCTAAACCCAAAAAACACAACATAAAAGTGAAATCCAAGGAATTTCATTTTTTCCCTTTTTGGGGGAGGTGTTACACGCACAGGAAGTGTGATGATACGAATTACGAACTAACTCTAAAGAGTTATAAAAAATTGACTTTGTCTTTTAAGAATGAACCTTTATTTTAAAAAGTGAATAATGGTCCAAAATGGCCACTGAAGAAAAAAGAAAAAAGCCTGTGTGGATGCAAACTGTCTGCCAAGATCAAAGGATAAATCTTGAAAGCTAAGAGGTGTCAATTGCATCCATCCTAAAACATTCCAGAATTGAATGACTTCTTCTGAAACAAAGAAGGTGTGAAGCAGCCGCATCCTGAGTCAATGAGCGATCACCATGAGGAAGAGACCAGAGCGTCTCCTACCAGGCAGTGAGAAGTGACACACCTTTATCTTAAAAAGAGGCAGCCTATAAAGAGAGACTCCAGAGAAAAAGAAAGAAGAAAAAGCAACACCCTGCAGCTTGTTTTCCAGCAAACCAGAAGGCACATGCCCTGCTGTAGAATCCTACATCTACACTAGACAGCAGCAACTGCCTTCAAGTGAACATTCAACCAAGAGAGAAATCTGCAATTACCTCAGGCCTACAACACATGATAACGTGATTTCCAAGAGAATTCAACAGGGTTTAGCCTGACCTCTCCCTTCCCACTTAAAATTCACTTTCCCCTTTTCCCACTCTATCTGTCTCCTGGGTGTGCGCGCGAGCGAATGCGTGAGTGAATGTGGTTGTGATAATTTCGGGATAAGGCGTATTGATCAATAAACAATTGATTTTCTGTTTTTAAACGCACAAGAACAGTTGTCACTGTCTGTTTATTTGACAAATAAAACATCAAAGGAGTTAAACCCTAATAACAAACACACACTGTGGTCAGGTGGGGTGTTGAACAGTGGGAACCACCCACATCGCACCAGGTGGCCGTAACAGGACCACGACTGCTGGTTGCTCACCTTTTCCCCCCTCAGAGTGCTCTGTGGCAGCTCCATGACCCTGGCACCAGGGAGGCAACGTACCATTCTGGATTCACATCTGCAGCTGCAGAAAACCTGTCTGTTTCCCTTGTTATATTCCAGAAAGCTTGTAGTGGAAGGATTCTGCTGGAGCCAATCTTTACTCAGTCTTGCATTTATTTTACAAAGTAAAAAGATTACAAACATGCAGCTCCTCACTCAAACTTTCACCCAGTTTCAGTAAGTGTCTCCTTATATATACTCAAGTAAGACCCTAATTAACATCCTCCATCAGCATATGATCAAAATGCAATTAAGATTCCCTTTTTATTTAAATAAAACCTAGAGTTTAACATGCACAAATATTTCGCAACAATTCAAAATAAATTCCGTATTCTGTACAAAGCATTACATTGAGAAATACCCATCTCTCAGCCCCTAACAATTTCTTTGTACAAGCATTTCTTTTTGTAAAGCATTTGTTTCAATCCAGCAAGGTCAATCTATAACCTTTTGTCGCTCAAACTTTAGTGTACATTCTCCCACAAGGAATGATTACATAACATTCAATGGTTGGCTTATCTTCAGTATGCCCTTTGTACAGAATCCTACCTAAAATATTTGACAAATAGAACCCATATCCAGTGCCTCTACAAGAGCCAGTGTTTCTGCAGCTAAAGTACTTTTAACAACCCTTTTTTATTTTCTTAGCTTCCCGAGTTATAGGACAACATTTCCCATTGTCTACCATCAAAAATATTATGAAACTAACTGAACTAAGATTAGCATGTGAAGCATCACTAAAAATTACTAGTTTCATATTCTTTGGGTCATCTAAGGATGGGAACTTAAATACACATTTCACCAGATTTATATTTTTTTAATGTTTTATTTGCCCTTAACACATTCTCAACTTATGCATGTTTCATCATAGTACTTAACTCTAACACACTGTTACGGACAGAACTGAGAGAGAACTGAAACCCCAGTTCTTTTCCCAGGTTGTTAAAGGAAGCCAGGGAGGAAATAGTGGATGCGCTGAGGATCATCTTCAAATCCCCCCTAAATACAGGCGAGGTACCAGATGATTGGAGGTCTGCGAACGTTGTACCATTGTTTAAAAAGGGTGCAAGGGATAGGCCAAATAATTATAGGCCAGTCAGTCTGACCTTGATGGTGGGTAAATGGTTAGAATCAATTCTGAGGGACAGGATAAACTGCCATTTAGAAAGGCAGAGATTAACAGGAATAGTCAGCATGGATTTGTTAGGGGAAGGTCATGTCTTACTAACTTAATTGAGTTTTGTGAGGAAGCAACAGGGAGAATTGATGAGGCTAGTGCAGTAGATGTGGTCTACATGGATTTTATTAATGCATTTGACACGGTCTCGCATGGCAGACTGGTCAGTAAAATGAAAGCCCATAGGATACAGGGGAATGGGGCAGGTTGGATCCAAAATTGGCTCAGTGACAGGAAACAAAGGGTAGTAGTCGACGCATGTTTTTTGCGAATGGAAAGCAGTTTCCAGTGGCGTTCCACAGGGTTCAGTATTGGGTCCCTTGCTGTTTGTGGTATATAATAATGATTTGGACTTAAATGTGGGAGACATGATTGGGAAATTTACTGATGGCACAAAAATTGGCCTAGTAGTTAATACTTAAAGAGGATAGCTGTGGACTCCAGAATGATATCAATGGTTTGGTTGAATGAGCGGGAAAGTGGCAAATAGAATTCAATCCAGAGAAGTTTGAGGTAATGCATTTGGGGAGGGCAAATAAAGCAAGGGAATACACAATAAACGGGAGGATATTGAGAGGGGTAGAAGAAGTGAGAGACCTTGATGTGCACGTCCACAGGTCCCTGAAGGTGGCAGGACAGGTAGATAGAGTGGTGAAGAAGGCATACGGATTGCTTTCCTTTATTGGCCGAGGTATAGAATACAAAAGCAGGGATGTGATGCTTGAACTGTATAAAACACTGATTAGGCCACAGCCGGAGTACTGCGTATAGTTCTGATCACCACATTACAGAAAGGACATGATTGCTGTGGAGAGAGTACAGAGAAGAGTTACAAGAATGTTGCCAGGGATTGAAAGTTGCAGCCATGAGGAAAGATTGGGTGGGCTAGGGTTGTTTTCCTTCGAACTGAGGGGAGACTTAATTGAGGTGTACAAAATTATGAGGGGCCTAGATAGAGTGGATAGGAAGGACCTGTTCCCCGGGCGGGGAGGTCAGTTATCAGGGGATACAGATTTAAGGTGATTGGTAGAAGGATCAGAGGGGACATGAGGAAAAGCTTTTTCACCCAGAAGGGTGGTGGAGGCAGAAACCTTTGATTCTTTTCAAAGGTACCTGGACATGTACCTGAAGTGTTGTAACCTGCAAGGCTATGGACCAGGCGCTGGAAGGGATTAGATTTGGCGGCTAGTTTTTTAGCCGGCATGGACACAATGGGCTGAATAGCCTTCTTCTGTGCTGTATTTGTTCTATGGTTCTATGGTCCGTAATAAGTGTATTTTTGACAATAAAGACACATGTGTTTCTTAACCCCTGACTGTATGGCCAATTTGAATAATGAGCAGCTCACTTTTCATGGATTTAAATAGAGAGGATTAGTTTATTCACACATTCAACCCAAAAGTCTAAAGCTATGTCACTCACTCACACACACACACACACACACACACTCGAGAAAGAAAGCCAATAAAAGATAGAGCACTTTTACAAATGGCAAACAAAGGAATAGTTTGTAAGTCACATGATTTGGCTCATCTTGGTGAAAAGGCTTGCATTGCGGGCCTGGTGAAGAAGGTGTTTGCACTCTGTCACGCAACTATATTTTTTTCCCCTCTGTTTGAAACAGTGTGCCTTTAAGACTCTGTTACAAGCAGAGTACCTTTAAGACAGAGAAGTTTTAGATTTCTGAGAACAATGTGCGACAGCTGCACTTGTTACCTAGGCAACAGCAGGAGAGTGAAGAGGTCACATGGTGTAATGGTTCAATTTAACTGTATGGAAAAACCAGCTAAAACCAGTATTTTGTGAGGCATCAGCGAAGCATGCTTACTGGAGGACTGAGTTATCTATTTCTCTCAGCAGAAATTCTACAATGAGCTACAGGCCATATTAATTACCTAAGGAGGAAAAAACCTTTGAAGAGACCATTTGTATTGTTGGAGTAAAGTTTCGACTGAGACACTGTCGGTTTCAAAATCCGAGTCGACTCATTGTTATACTCTTTGTTTAAAGAACAAAGGGCGGCACAGTGACGCAGTGGTTAGCACCGCAGCCTCACAGCTCCAGCGACCCGGGTTCAATTCTGGGTACTGCCTGTGTGGAGTTTGCAAGTTCTCCCTGTGTCTGCGTGGGTTTCCTCCGGGTGCTCCGGTTTCCTCCCACAGCCAAAAGACTTGCAGGTTGATAGGTAAATTGGCCATTATAAATTGTCACTAGTATAGGTCGGTGGTAAAGGAATATAGGGACAGGTGAGGATGTGGTAGGAATATGGGATTAGTGTAGGATTAGTATAAATGGGTGGTTAATGGTCGGCACAGACTCGGTGGGCCGAAGGGCCTGTTTCAGTGCTGTATCTCTAAAAAATCTAAAACTGTTTGACTCCTGCTGCAGCCGGAATGCTTTGAATGCCTGTCTACTGAAGGACTGTTTCATCAAATCCTCATGGAGACTTCAAGTGGCATTTGATTATTTTTACACTAGGATACATCACCCATCAGAAACGGAACACACAAAGACTTATAGCCCTGTTATTTATTTATTCTTAAGAGACAGCCAATTTTTAAAACATAATTTTTTTTTCAGGGGTTGACCGTTGATTTTTGAGTGTATGTGTGTGAATGGGAGAATTAGGTTAAAATAAGAAGTTATAAGGTCTTTAGACATAGGTTTATCTTAATAGTGTTTAAGATTTAGTTTTTAATAAATAATTAATTTGTTGTTGTCTAAAGATACCTGATTTGGTCTGCTTTATTCTGGGGGTTACTAGAGTGTTTAATTTGGCTGTTTTACGGTTGAGGGGCGGGGGGTGGGGGGTGAAGTCCGCAAGCAGGACCCTGAGCTTCCGGTTGCTTGTCATTTCAACACTCCCCTCTTGCTCTCATGCTCACATCTCTGTCCTGGGATTGCTGCAGTGTTCCAGTGAACATCAACGCAAGCTCGAGGAACAGCATCTTATCTACCAATTAGGCACACTATAGCCTGCCGGACTGAACATTGAGTTCAATAATTTCAGAGCATGACAGCCCCCCATTTTACTTTCATTTTTAGTTGTTTTTTCTTTTCTACACCCTTTTTTGCATTTATTTCATTTCATCTTAGTTTGTTCTGTTTGCTTACCCACTGTTTTTTTTCATGTTTGCACTTGCTGCTGTTCAATATTCAGTCCGTTAACACCTTTTCTGTACTAATGCTTTGTCTTTCAACACACCATTAACATATTGCTTGCCTTTGCTCCATGACCTTTTGGTCAGCTATGTGGCCTTGTCCAATCTACACCTTCTCCTTTGTTATCTCCTGCTCCACCCCCACCTCACTTGCTTATAACCTGTGACATTTTTAATATTTGTCAGTTGCGAAGAAGGGTCACTGATCCGAAACGTTAACTCTGCTTCTCTTTCCACAGATGCTGCCAGACCTGCTGAGTGGTTCCAGCATTTCATGTTTTTATTTCAGGAATGTCTCCTGATGGTTTCAGGATGGTGTTGATAACGCCTCTTAATCTGGAAGGTCTCCTTTTGTCCTTTCAAGACAGTGAGTCAGTGTTTGAATACACAGGCCGACAGTCATCTCAACTTTGGTGGCCATATTTGCAGTCCATGTCCACTTTTAATGTCCATTGTGTTTCATTTAAAACAAAAGGAAAATTCAGTTCCAGATAATGCTATGCTGAATATAGTCCATGTTTAAAGTTATGAATAGGACATGCCTCTACTGGGCATGACAACATCAAACCTAGCATCAGGTCTAGTCTGAGTGCACAACCAGTTTAATTGACTAATCAAGCTTCGCAGTTGCTCTGTCTCTTTTTAGATGTTTCTTTTTTTTAGTGGGATGCTCTCTCTTACCTTCTTGGAGCAGAGCGGAGTGCACCTGTGGGGAGAACGCCGAGAGTGGAGCCTATAAATCAAACCCGAGGATCGAGGCCCAGTCTCTTACCTTCCGGGAGCAGAGCGGAGAGGAGTGGAGTGCACCTGTGGGGAGAACGCCAAGAGCGGAGCCTATAAATTAAACTCGAGGATCGAGGCCCAGTCTCTTACCTTCCAGGAGCAGAGCGGAGAGGAGCTCTTCCAGCGCACCGGAGTTTTGAAAAAAAAAGCTACCAGTGACGTCACAGGAGAGCTGCAAGGTGATTGGTTGGTGCGTCACTGCTGTTAGGGAATTGCTCTAAATAGCTGGGTAAGTATCTCAGGTAAGAAAAGTTTCAAAGTTTAAAGTTTCTTTCAAATATAGTAAGTAGTGTTTTTTTTTAGGGAGTTCTGTAGTAACGAGGACCAGGGAAGAAGGGCCCTAGAACAACTGATATTATTGCTCATTAAGATCTTCCAGAAGGTTTAATTTAATTTAAAGGGTTAAGTCATTGCAGGAGAGCTCAAAGCCGTAGTGTGCTCCTCGTGCTCCATGTCGGAAGCCGGGAACGTTTCCAGTGCCTGGGATCAGCATGTGTGCAGGAAGTGTCTCCAGCTGCAGCTCCTGGAAGCCTGGGTTTTGGAGCTGGAGCGGCAGCTGGGGACACTGTGGAGCATCCGTGAGGCGGAGAGTATCGTGGATAACACGTATAGAGAGGTGGTCATACCGCAGGCTCAGACCCCAGAGGCAAGAGGGGAATGGGTGACCGCCAGGCAGGGCAAGAGGACTAGGCAGGCAGTGAAGGAATCTCCTGTGGCTATTCCCCTGCAAAACAAGTATACTGCTTTTTCTTTTTTATATTATTGTTTTGTTTATTTCATTTCATCTTACTTTGTTCAGTTTGCTTACCCGCTGTTTTTTTTTCATGTTTGTACTTGCTGCTGTTCAGTCTTCAGTCCGTTAACACCTTTTCTGTACTAATGCTTTGTCTTTCAACACACCATTAACATACTGTTTGCCTTTGCTCCATGACCTTTTGGTCAGCTATGTGGCCTTGTCCAATCTACACCTTCTCCTTTGTTATCTCTTGCCCCACCCCCGCCTCACTTGCTTATAACCTTTGACATTTCTAATATTTGCTAGTTCCGAAGAAGGGTCACTGACCCAAAACGTTAACTCTGCTTCTCTTTCCACAGATGCTGCCAGACCTGCTGAGTGGTTCCAGCATTTCTTGTTTTTATTTCAGATTTCCAGCATCTGCAGTATTTTGCTTTTATTTTAGTGTTTAATTCACTACCACTTCTCTTCCAGGAATGCCGAACCTTGAAGAAGTTCTGCTCTTCTCTCCGACGGGATTTTCGTTTGTCTCTTTTACCTTGTTCACCTTCATTGCTTTCTATTTCCCTCCTGATGTATGATAAAGTCACTACCAAAACTCGTTTTCACAGCCACATCTCCTTCCTCAGTGACTGTCTCCGGCTCCGACTTATTCCACGTGGATTCCAACTGCGTTTTCACCCATCATGTTTTGAATCCACCCAGGATTACAGGTATCTCCGAGAAATACAACGTTCCTTGGACCACTACTCTCGCCGCATCCTGAGATCTACACTCAGTGCTATGCGCCGCCACATGCACACACTGAACCTCTTTCTCCAGCAGCACCGCCTCACCTTATCTCAAAGCTGTTCTACTCCGCAGTTTCATTTCATCCTTCGTCTCATCCGACGCATTAACAAAAAACTTTTTTTCTTCCTTTCAGATGTCAAGGAACGCAAGCTCCAGCAGCTGATGGGGACGAATGCTCCTCCAGATCCTCCTTCCGCTTCACTTCCCTCTGACCCCACCCCTTCTGATCTAACCCCTTGCCGTGTATTCACTATACCCTCTGACCTCCCCCTCCCTGATGCTGAACGTTCTGTACTCAGCTAAGGTCTCAGTTTTATCCCCTTACGCCCCCACCTCAATGAATTTCGCGCTCGGCATGACGTTGAGCTCTTCTTCCGTCACCTCCGCCTCCGGGCTCACTTCTTTGACCAGGAGTCCTCCCCCCGACCAGCAGACCCATTCAC
Source organism: Heterodontus francisci (assembly GCF_036365525.1). Taxonomy (NCBI): domain Eukaryota; kingdom Metazoa; phylum Chordata; class Chondrichthyes; order Heterodontiformes; family Heterodontidae; genus Heterodontus; species Heterodontus francisci. Next base: position 21,572,416 of record NC_090386.1, on the reverse strand, counting down.
CCCCTTCCAGCATTCTCCCTCTACCTGGACCCCTCCCCCTGGCCTCTTATCCGCTCTTGATCTCTTCATTGAAAACTGTCGGCGAGACATTGGTCATCTCAATTTCTCTGCCACTCTCACTCACTCTAACCTGTCCCCCTCTGAACTTGAGGCACGCCGTTCTCTTAGGTCTAACCCCGACATGGTCATCAAACCTGCAGACAAGGGTGGTGCTGTTGTTGTATGGCGTACCGACCTCTACCTTGCAAAAGTTCAACGCCAACTCACAGACACTTCTTCCTACCTCCCTCTGGACCAGGACCCTACCACCGAACATCAAGCCACTGTCCAAAGGACTGTCACTGACCTCATCTCCTCTGGAGATCTTCCCTCTACAGCTTCCAACCTCATAGTCCCGCAACCCCGGACAGCCCGCTTCTACCTCCTTCCCAAAATCCACAAACGGGACTGTCCCGGCAGACCCATTGTGTCAGCCTGCTCCTGCCCCACTGAACTTATTTCTTCCTATCTTGACTCTATCTTTTCTCCACTGGTCCAGTCTCTTCCCACCTACATCCGTGACTATTCTGATGCCCTACGTCATTTTGACAATTTCCAGTTTCCTGGTCCCAACCGCCTCCTCTTCACTATGGACTTCCAATCGCTCTACACCTCCATCCACCACCAGGATGGTTTGAGGGCTCTCCGCTTCTTCCTTGAACAGAGGCCCAACCAGTCCCCATCCACCGCCACCCTCCTCCGCCTGGCTGAACTTGTTCTCACATTGAACAACTTCTCCTTCAACTCCACTCACTTCGTTCAAGTAAAAGGTGTTGTTATGGGTACCCGCATGGGTCCTAGTTATGCCTGTCTTTTTGTGGGATATGTCGAGCATTCTTTGTTCCAGTCCTACTCAGGCCCCCTCCCCCAACTCTTTTTCCGGTACATTGATGACTGTATCGGTGCCGTTTCCTGCTCCCGCCCCGAACTAGAAAGCTTTATCAACTTTGCTTCCAATTTCCACCCTTCTCTCACCTTTACATGGTCCATCTCTGACACTTCCCTTCCTCGACTTCTCTGTCTCCATCTCTGGGGATAGGTTGTCTACTAATATCTATTATAAGCCCACCGACTCCCACAGCTACCTGGACTACACTTCTTCACACCCTACCTCCTTTAAGGACTCCATTCCATTCTCCCAGTTTCTCCGTCTCCGACGCATCTGCTCTGATGATGCTACCTTCCATGACGGTGCTTCTGATATGACCTCCTTTTTCCTCAACCGAGGATTCCCCCCCACTGTTGTTGACAGGGCCCTCAACCGTGTCCGGCCCATTTCCCACACCTCTACCCTCACCCCTTCCCCTCCCTCCCAGAACCGTGATAGGGTTCCCCTTGTCCTCACTTTCCACCCCATCAGCCTCCATATCCAAAGGATCATCCTCCGCCATTTCTGCCACCTCCAGCGTGATGCCACTACCAAACGCATCTTCCCCTCCCTTCCCCTGTCAGCATTCCAAAGGGATCATTCCCTCCGCGACACCCTGGTCCACTCCTCCATTACCCCCACCATGTCGTCCCCGTCCCATGGCACCTTCCCCTGCAATCGCAGGAGGTGTAATACCTGCCCATTTACCTCCTCTCTCCTCACTGTCCCAGGCCCCAAACACTCCTTTCAGGTGAAGCAGCGATTTACTTGTACTTCTTTCAATGTAGTATACTGTATTCGCTGCTCCAAATGTGGTCTCCTCTACATTGGGGAGACCAAACGCAGACTGGGTGATCGCTTTGCGGAACACCGCCGCTCAGTCCGCAAGCAGGACTCTGAGCTTCCGGTTGCTTGCCATTTCAACACTCCCCCCTGCTGTCATGCTCACATCTCTATCCTGGGCTTGCTGCAGTGTTCCAGTGAACATCAATGCAAGCTCGAGGAACAGCATCTCATTTACTGATTAGGCACACTACAGCCTGCCAGACTGAACATTGACTTCAATAATTTCAGACCATGACGGTCCCCCATTTTACTTTTATTTTTAGTTATTTTTTCTTTTCTTCTTTTTTACATTTTTTTTTTGTTTATTTCATTTCATCTTAGTTTGTTCAGTTTGCTTACCCACTGTTTTTTTTTCATGTTTGTACCTGCTGCTGTTCAGTCTTCAGTCCGTTACACCTTATCTGTACTAATGCTTTGTCTTTCAACACACCATTAACATATTGTTTGCCTTTGCTCCATGACCTTTTGGTCAGCAATGTGGCCTTGTCCAATCTACACCTTTTCCTTTGTTATCTCTTGCCCCACCCCCGCCTCACTTGCTTATAACCTTTGACATTTCTAATATTTACTAGTTCCGAAGAAGGGTCACTGACCCGAAACGTTAACTCTGCTTCTCTTTCCACAGATGCTGCCAGACCTGCTGAGTGGTTCCAGCATTTCTTGTTTTTATTTCAGATTTCCAGCATCTGCAGTATTTTGCTTTTATTATACTGTTTTGGATACTGTTGGGGGGAATGGCCTCTCAGGGGAAAGCAGCAACAGCCCAATTCGTTGCACCACGGTTGGCTCTGCTGCACAGGGGAGGAGTAAAATGTTTGGTACTGCAATAGTTATAAGGGATTCAATTGTAAGGGGAATAGATAGGCGTTTCTGTGGCCGCAAAAGAGACTCCAGGATGGTATGTTGCCTCCCTGGTGCTAGGGTCAAGGATATCTCAGAGTGGTTACAGGACATTCTGAAGGGGGAGGATAAACAGCCAATGGTTGTGGTACACAATGGTACAAACAGCATAGGTAAAATAAAGGATGAGGTCCTAAAAGCAGAATATAGGGAGTTGAAAAGTAGGACCTCAAATGTAGTGATCTCAGGATTACTACCAGTGCCCCGTGCTAGTCAGAGTAGAAATAGCAGGATATATCAGATGAATACATGGCTGAAGAGATGGTGTGAGGGGGAGGGTTTTAGACTCCTGGGCATTGGAACCGGTTCTGGGGGAGGTGGGACCAGTACAAACTGGACGGGTTACACCTGGGCAGGACCGGGACTAATGTCCTCGGGGGAGTATTTGCGAGAGCGGTTGGGGAGGGTTTAAACTAAAATGGCAGGGAGATGGGAAGCTTTGCAAGGAGTCAGAGGAGGGGGAGATCAAAGACAAGAACAAACGACAGTAAGGGGAATAAGAAAAGTGATAGGCAGAGAAATCAGGGGCCAGAATCAAACAGGGGCACAGTGAAAAATATTGGGAAGAGGACAAGTAATGTTAAAAAGACAAGCCTTAAGGCTTTGTGCCTTAACGCGTAGAGCATTCGCAATAGAGTGGATGAATTAATTGCGCAAATAGATGTAAATGGGTATGATATAGTCGGGATTACGGAGACGTAGCTGCAAGGTGATCAGGGATGGGAAATGAACATCCAGGGATATTCAGTACTTAGGAAGGACAGACAAAAAGCAAGAGGCGGTGGAGTTGCATTGCTGGTTAAAGAGGAAATTAACGCAATAGTGAGGAAAGATATTAGCTCTGACGATGTGGAATCTGTATGGGTAGAGCTGAGAAATACTAAGGGGCAAAAAACGTTAGTGGGGATTGTATATAGACCCCCAAACTGTAGTGGTGATGTTGGGAATGGCATTAAACAGGAAATTAGAGACGTATGCATAAAGGAACATCTGTAATTATGGGTGACGTTAATCTGCATATAGATTGGGCAAATACCTTAGAGGAGGAATTCTTGGAGTGTATACGGGATAGTTCCCTGGACCAATATGTTGAGGAACCAGCTAGAGAACAGGCCATACTAGTTTGGGTATTGTGTAATGAGAGAGGAATAATTGACAATCTAGTGGTGCGAGACCCCTTGGGGATGAGCGACCATACTATGATCGAATTCTTCATCAAGATGGAGAGTGACGTAGTTGATTCTGAGACAAGGGTCCTGAATCTTAGTAAAGGAAACTACGAAGGTATGAGGCGCGTGTTGGCCATGACGGATTGGAAAACGTTACTTAAAGGGATGACGATGGATAGGCAATGGCAAACATTTAAAGAGCGCATGGATGAACTGCAAGAATTGTTTATCCCTGTCTGGCGCAAGAGTAAAATGGGAAAGGTAGCCAAACCATGGCTTACAAGCGAAATTAGAGATAGCATTAGATCCAAGGAAGAGGCATATAAATTTGCCAGGACAAACAATAGACCTGAGGATTCGGAGCAGTTTAGAGTTCAGCAAAGGAGGACCAAGGGATTGATTAAGAAGGGGAATATAGAGTATGTGAGCAAGCTTGCAGGGAACATAAAAACTGACTAAAAGTTTCTATAGGTATATGAAGAGAAAAAGATTGGTGAAGACAAATGTAGGTCCCTTACAGTCAGAAACAGAGGAATTTCTTATGGGGAACAAAGAAATGGCTGACCAACTAAAGCATACTTTGGTTCTGTCTTCACAAAGCAGGATACAAATATCATAACAGAAATGTTGGGGAACACAGAGCTTAGTGAGAGAGAGGAACTGAAAGAAATCAGTAGAGAATTGGTGTTGGGGAAATTGATGGGATTAAAGGCCGATAAATCCCCAGGGCCTGATGGTCTGCATCCCAGAGTACTTAAGGAAGTGGCCCTAGAAATAGTGGATACATTGGTGGTCATCTTCCAAGATTCTATAGACTCTGGAACAGTTCCTACAGATTGGAGGGTAGCTAATGTAACCCCACTATTTAAAAAGGTAGGTCAAGAGAAAGCAGGGAATTATAGACCAGTCAGCCTGACGTCAGTAGTGTGGAAAATTCTAGAGTCCATTATCAAAGATTTTATAGCAGAGCACTTAGAGAACAGTGGTAGAATCAGGCAGAGTCAGCATGGATTTACGAAAGGGAAATCATACTTGACAAATCTACTAGAATTCTTCGAGGATGTAACTAGTAGAGTTGATGAGGGGGAGCCAATGGATGTGGTTTATTTGGACTTTCAGAAGGCTTTCGACAAAGTCCCACGTAAGAAATTAGCATGTAAAATTAAAGTGCATGGGATTGCGGGTAGTGTATTGTGATGGATAGAAAATTGGTTGGCAGATAGGAAAAAAAGAGAAGGAATAAATGGGTCTTTTTCCGAATGGCAGGCAGTCACTGGTGAGGTACCGCAGGGATCAGTGCTCGGACCCCAGTTATTCACAATATACATTAATGATTTAGATGAGGGAACTAAATGTAATATCTCCAAATTTGCAGATGACACAAAACTGGGTGGGAGGGTGAGTTGTGAGGAGGATGCAGAGAGGCTTCAGGGTGATTTGGACAAGTTGAGTGAGTGGGCAAATGCATGGCAGATGCAGTATAATGTGGATAAATGTGAGGTTATCCACTTTGGTAGCAAAAACAGGAAGACAGATTATTATCTGAATGGCTATAAACTGAGAGAGGGGAATAAGCAGCGACAACTGGGTGTTCTTGTACACAGGTTGCTGAAGGTAAGCATGCAGGTGCAACAGGCGGTAAAAAAGGCAAATGGTATGTTGGCCTTCAAAGCGAGAGGATTCGAGTACAGAAGCAGGAATGTCTTGCTGCAATTATACAGGGCCTTGGTGAGGCCACACCTGGAATATTGTGTGCAGTGTTGGTCTCCATATCTGAGGAAGGATGTTCTTGCTATAGAGGGAGTACAACGAAGGTCTACCAGACTGATTCCTGGGATGGCGGGACTGACATATGAGGAGAGATTGAGTCGGTTAGGATTATATTCGCTGGAGTTCAGAAGAGTGAGGGGGGATCTCATAGAAACCGATAAAATTCTAACAGGACTTGACAGGGTGGATGCAGGAAGGATGTTCCCGATGGTGGGGGAGTCCAGAACCAGGGGTCATAGTCTAAGGATACGGGAAAATCTTTCAGGACTGAGATGAGGAGAAATTTCTTCACCTGTGGAATTCGCTACCACAGAAAGCAGTTGAGGCCAAAACATTGTATGTTTTCAAAAAGGAGTTAGATATAGCTCTTGGGTCTAAAGGGATCAAAGGGTATGGGGCGAAAGCCACAACAGGCTACTGAGTTGGATGATCATAATGAATGGCGGAGCAGGCTCGAAGGGCCAAATGGCCTACTCCTGCTCCTATTTTATATGTTTCTATGTTTCTTCATCTTTCTCTGATGACCTAGCATGATTAACTAGGATGGGAGTAACACTCTTTAAATAGGATTGTTGATTTAAAGGTATTCCAGACCTACTCTGCTTAATATCTAAACCAATATATTTAAATGCCCCACAAGCCCGAATCCCAATCTTAAATTCTACTCTAATCTTATTAATAACACAGTTCTCCAATTCTGCAATACCACCCCATAAGAAATCATCACCTACCTCATGAAGATGCCTGAAAGTTTTCCTATATGATGCCAATAAAACATTGCGGGATCTGCTTTTAGTTGCACGCAACCACTTTTCTGCAAAACATTTCTCAGAGAAATGCCACACACTGGAAGCACCATTAGGGCCAGAGACACATTTGTTTAGTTTCTACAGTTTTCCTTCTCCATCTGCTGCCTCTTTAGGAGGTTTCAGATACATTTCTCTTTGAAAAGTGTCACCCTGAAGAAACGCTGCTTTTATGTAGATTGATCTACACGCACATGAATATGTGGCCAAAAGAGCTGAAAAGATTTTCAAGATTATTTTTCCACCTGTGGGAGAGTCCAATCTAACATTGGTATCATCCAGTCGCTCTCCAAAACCCCTCACAACTAGCCACACTTGAGCCTGATAAGTCCTATCTGCAAGGACATTTTCAGTACAAATCCATCTTTGTGACAAGGCTGACTGACCCTTATCTGGTACCTCAGAATAAACACTAAAATCTCTCCAACTTTCTAACTCCTTTTGTTTTCCACCTCGTTAGTTTATCCTCAATTATATTGGTAGCCACCAAAACTTCATAGTTATTGAAGACTTCTGCTTCTAGTTCTATTGCGAGACAGTTCTTTACCCTTCATTTCATTGTGAAATCTATTCAAATGATGGCCTCTACTAGCACTTCCATGTCTTTTGGGACTACTATTGTAAGATCTCCCTCTCACACTATCAGAGACTCTCCAGTATGTGATCCATTCCTGCCACAAGTGTCACTTCCAGACCCACTATTAGAACTTGCACTGCACTTTCTTACTCTCCACTCTTTCACCCCATTCTGCCAGTCCATGAACCTCACTTCTTGGTCATCATCTTCAACATTCAACCATTACAACTTAATACAAAAGTAAGGAGGTTATGCTTCAGCTATGCAGGGCATTGGTGAGACCACATCTGGAGTACTGTGTACAGTATTGGTCTCCTTATGTAAGGAAGGATGTAAATGCGTTGGAAGCAGTTCAGAGAAGGTTCATTAGACTGATACCTGCAATGGGCGAGTTGTCTTCTGAGGAAAGATTGGACAGGCTAAGCTTGAATTAGAACATTACAGCGCAGTACAGGCCCTTCGGCCCTCGATGTTGCGCCAACCTGTGAAACCATCTGACCTACACTATTCCATTTTCATCCATATGTCCATCCAATGACCACTTAAATGCCCTTAAAGTTGGCGAGTCTACTACTGTTGCAGGCAGGGCGTTCCACGCCCCTACTACTCTCTGAGTAAAGAAACTACCTCTGACATCTGTCCTATATCTATCACCCCTCAACTTGAAGCTATGTCCCCTCGTGTTTGCCATCACCATCCGAGGAAAAAGACTCTCACTATCCACCCTATCCAACCCTCTGATTATCTTATATGTCTCTATTAAGTCACCTCTCCTCCACCTTCTCTCCAACGAAAACAACCTCAAGTCCCTCAGCCTTTCCTCGTAAGACCTTCCCTCCATACCAGGCAACATCCTAGTAAATCTCCTCTGCACCCTTTCCATAGCTTCCACATCCTTCCTATAATGCGGTGACCAGAACTGCACGCAATACTCCAGGTGCGGTCTCACCAGAGTTTTGTACAGCTGCAGCATGTCCTCGTGGCTCCGAAACTCGATCCCCCTACTAATAAAAGCTAACACACCATATGCCTTCTTAACAGCCCTATTAACCTGGGTAGCAACCTTCAGGGATTTATGCACCTGGACACCAAGATCTCTCTGTTCATCTACACTACCAAGAATCTTCCCATTAGCCCAGTACTCTGCATTCCTGTTACTCCTTCCAAAGTGAATCACCTCGCACTTTTCCGCATTAAACTCCATTTGCCATCTCTCAGCCCAGCTCTGCAGCCTATCTATGTCCCTCTGTACCCTACAACATCCTTCGGCACTGTCCACAGCTCCACCGACCTTAGTGTCATCCGCAAATTTACTAACCCACCCTTCTACACCCTCTTCCAGGTCATTTATAAAAATGACAAACAGCAGTGGCCCCAAAACAGATCCTTGCGGTACACCACTAGTAACTAAACTCCAGGATGAACATTTGCCATCAACCACCACCCTCTGTTTTCTTTCAGCTAGCCAATTTCTGATCCAAAGCTCTAAATCACCTTCAACCCCATACTTCCGTATTTTCTTCAATAGCCTACCATGGGGAACCTTATCAAACGCCTTACTGAAATCCATATACACCACATCCACTGCTTTACCCTCATCCACCTGTTTGGTCACCTCGAAAAACTCAATAAGGTTTGTGAGGCACGACCTACCCGTCACAAAGCCGTGCTGACTATCGCTAATGAACTTATTCTTTTCAAGATGATTATAAATCCTGTCTGTTATAACCTTTTCCAACATTTTACCCACAACCGAAGTAAGGCTCACAGGTCTATAATTACCAAAGCTGTCTCTACTCCCCTTCTTGAACAAGGGGACAACATTTGCTATCCTCCAGTCTTCCGGCACTATTCCTGTCGACAATGACGACATAAAGATCAAGGACAAAGGCTCTGCAATCTCCTCCCTAGCTTCCCAGAGAATCCTAGGATAAATCCCATCTGGCCCAGAGGACTTATCTATTTTCACACTTTCCAAAATTGATAACACCTCCTCCTTGTGAACCTCAATCCCATCTAGCCTAGTAGCCTGAATCTCAGTATTCTCCTCGACAACATTTTCTTTCTCTACTGTAAATACTGACGCAAAGTATTCATTTAACACTTCCCCTATGTCCTCTGATTCCACACACAACTTCCCACTACTATCCTTGATTGGCCCTAATCTAACTCTAGTCATTCTTTTATTCCTGATATACCTATAGAAAGCCTTAGGGTTTTCCCTGATCCTATCCACCAATGACTTCTCGTGTCCTCTCCTTGCTCTTCTTAGCTCTCCCTTTAGATCCTTCCTGGCTAGCTTGTAACTCTCAAGCGCCCTAACTGAGCCTTCACGTCTCATCCTAACATAAGCCTTCTTCTTCCTCTTGACAAGCGCTTCAACTTCTTTAGTAAACCACGGCTCCCTTGCTCGACAACTTCCTCCCTGTCTCACAGGTACATACTTATCAAGGACACGCAGTAGCTGCTCCTTGAATAAGCTCCACATTTCGATTGTTCCCATCCCCTGCAGTTTCCTTCCCCATCCTACGCATCCTAAATCTTGCCTAATCGCATCATAATTTCCTTTCCCCCGGCTATAATTTTTGCCCTGCGGTATATACCTGTCCCTGCCCATCGCTGAGGTAAACCTAACCGAATTGTGGTCACTATCACCAAAGTGCTCACCTACATCTAAATCTAACACCTGGCCGGGTTCATTACCCAGTACCAAATCCAATGTGGCATCGCCCCTGGTTGGCCTGTCTACATACTGTGTCAGAAAACCCTCCTGCACACACTGGACAAAAACTGACCCATCTAAAGTACTCGAACTATAGTATTTCCAGTCGATATTTGGAAAGTTAAAGTCCCCCATAACAACTACCCTGTTACTCTCGCCCCTGTCGAGAATCATCTTCGCTATCCTTTCCTCTACATCTCTGGAACTATTTGGAGGTCTATAAAAGACTCCCAACAGGGTGACCTCACCTCTCCTGTTTCTAACCTCGGCCCATACTCCCTCAGTAGACGAGTCCTCAAATGTCCTTTCTGTCGCCGTAATACTCTCCTTGAATTAACAATGCCCCCCCTCTTTTACCATCTTCTCTGTTCTTACTGAAACATCTAAATCCCGGAACCTGCAACATCCATTCCTGCCCCTGCTCTACCCATGTCTCCGAAATGGCCACTACATCGAGATCCCAGGTACCAACTCATGCTGCAAGCTCACCCACCTTATTCCGGATGCTCCTCGCGTTGAAGTAGACACACTTTAAACCAGGTTCTTGCTTGCCAGTGCCCTCTTGCGTCCTTGTAACCTTATCCCTGACCTCACTACTCTCAATATCCTGTACACTGGCACTACAATTTAGGTTCCCATTCCCCTGCTGTATTAGTTTAAACCCCCCCGCTTGAGTTTAGAAGAGTAAGAGGCGATTGATTGAAACATATAAGATCCTGAGGGGCGTTGACAGGGTGGATGTAGAAAGGATGTTTCCTCTTTTGGGAGAATCTAGAACTAGGGGGTGACTGTTAAAACTAAGGGGTCACCCATTTAAGACAGAGAATCACAGAATCGTTACAGTGCAGAAGGCCATTCTGCCCATCATGTCAGCACTGTCTCTCGAAAAGAGCAATTCAAAGAACACGACAGCACAGGAACAGGCCATTCAGCCCTCCAAGCCTGCGCCGATCTTGATGCCTGCCTAAACTAAAACCTTCTGCACTTCCGGGGACCATATCCCTCTATTCCCATCCTATTCATGTATTTGTCAAGATGCCTCTTAAACGTCGCTATCGTACCATCGTACCTGCTTCCACCACCTCCCCCGGCAGCAAGTTCCAGGCACTCATCACCCTCTGTGTAAAGAACTTGCCTCGCACATCCCCTCTAAACTTTGCCCCTCTCACCTTAAACCGATGTCCCCTAGTAACTGACTCTTCCACCCTGGGCAAAAGCTTCTGACTATTCAACCTGTCCATGCCGCTCATAACTTTGTAAACCTGTATCATGTCGCCCCTCCACCTCCGTCATTCCAGTGAAAACAATCTGAGTTTATCCAACCTCTCCTCATAGCTAATGCCCTCCAGACCAGACAACATCCTGGTAAACCTCTTCTGTACCCTCTCCAAAGCCTCCACGTCCTTCTGGTTGTGTGGCAACCAGAATTGCACGCAATATTCTAAGTGTGGCCTAACTAAAGTTCTGTACAGCTGCAGCATGACTTGCCAATTTTTATACTCTATGCCCCGACCGATGAAGGCAAGCATGCCATACGCCTTCTTGACTACATTATCCACCTGCTTTGCCACTTTCAGTGACCTGTGGACCTGTACGCCCAGATCTCTCTGCCTGTCAATACTCCTAAGGGTTCTGCCATTTACTGTATACTTCCCACTTGCTTTAGACCTTCCAAAATGCATTAACTCACATTTGTCCAGATTAAACTCCATCTGCCATTTCTCCGCCCAAGTCTCCAACTGATCTCTATCCTGCTGTATCCTCTGACAATTCTCATCACTATCCGCAACTCCACCAACCTTTGTGTCGTCCGTAAACTTACTAATCAGACCAGCTACATTTTCCTCCAAATCATTTATATATACTACAAACAGCAAAGGTCCCAGCACTGATCCCTGCGGAACACCACTAGTCACATCCCTCCATTCAGAAAAGCACCCTTCCACAGCTACCCTCTGTCTTCTATGACCGAGCCAGTTCTGTATCCATCTTGCCAGCTCACCTCTGATCCCCTTTTGTACCAGTCTGCCATGAGGGACCTTGTCAAAGTCGTTACTGAAGTCCATATAGGTAACATCCACTGCCCTTCCTTCATCAATCATCTTCGTCACTTCCTCAAAAAACTCAATCAAATTAGTGAGACACGACCTCCCCTTCACAAAACCATGCTGCCTCTCGCTAATAAGTTCGTTTGTTTCCAAATGTGAGTAAATCCTGTCCCGAAGAATCCTCTCTAATAATTTCCCTACCACTGACGTAAGGCTCACCGGCCTATAATTTCCTGGATTATCGTTGCTACCCTTCTTAAACAAAGGAACAACATTGGCTATTCTCCAGTCCTCTGGGACCTCACCTGTAGCCAATGAGGATACAAAGATTTCTGTCAAGGCTCCAGCATTTTCCTCGCTTGCCTCCCTCAGTATTCTGAGGTAGTTCCCATCAGACCCTGGGGACTTATCTACCTTAATGTTTTTCAAGACGCCCAACACCTTTTTGATATCGACATGACCCTGACTATCTACACTCCCTTCCCTAGACTCATCATCCACCAAGTCCTTCTCTTTGGTGAATACTGATGCAAAGTACTCATTTAGTACCTCGCCCATTTCCTCTGGCTCCACACAGATTCCCTCCTCTGTCCTTGAGTGGGCCAACCCTTTCCCTGGCTACCCTCTTGCCCTGTATATACGTATAAAAAGCCTTGGGATTCTCTTTAATCCTGTTTGCCAATGACTTTTCATGACCCCTTTTAGCCCTCCTTCCTATTTTCTTTATATTCCTCAAGGGCTTCCTCATGTCACTTTTGCTTCTCTGACCAAATATTTTAAGTCTGTGCCCTCTTGTTCCCGATCCTGTTGAGCAGAAATGTTTTCTCTCAGAGTCATGAGTCTTTGGAATTCTCTTCCTCACAAAGCGGTGGAAGCAGAGTCTTTGAATATTTCTAAGGCAGAGGTAGATAGATTCTTGATAAACAAGGGGGTGAAAGGTTATCGGGGTAGGCGGAATGTAGAGTTGAAGTTACAATCAGATTAACCATGATTTTGTTGAATGGTGGAGCAGGCTGGAGGGGCCGAGTGGCCGACTCCTGGTCCTAATTCGTATGTTTGTATTTAAATTTGCCCGTAGATTTTCCTGCATGTCCCACAATTGTTGCATCCCTCCACTCACTAGACCCAACTGGAATATATGTCACCCGAGTACCTACTTGGTGCAATTGGCCTTTGGATGTGATTACGCATTATGATTGCTCACATTTCCACGATCCAACCCTCTACTGCAAAAAATGCTGGAAATACTCAGCAGGTCTGGCAGCACCTGTGGAAAGAGAAGCAGAGTTAACGTTTCGGGTCAGTGAGAAGGGTCACTGACCCGAAACGTTAACTCTGATTCTCTTTCCACAGATGCTGCCAGACCTGCTGAGTATTTCCAGCATTTCTTGTTTTTATTTCAGATTTCCAGCATCCGCAGTATTTTGCTTTTACCTTTATCTACTGAATTCGGTTCCTCAGGAACTTCAGCACAAAATGCATAAGCATTTGAGGTACAAGCTGCCTCGTTTCCTTCTATCAACTGCTCAGATTCTGAGATTTTGTAATCAATTCCGATTAATTGTAAGGAATGAACCTTAACAGGTTAATTCTCATGTTTGTTGACTACTCTTACCATCATGACCTATTACTTTAGGAAGGCCTTTCCATTCCCTATGACTCTCTCTTTTATAATACACCAAATCTCCTGAATTAAATTCTTCTCAGATGGCCTTATACGATGCTTCAGAGCTCTCCGAATTTTCTCAGAGATCTCAGTCTTGATGAAAGCCCGTTTCCCTGCAACTTGTTTGATTGTTTAGTGGTGGCGGTGGGGAGGCGTCAGAGAGGAATTTCCGAGAATTTTCTTTTTCTGTTTGCATGAAGCTTGCATGGTTGGTGGGTGGGCATGGAAAATGGGAGTGTTGGTAAGTAGAAGTTACACCAAGATAAAATCAAACAGTCATTACGGACCAGCTGGTGTTGACCTGACCTATGTTTTTGTATATTTGGAAAGGGAGCCTTTATGTTAATTATTGTAATTCATGTAAAGTATTCAAATATGCAGAAAAAATTGAACTAACTGTAGTATCTTCTGGAGCTGGAAGACTGTTGCACAGCACATTTGGGATTTCGTCTACAGACCAATTGACAGGGACTATATCCTACAACAATCTAAAGCAAATTCTTTGGATGAACTGCACATGCCAGGGCAATAGTCAACTTGCAGTTTGGTTGGTCAGCTAAGATGTTATGCAGCATTTCATCTGTCACTGCATGATTCCTTTCACAAAGCACACTGCTGAAAAGACTTCCAACTGCAATCTTCATGGCTCTAATGTTCACTTAGTCATGCATGCCTCTGAACTCGTCATTGGCAAATCTCCATTATCAGTTAGAAATTTAGCTGGTGCCCCAAGTCCAGTTTCTACCCATTTCTCCATTATTTATCGATAATCACGCTTTTGTCCTTGCTGTGTATTATTGTAGAAAGACTAAATCTGCTTGCCAGCTCTATAAAATGTAGAATACAAATATTTCTGTCTTTATCCCGTACTAACTACCTTGTAAAGTCATGTGCCAACAGTCCTATACCTTTTACAGATTTCACACGTTTCACAAATCACTTGTCATGCTCATGAGAACTGCAGTGTTGAAAATACAGAACCAAACTGAAGAGTTATAAAAAATTGGAACAATTCTAAAGGGACTGGAACATGTGCTGTCAACAAAATGGAGGACAAGACACATGACTCTCAGCATCTCTTCCACTCAAATCCATATCTGTATCTTCTAAGACTGAAAACTAATTGAGCGGCGTCTCCATGGAAATGCAACAGATAATCACACTTGGATGTGAGCTATACTCAAACACAATGAGACTAGACATTTCTCAGACTTTACATCTCCAAATACCCTCCATTACAATGGAGTGTGAACCACCCTCACCTCCTCAGAATAGGGCCATCATCAAGGCCATTATACAGCCCAGCCTTTTCAGAACAGGACTACAGACAATAACATTAGTCTGGTCTGTCCTTAGCTCTCACAGTACAACAACAACAACAACATTGACTTCCAGCAAGACTAAGAAAGAAAGAGAGAGAGATTGATTCCAGTAATACATTTGAACCCTGCTGAGACAAGTTGGAAGCTATTGACAGCAGAGACAAGAAACGACTTCTCTACCAGTGAGAATTGACCTAAGATATTAGGACCGTCTTCAACCCAAAGTGAACCGCGAGGAGACTGCAATAGCCCAATGAATACCAAACAGCCAACAAACAGGCCTGCAACTTTAAAAATTCACCTTCCGAGGGATCCCACAGATTATTCCTGAAACAACAGACTTTTACAACCTGACCTCTGAACACCTCTTACTCTGTACTTTACTATCTATCATCTCTTGAGTGCATGTGAGAGTGAATGCATGCGTGAATGGTTTTGCGATTATTTCAGGGTTTGTTTAAAAAAAATAGTTACTTTTTTACCTATGAGAAAACCTGTTACCTGTCTGTTTATTTGGCAAGTAAAAACAGCAAAGGGTTAAAACACTCGCAACTAAACACTTGATGTGGTCAGTTGGGAGGTGAACAGTGGGAACAAGCCACGCCATCAGCCACCTGGCCATAACACTCTATTATGCTCATATACTCTTCATCAGTCATGCCTGCATCCTTTAGCAGGGTTTATATCTTTGACAAGAATGGTGAGCAAATTGTCTGTTTAACTTTAAGACAATTTGCTTTTTTTCTCTCTGATTCTTATCACCTGGTGCCATTCAAACTTCTCTAACACTCTGACTAGAAACATCAGGTTTCGTTTAGGGGAAACAATAATGCTCTGACTGGGTAAACTGCAAATCCACTGACTTTCCAAAAATAATTGCCTTGTCAAGCTCCATATGAAGTTTTATTTTGCCTTTTACATAGGAGGTTTAGTTTAGTTTAGAGATACAGCACTGAAACAGGCCCTTCGGCCCACCGAGTCTGTGCCGACCATCAACCACCCATTTATACTAATCCTACACTAATTCCATATTCCGACCACATCCCCACCTGTCCCTATATTTCCCTACCACCTACCTATACTAGGGGCAATTGCTAATGGCCAATTTACCTATCAACCTGCAAGTCTTTTGGCATGTGGGAGGAAACCGGAGCACCCGGAGGAAACCCACGTAGACACAGGGAGAACTTGCAAACTCCACACAGGCAGTACCCAGAATTGAACCCATGTCGCTGGAGCTGTGAGGCTGCGGTGCTAACCACTGTGCCACAATAAAGGTATTTCAATAGAGACTATCACTAAAGTGGCTTACCTCAACTATTTTGGGTGGCACAGCAGTTAGCACCGCAGCCTCACAGCTCCGCGACCTGGATTCAATTCTGGGTACTGCCTGTGTGGAGTTTGCAAGTTCTCCTGTGTCTGCGTGGGTTTCCTTGAGGTGCTCCGGTTTCCTCCCACAGCCAAAGACTTGCAGGTTGATAGGTAAATTGGCCATTATAAATTGCCCCTAGTATAGGTAGGTGGTAGGGGAGTTGAGGGAAGGTGGGAATATGGGATTAATATAGGATTAGTATAAATGGGTGGTTGATGGTCAGCACAGACTTGGTGGGCCAAAGGGCCTGTTTCAGTGCTGTATCTCAAAATAAACAAAAATATATATTTTACATGGAATTACAACTCTCTTTAGTGACTTCAATGTGTTGTCATCACCAAACCTAAAGCAAGTAGTACTTTTATACTCCTTAACCTTGCATTGATCCTCACTACTGAGTGAATCCAGATAACATTGTAACCAATCAGTTCTACATACAGTCGATGTGCAAGTACTATATAATACAGCACAGTTGAATGTATCCACAACTACCACACCACATGCACCACAGGACTAAACACCTTGTGACTAGTAAAATTATTTCAGATTCATCATTATCTTCCTCTTTGGCCTCAGAATTCTCTGTATCGTGTCATTTTGAGGACCCTACCTCTCCACTTTGGGCAGTCCATTGCATAATGATGATACTTTGAGTCACACCTCAAGAACCTATTAACTGTTCCTTGGGCATTCCTGGGATTCATTTGCTTATTATTGCTGATCCAATTCTGTCTTCTGCTGTAATAGCCAGACCTGCTAAAAGTGCTTTCATCCTCTTCTTCCTGTCTTTAACTTTCCCATTACACTGGTGCCTGCATCCAGTATCTGGACCATTTCAAAATTTTTTGTTTTATTCATTCATGGGAAATGCCAGCATTTTTTGCCCATCCCTAATTGCCCTTGAGAAGGTGGTGGTGAGCTGCCTTCTTGAACCGCTGCAGTCCATGTGAGGTAGCTACACCCACAGTGCTGTTAGGAAGGAAGTTCCAGGATTTTGACCCAGCGACAGTGAAGAAACAGCGATATAGTTCCAAGTCAGGATGGTGTGTGACTTGGACGGGAACTTGCAGGTGGTGATGTTCCCATGCAGCTGCTGCTCTTGTCCTTCAAGGTGGTAGAGGTCGAAGGTTTGGAAGGTGCTGTCTAAGGAGCCTTGGTGCATTGCTGCAGTACATCTTGTAGATGGTACACACTGCTGCCATTGTGCGTCGGTGGTGGAAGGAGTGAATGTTTGTGGATGGTGTGCCAATCAAGCGGGCTGCTTTGTCCTGGATGGTGTCAAGCTTCTTGAGTGTTGTTGGAGATGCACCTATCCAGGCAAGTGGAGAGTATTCCATCACACTCCTGACTTGTGCTTTGTAGATGGTGGACAGGCTTTGGGGAGTCAGGAGGTGAGTTACTCGCCGCAGGATTCCTAGCCTCTGACCTGCTCTTGTAACCACAGTATTTATATGGCTACTCCAGTTCGGTTTCTGGTCAATGGTAGCCCCTAGGCTGTTGATAGTGAGGGATTTAGCGATGGTAATACCATTGAATGTCAAGGGAAGATGGTTAGATTCTCTCTTGTTGGAGATGGTCATTGCCTGGCACTTGTGTGGCAATCATTGAGTCTTCCCTTTTTTGTGTCACTGCAGAATGTCCCATTTGTTCTATCAAGGCTGCAGGAAATGTCTGTTTCCTCCGAATTTTTTTTAAGGCAGCAGTCAACTGATCTGACAGGGAGCCTTTTTCCGAGAACTGAACCCCAGTTAGAACCAAGAGTCTGTCCATATGCAACATCCTTGCATAATTGGGGAGGTGGTGGCGTAGTGGTAATGTCACTGAACTATCTGTCCTGAGGCCCAGGGTAATTTTCCTGGGGACATTGGTTCAAATCCCACCATGACAGCTGGTGAAATTTAAATTTAAATAAATTCAATTAATTAATAAACATCTGTAATTGAAAACTAGTCGCAGTAATGGTGCCACAAAACTATCATAGATTGTCATAAAAACCCATCTGGTTCACTAATGTCCTTTAGGGAAGGAAATCTGCCATCCTTACCTGGTCTGGTACATGTGACTCCAAATCCACAGCAATGTGGTTTACTTTTAAGTGCCCTCTGAAATGGCCTAGCAAGCCACTCCATTGTCAAGGGCAATTAGGGATGGGCAACAAAGCTGGCCTTGCTAATGACACCCACATCCCATGAAAGACTTTTTTAAAATCTAGCAATTTAAATGCTAGCACTGAACCAGAGAACTCCAAATTGAATTTTCTCAATCTTCTATACAGTCTGTTAAAGTCGATATATTTCTTCATTGAATAACCATCTGTTTTCCAAAACTATCAAAGTCTGACCATGCCTCATAGGCATTTAATAGATATCATTCTTGTAAATCTCATCCAAGAATTCGAACAGACGATCCAACCCTTCATCAGTATCCAACTGATGAGCATCCAGTTCACAAAATACTTTACTTCTGATTTTACTTTTGGTAGGAAGTGATAACACTAAGGCCATACTTTTGATAGGGATGTAACCTGTGTCCACATATCCACTTCATTCTTCCACCAGTCATATGGTGCAGACTCAGAGCACATCGGAGCGTAATCATACCTTGACAATTTACACTTGCTTTCTGCCATTTTCCACAATAGTCACTAGGATTTTAGTTTCCTATGTGTGAAAAAAAAGTCTTAGTTTCAATCCTTCACCTTTAGGCAACCATTCTCTGATGCCATGTTATGTTCCAGAAAGCTTGTTGTTGAAGGATTATGCTGGAGCCAATCTTTACTCAATCTTGCATTTATTTTACAAGGTAAAAAGATTACTAACATGCTCTCCTCACTCAAAGCATCACCCAGTTTCAGTAAGTGTTTATATAAACTCAAGAAAGACCCTAATTAACACCCTCCACCTGCATATGATTAAACACAATTAACACCCCTAACTATAGAATCCCCTATCATTATTACTTTTCCAATCTTCCTCCCGTACAGCTGAGCCAGCCATGGTGCTGTGGTCCAGACTCTGGCTGCACACCCCAAAATAACCATCACTCTCACCAGTATTTAGAATAGAGGATGCATTCAGGGGTCTCCTGCACTACCTGCCTGGTCCTTCTCGATTGCCTTGGGGCACCTATTCCCTCTCTGCCTTCATACACTTAAGCTGTGGGGTGACAATACCTATAAACATGCTATTCACAAAACTCTCACACTTGTGGATGCACCACAGGGACGTCCATTTCTGTTAAAGCTCTGAAACCTGGAGCTTGTGCTGCTGCAGCTGACAACATTTCCTGCACATGTGGTTGTCCAGGACACAAGAAGCATCCTGGAGTTCCCACATGGAGCACAATTGTATTCCATTGGTCTGAGCTGCCTTGTCTTGCCTCTATTTATTAGACTATTAAACTTACTGCTTAAAAAGGAAAAGGAAGATTCACCAGCTACTCACCAATCAGCTACTCCCAACCTGCTTCACATTGTTCCTGACCTGTGAAATAGTGATCCCAGTCTGCTTCACACTCTCTCAATCCTGGTCTGCTTCACACTGCTCCCAAACTGTCACAGTGATCCCAATTTGCCCCATACAGCTCCGATCCTGGTCTGCTTCACAATACTCCCAGTCTGCTCCACACTGCTCCCAACAACACTCAGAATAAAGCAGCCCACTCAATTGGCACCCCATCCACTACCTTAAACATTCACTCCATGCACTACTGGCAGATAGTGATTCCCGTGTGTACCATCTGCAAGATGCACTGCAGCAACTCACCAAGGCTCCTTTGACAGCACCTCCCAAGTTGCAACCTCCAGCACCTAGAAGGACAGGGGCAGCAGACGCATTGGAACACCACCACCAGCAAGTTCCCCTCCAAGTCACACACCATCTTGATTTAAAAATATATCACAGTTCCTTCTCTGTCGCTGGGTTAACATCCTGGAACTCCCTCCCTAACAGGTATGGTTCACAAAGGCACTTCACCACTATCTTCTCAAGGGTAATTAGGGATGGGCAATAAATGCTGACTTTGCCATAAGCAAGCTTTAAAAAGTCATTAGATCGTGATCAGGAGAGAGAATGCTGGTTTATTTCCTACTTCCTAGCCTAGGACATGAACATCCCCATTGCCACATGGGCTAAAATCAGCTAACTCCACATTGACCTTGAATTGAGCCTGGCACCTTGCGCCTTTGTGGCTCAAGTCGTCCTTTTCAACTGGACCTTCTGGCAATGCTGAACATAAAGTTAGAACCAAAACTCAAATCAAAAGTTGTACTGAACAAAAATCTCTTTGTCCTTTCAAGACCTTGAAGAAAGCAGTTCCAATGAGATGAAACAAGAATATTCAGAAGGGAATAAAAATCTAGCTGTAACAAATTAAGTCAGCACATACTGGTTTGCATCACATGCTGGGAGAAAATATGTCATGAGATAGATTCAAATGAAGATAAACTTTTGGCCCATTGAAACACATCCTTTTAGAACACTGCGCTCCTGTCTTCCCATTATGGCATCTTACTGTTTCATAAATGAATCAACCAACCTTTGTAGAAACCTGTTTACTTTCTGTTCCATTTGTGTAAAGAAACAAAGAAAGTTCACACATCCTCAGGATATCCCAAAATTCTTCACAGCCACTGAATTACTTTTGAAGTCTAGTCACTGGCTGTTGCTTTTGTCCATATATTTACAATCTGTGCACTGTTTTTGGAGGTGTAGGTTGAGGGATAAATGTTGTCTTATCCTACTCATCCTTCAAATAGTGCAGTGGGATCCCTTACACCTACCTGAGAAGCCAGACAGGCCAGTTTTAACACCTCACCTGAAAGCTGCACTTCTCAGTGCAGCTTCACTGACATGTCAGTTTAGATTGTAAATTCAAATGGCACTTGAATCCACAACCTTCTGACTCAGGTGAGAAGCTTACCACAGGTTGAAGGCCAACACTTACGACTTCCTGACATCTGTCCTAAACTTGTCTTTCACAATGTTAAACCTCTGTTCTCTTGTCCTGTTACTTTGCTTTTTCTACTCTGTATGTAG
Organism: Heterodontus francisci; assembly: GCF_036365525.1. NCBI lineage: Eukaryota > Metazoa > Chordata > Chondrichthyes > Heterodontiformes > Heterodontidae > Heterodontus > Heterodontus francisci. The sequence continues at coordinate 21,551,275 of NC_090386.1, read as the reverse complement.
GTTATAAACTTTCACAAGGTTCCTATGGCAAAAAATGGGAAAATTTGGTCATTATTTATTAGCCATGAAATTCCTATGTTTTGTTTTAGCTTGACATGGATCAGGAGGAGAAATTTGTGGGGACTTAATTCCACCGAGACTCTGCCCCTTTCTGTCCATGATGCAAAATTCCAATGGAGAGGCATGTACCCACTGCACCCCTCAATCCTGATGTTGTCATAGGAGGTAAGACTGGCAGGTTGGCCTCCTGTGCAAAAAATCCCCCAGCTCTAGCGATCCTGGAACAAATGTACAATATAGATATGCTGTGCCATGCTCAAGCAAAATATCTAGGCTGACAGACCAAGGCAGCAAATTCCCCTCAATTTTTTTTCTTCGGAATACACAAGTGATTTATTTAAGTGTGTGACCCCTTTAACTTTAGAGGGGACAGTTTGTGTGTGGCCTGCACTTGGATTGCAACACAGCTTACAGGGAACATTGCAAGGGAGTGCTGCACTGTTGGAGGTGCCTTTTTTTTTGTATGAGACATTAATATGTGGTCTCATCTGCCCTCTCAGGTGGATGTAAAAGATCCCATGGCACTATTCAAAGAAGGGGCTGGTGTGCTGATGAGCAGGGCACTGGCAAACTGGATGGGTGAGCTGATGCAATTTTGTAACCAGGAAAAGTTACAGACCAAGAACACTACACAAAATGTGTGAAAGTCTCATTATAAGAGAAAAAGTAAAAATATATAGATAGGAGGTGCAGTTTCCTGGTTTCTCGCTCGGTTTACATTGGTACTTTCTGAGCCCATCCTTACTGAAACTAAAGGGAGCTCCAGATGCTAAGGAGCTCTGAAAGGGCAAAGGCTTTTCTGCCATTTTTTCATGTGCAGTTTAACGGTATGATTTTAGTATTAAAAACTAGTTTAAAAGCCCTTGGTTATCATGATAGGGTTTAAAGAGCTGGATCTCTTTACTCCAGATATCAGGAAGATTTGATTGCAGTCTTTAAAATAATTAAAGAATTTTACTTCAGTGTCCATGAAGATAGAGTATTTCAATTAGATAGGTTTGAGAGAAGCAGGGTGGACAGGCAAGATTACAGAACCAAGGCGGGTAAGTGGAGTTAAGGGACAGATTAACCATGATCGAATTGAATGACAGAACAAGCTGGAGAGTTGAACTGCCTACTCCTGTTCCTATCTTCTTAATTATATGTTACCCAACCACGGAACTCGGTTAGATGTCAGATGCCCACTGCTCATTATGCCACCAACCATATCTGGAGGCCTTGGCACACCTGCTTTAAAATAACCATGGGGCAGGGGCTCCACAGGCTCTGGGTCAGAAAAGAGTCAGCTGCTGATTGGGCAACATGCTGTAAAATTACCTGTAACCAATGTGAGTTACAAGGAAGGCAGCACCGATGGCAGCCAAGCTCATCATTGCCCTGAACCTTCCTGTCTCGGCCTCCTTCCTGCTAAGCTATCTGCCATGTCCAACCAATGTGTTCTGCCACACACACAAAGCAAACAGGCACCCAGCACAACACATGGCACTGAGTACAAGAATCTAGGCTGACACACTAGTGCAGGAATGTACTATGCTGTCGGAAGTGCTGTCTGTTGCATTAGACATTAAACTTAGAGGGAACCAAGTGTCTTATATCCAGGTTTGCTGACGATTCAAAGCTAGGTGGGAAAGTAAGCTATGAGGAAGACGCAAAGAAGCTGCAAAAGGTGTATAGATTAAATAGTTGGCCAAGAAAGAGGGAAAATGTTAAATTATACACTTTGGTAGGAAGAATACAAAAGCAGAATATCTTTTTAAAACGTGAGACAAGTTGGTATTCAGAGAGATTTGGGTGATCTTGTACACGAATCACAGAAAATTAACATGCAAGTACAACAAGCAATCAGGAAGGCAAATGGTACCTTAGCCTTTATTTCAAGAGGGTTGCAGTATAAGAGTAAGGAAGTTTTGCAGCAATTATATCGGAATTTGGTGAGACCGTACCTGGAGTATTGTGGACAATTTTGGCCTCCTTATCTGAGGAAGGATATACTTGCCTTAGAGGAAGTGCAATGATTGACTTCCTAGCTGAGGGGAGATTGGGTAGGATAGGTCTATATTCTCTGGAGTTTAAAAGAATGAGAGGTGATCTCATTGAAACATAAAATTCAGAGAGGGCTTGACAGGGTAGATGTGAAGAGGATGTTTCACCTGACTGTGTTCTATTCCTGAAAGCCAGTTGTTGAAGGAACATACTGGACCCAATCTTTACTTAGTCTTACATTTATTTGCAGGGTAAAACATTTCAAAACAACACCTCCTAACTCAACCACACCACAATTTCAATAAGTATCTCTTTATATGTGCCCAAGTGAAACCCCAATTAATGCCCCCCGCCTGTATAAAATTAAAGCTGCGTTTGCTGACAATGCAGCCACTAGGTGGCGCAGTATTGGCACATGCGCAAATGCAGCCTCATCCACTGAAAAGACACTGCGACGTCCAGGCAGCTGCCAGTAATAAAGATGGCACTGCTCAATTTGTCACAAATAGCAAAAGCAGCCCTAAGCTCTTTGTATGATGCTTATTATTCTAACATATTGATTTTGGAAATAGATTCATACGGCTTACTCTCTTGTATAATTACAGCAGTGTAAATGGATTCTGGGCTATAATTCAGACAGAAGCTATCACGCTTTTCTTCGCCACTTCTTCCCCCTCGGCTACTTGCTCCCCGCCTTGCCACTTCCACACCTCGGCCGCTCACTCCCCGCTTCCCTCCACCCCCCATGGCTGCTCACTCCAAGCCTCGCTGCTTCCCTCTTCTTGGCCACTGGCTCCTGCGCCGCCCCATCACTCCTCGGCTGCTCACTCCCAGCCTTGCTGCTTCAGTAGCTCATTTCCTGCCCCCCGGCCGCTTCTTCAGGTATCACGGCAGGGAGCGATCGGCCGAAAGCGGAAGCGACGAGGCTGGGGCGAGTGGCCGAGAGGGGAAGTGTCAAGGCCTACAACAAGTGGCCAGGGTGAAAGCAGCGAGGGCAGGGGGGAATGGCTTAGGGAAGGTAGGGGCGAGGCAGGGATCGAGCAGCCAAGGGGGGAAGCGGCGAGGGCAGGGGCGAGTGGCTGAGGGAAGGCAGCGGTGAGGCGGGATGGAGCGGGAAATTGAAAATGGGGATGGCGGGAAGGAGCGGGGTACTGATCGGGGAATGGAGGCAGCGGTCACGGCTATTGAGGGGTGAGGACGTCATTGCGTGGTGACAACAGTGACACGTGCGCATTCATACTGGCAAATGTTCGCACACACTGATGACATACGCGATCGCTCTGCGCATGCTCTGCATTGTCAGGAGTCACTTTGTAAAATTAAACACAATTTTTAAAAATTATTTTACCGGATGAGTGTGTCACTGGCTAGGCCAGCATTTATTGCTCATTCCTAATAGCCCTTGAGAAGGTGGTGGTGAGCTGCCTTCTTGAAGCCCGGCAGTCCATCTGGCATAGGTACACCCGCAGTGCTGTTAGGGAGTTCCAGGACTTTGACCCAGCGACAATAAAGAAACGGCGATATAGTTCCAAGTCAGGATGGTGTGTGGCTTGGAGGGGAACTTGTAGGTGGTGGTCTTCCCATGCATCTGCTGCCTTTGTCCATCTAGGTGGTAGAGGTCACAGGTTTGGAAGGTGCTGTCGAGGCAACCTTGGTGAATTGCTGCAGTGCATCTTGTATATGGTACACACTGCTGCCACTGCGTCAGTGATGGAGGGAGTGAATGTTGAAGGTGGTTGATGGGGTGCCAATCAAGTGGGCTGCTTTGTCCTGTATGGTGTCGAGTTTCCTGAGTGTTGTTGGAGCCCCACTCATCCAGGCAAGTGGAGAGTATTCCATCACACTCCTGACTTGTGCCTTGTAGATGGTTGACAGGCTTTGGGGAGACAGGAGGTGAGTTACTCACTGCAGAATTCCCAGCCTCTGGCCTGCTCTTGTAGCCACAGGATTTATATGGCTGGTCCACTTCAGTTTCTGGTCAATGGTAACCCCCAGTATGTTAATAGTGGGAGATTCAGTGATGGTAATGCCATTGAATGTCAAGAGGAGATGGTTAGATTCTCTCTTGTTAGAGATGGTCATTGCCTGGCACTTGTGTCGTGTGAATGTAACTTGCCATTTCTCAGCCCAAACCTGAATGTTGTCCAGGTCTTGCTGCATCGGGACACGGACTGCTTCAGTATCTGAAGAGTCATGAACGAGGCTGAACATTGCTTCATCAGTGAACATCCCACTTCTAAACTTATGATGGAGGGAAGGTCATTGATGAAGCAGCTGAAGATGCTTTGGCCTAGGACACTACCCCGAGGAACTCCTGCAGTGATTTCCTGGGACAGAGATGATTGACCTTCAACAACCACAACTATCTTCCTTTGTGCTAGTTATGACTCCAACAAGTAGAGACTTTTCCCCCAGATTCCCATTGACTCCAGCTTTGTTAGGGCTCCTTGATGCTACACTTGGTCAAATGCTGCCTTTATGTCAAGGGCAATCACTCACTGCACCTCTTGGGTTCAGCTCTTTTGTCCATGTTTGGACCGAGGCTATAATGAGCTCAGGAGCTGAGTGGTCCTGGTGGAACCCAAATTGAGCATCAGTGAGTGAATTATTGCTGACACTTTCCATCATTTTGGTGATGATCGAGAGTAGACTGATGGGGCAGTAATTGGCTGGATTTGATTTGTCCTGTTATTTGTGTATAGGACATAACTGGGCAATTTTCCACATTGTCGGGTAGATGCCAGTGTTATAGTTGTACAAGAACAGCTTGGCTAGGGGTGCAGCTAGTTCTGGAGCATAATTCTTCAGTACTACAGCTGAAATGTTGTCAGAACCCATAGCCTTTGCTGTATCCAGTGCCCTCAACCATTTCTTGATATCATGTGGAGTTAATTGAATTGGCTGAAGACTGGCATCTATGATGCTGGGGATCTCAGGAGGAAGCCAAGTTGGATTATCCACTTGGCACTTCTGGCTGAAGATTGTTGCACATGCTTCAGCCTTGTCTTTTGCACTGATATGCTGGGCTCCCCCATCATTGAGAATGGGGATATTTGTGGAGCCTCCTCCTCCTGTTAGTTGTTTAATTGTCCACCACTATTCACGACTGGATGTGGCAGGACTGCAGAGTTTTGATCCGATCCATTGATTGTGGGATTGCTTAGCTCCGTTGATCACATGCTGCATCTGTTGTTTGGCATGCAAGTAATCCTGTGTTATAGCTTCACTGGGTTGACGCCTCATTTTTAGGTATGCCTGATGCTGCTCCTGCATTGTTCCCCTGCACTCTTCATTGAACTAGGGTTGATCCCCTGGCTTGGTGGTAATGTTAGAATGTGGGATATGCCAGGCTATGAGGTTACCGATTGTGGTTGAACACAGTTCTGCTGCTGCCAGTGGCCCTCAGCACCTCATGGATGCCCAGTTTTGAGTTGCCAGATCTGTTCAAAATCTATACCATTTAGCAGTGGTAGTGCCACACAACGTGATGGAAGGTATCCTCAGTGTAAAGATGGGACTGTGCGATGGTCACTCTTATCAATACTATCATCGGTAGGTGCAACTGTGATAGGTAGACTGGTGAGGACAAGGTCAAGTAGGTTTTTCCCTCCTGCTGGCTCCTTCACTGCCTGCTGCAGACCCAGTCTAGCAGCTATATACTAGTCTAGAACGAGGAGTCACAATACAGTCTCAGGATAAGAGGTCAGCCATTTGGAACTGAGTTGAGGAGAAATTTCTTCATTCAGAGGTTTGTGAATCTTTGGAATTCTCTATCCCAAAGAGCTGTGGATGCTCAGTCATTAAGTATATTCAAGACTGAGAGCAGTAGATTTTTGGACACTAAAGGAAATCTAGGGATTTGGGAATAGGGTCGGAAAGTGGAGTAGATGTAGAAGGTAATCGTATTGAATGGCAGAGCAGGCTCGAACCATCAAATAGCTCACTCTTGCTCCTATTTCTTGTTTTCTTATGTAAAACACAGGGTTATCCTGAGGTCATGGAAGGTGCTATATAACTGCAAGTTCTTTCTTTTTTGAACAGCAACATCAGCATGATGTGGCTGCCCAATGTCCCCACACTGTTGCACTTCCCAAAGTACAGAGGCCACTGAAGGAAGCTAATGGGCCAGCAGGTTGAAACTACTCTTCTGCCTTTATTGTGAACTCTTGTTCTGTACACTGTGACTCACCTGGTTCTGCCTTGACAAACTCAAACACTGAACCCTCCAGAACATGCTTGCTGGTGTTTGCAGATGTTGGTAGAGAACTGGGAGGCGCTATTATGCTCTGACCCACTGATGCTGCTTTCCAGGCCTTCAATGATAGAAAAGAGCAAAATGTTAAAATGCTGCCTCCAATGCAAAACTTCAATTGGAAAACAAACATTGCAATATAACAAAAGCAAAACATTGCGAACGTTGAAAATCTGAAATCAATGCAGAAAATGCCTGAAAACATTCAGCAAGAAGATCAGACAATGTCTGTAGAGACAGAGACATAGATGGAAACCAGCGGTAGGAGGCAGGAGACGGGGACCCTTGGGGATGGTCATCAGCAATCACGATCATGTGAAAGGTTTTGGTTCGGCAACGGGTTGGCCAGTCCTGGGATAGGCATCAGATTGGGGCAGGAGTCACCCAATTGCAGCAGGGGCTAGAGCAAGGCCTCAATTGGAGTAGACGGTTTTTTAAAGACCCAGAGGGAAAACTCCTGCTCCTCTTGGCCCACAAGAAGTGCTGAGAAAGACATTTAACTGGCAGCTCCTGCCTTCCTTTTGCTTTTGGATTTCCTGACATATGCAGTGAACAGCAGTGAATCTTAAATCAGGCTCTCAATTGCACTGTATGAGCCTTATGTAAATATGCTAAATGAAGTGTCCCAACTCTCCATGGCTTGACACTCACATGCCTCACAACCCATCACTATAAAAATGGTGGCAGGTGCGCACGCATTGGATCAGGGTCACATTTCGTATTTTTTAGGGTTTAACTCCCCAAGTTCCTCCTGCACAGACTGCGTGTGGGGTTAATCTGGAGGCCAATCTTACAGGTTGATGACCTTTGATCAGAACAGATTTAGGATGTTAAGAGATTCAACAGTTTTTAAGCAAGTACAGAGCCAGGCAAGGAGGCCAAAGAAAGAAAGAAAGAGCCAGGGGAAAGGTAGGGGAGGGCATTCTGGGAAAGAACAAGAGGGAAGATTTGTGTTAGGGTGGAGGACAGGAGTGATTAAGTGACAAATGCGATGATGGTGCTTGGTTAAATAGGGTGATAATGAAACAAGTAAAGAAAGGAATAATGTGTCAGGGGAGGTATAAATGGTTCCAACAGAATAGCAGAGGGGGAGGGAAGTATGGAAAATCTGGCAAAGCCTCCCATGGTTCGAAAATGTGGCAGAGTAAGGTGAATACATCCCAGGGTGCAGACCACCTTAGTGGCCATGAACCGTAGGGGATACCCCCCACCCCCCTCCCCTCACTGAACCCCAAGCACCAGCCCATACCTCTTCCACTGCCAGTGCTTCTCATGCAGCCATCCTCCATTACAAGCACCTGCTGTCTGCAAAAATGGTGGTTGATATAAAATTGTCAAATATTTGAATTAAACTCCATCAACCTGAATCTTTAACTCTGTTTCTCTCCACACAGATGCTCCCTGACCAGCTGAGTGTGTCAGCTTTTTCTGTGTTTATTACAAAATAATAACTGTGTGGTTCTGTTGGTGAGTTCGGATAACGAAAGTCAGTTTTTATCTGCTGAAATAAACACACTTTTTTATGGGACTTGTTTCAAGTTCTTATTTTTTCTGCTTTTTGACATTAAAAAAATCAGGAGGGAGGAAATTTTCTTTCTTTGGCCTCCTTGTCTCGAGAGACAATAGCTAAGCGCCTGGAGGTGGTCAGTGGTTTGTGAAGCAGCGCCTGGAGTGGCTATAAAGGCCAATTCTAGAGTGACAGACTCTTCCACAGGCGCTGCAGATAAAATTGGTTGTTGGGGCTGTTACACAGTTGGCTCTCTCCTTGCACTTCTGTCTTTTTTCCTGCCAACTGCTAAGTCTCTTCGACTCGCCCCTCTTTAGCCCCGGCTTTAATGCTGTCCGCCAGCTCTGGCGATCACTGGCAACTGACTCCCATGACTTGTGGTCAATGTCACAGGACTTCATGTCGCGTTTGCAGAGGTCTTTAAAGCAGAGACATGGACGGTCGGTGGGTCTGATACCAGTGGCGAGCTCGCTGTACAATGCGTCCTTGGGGATCCTGCCACCTTCCATGCGACAGTGAAGAAGGTTGTCTAAGGTTACAACAGGATATAGATCAACTGGGAAAGTGGGCAAGGGATTGGCAAAGGGAATTTAACGCAGACAAGTATGAAGTGATGCATTTTGGGAAGTTAAACCAGGGCAGGATATATACAGTGAATGGCAGGGCCCTGGGGAGTGTTCTTGAGCAGAGAGACCTTGGGGTGCAAGTACATAGTTCCCTGAAAGTGGCAACACGGGTAGACAGGGTGGTGAAGAAGGCCTTTGGCATGCTTGCCTTCATCGGCTGAGGCATTGTGTACAAGAGTTGGGACATCATGTTACAGTTGTACATAACGTTGGTTCGGCCGCATTTGGAGTACTGTGTGCAGTTCTGGTCACCGCACTACAGAAAAGATGTGATTAAGCTAGAGAGGGTGCAGAAAAGATTCACAAGGATGTTGCCTGGTTTGGAGGGCTTGAGTTATAAAGGGAGATTGGAAAGGCTACGTCTGTTTTCCCTGGAGCGAAGGAAGCTGAGAGGGGACATGATGGAGGTATATAAAATTATGAGAGGCATAGATAGGGTAGATAGCCAGAGTCTGTTTCCCATGGTAGGGGTGACTAAAACTAGAAGGCATAGATTTAAAGGGGATCAAAGGGGTAAATTTTTCACACAAAGAATAGTGGGTATCTGGAATGAGCTGCCTGAGGAGGTGGTGGAGGCAGGAACAGTAGCAACAATTAAGAGGCATCTGGACAGGTACTTGAATGAGCAAGCCATAGAGGGATATGGAATTAATGCAGGCAGGTGGGATTAGTACAGATAGGCATTATGGTCGGCATGGACGCGGTGGGCCGAAGTGCCTGTTTCTATGCTGTACGATTCTATGACACTATAAATTAAAATATAATCCATGTTGTTAAAATCAGATTTTAATCCAGTGGAGTTAGAAGGGTTTAAGAATAATTCTCCTGAACACATTTCAGAAATTTCTCCCCCTCCTTAAACTTTACTCTAATACTATCCCATATCGATATTTGGATAATTGAAGTCCCCCAATATCACCACTCTATCGTTAGAATCAGAGAAAGTTTACGGCACAGAAAGAGGCCACTTGGCCCATTGTGCCCGTGTCAGCCGTAAAACGAGCCACCCATTCTAATCCCACCTTCCAGTATTTGGTCGTACCCCTGTAGGTTATGACATTTGAGGTGCATATCCAGACAACTTTTAAATGAGTTGAGTGTTTCTACCTCTACTACCCTTTCAGGCAGTGAACTCCAGAACCCTACCACCTATGGGTGAAAACACTTTTCCTCATCTCTCCTCTAATCTTTCTACCAATCACTTTAAATCTATGTTCTTGCACATCTCTCTGATTTCCCTGCATATTTGCTTCTCTATCTCTCATTATTTGGAGGCTTATGAAATACCCCTAGTAACATGATCATCACCATTTTGCATCTCAACACTAACTAAATGGATTCTGTCCTTTCGCACTCAAGGACATCTGCTCTTTTCAACACCACAATGTCTTCCCTAATCAGTCCTGCACCCACCTCCCTTTTTTCCTTTGCTATCTTTTCTGAGCACTTTAAAGGGCCAGATTTTATTCCAGTGATGAGGGTCCCGGAGGTGGGCTGGAAGGTGGGGGGTGGGGGGAAGAACAGCCTCAGTTCTCCGTCAGACCCCCAGTACAATTTAACGGCGGGCAGCTAATCAACTGCCCGCCATCGGGGGCGCCATCCCTTCAAGGGACAAGATCCCACCTCCAGAGCTACCAGCCAATATGAGGGCCAGCAGCTCTGCAGTATCGGCAGCGGCAATGGGAATGGTGGCCACTGCCGGTACGACAAGAGGCCTGCATGCCGAAGATGTCGAAAACCCCAGGATTCAGGTGAATGGGGTTGGGTTCGACGGGTTAGTCAGGCAGACCCTGGCGATGAGGTAGGGCTGGCTGGTTTGGTGAGGCTGGGTATTGTCTTTCCGGGAGGTGGAGGGGTGGGGGGCGTGGGTTGGTCATCGCCACTGGGGGGAGAGGTGGCTTTCTGGGGGCCATGGATTGTTTCCCCTGACTCCAGAGGAGGCCGCCAGATGGCTCCATGTGGCAGCAGGCCCCTCCATGTTTCATAAAATTGGAGTGGATATGGGAAGCTGCCCTTGATTGACCATTATTTGGCCACTTAAGGGCCTCAATAGGCTGGGGAGGTAAGACCGTGCTCGGCCTTCCCCGCCCCAGACAAAATAGCAGGGGCCACGACCAAGTCAGGCACACCACCTCTTCCCATTTTATTTGCACCCCTGTCTCCGTTCCCGATAAAACCCTGCCCTTTGTAGCCTTGAATATTAAGTGCTTAGTCTTCACCATTTTAAAGCCACGTTTCTCTTATTGCCACTACATTATATTTCCACATGGCAATTTGTGCTTGTAGCTCACCAACCTTATTCACCTTTATGCGTTTACAAATATCCATTGTAAACCTGTCTTTGTATTTCTAAAAGTCCTTCTCACTCTGCAAAATTTGGCAGAGCCACATGGATATGTTAGTACAAACGACCAAAAGCTTGGTCAAAGAAGTAGCTTTTAAGGGGCATCTTAAAAGAGAAGCTAGACAAGTACATGAGGGAGAAAGGATTATAAGGGTTAGATGAAGAGGGGAGGGAGGAGGCTTATTTGGAGCATAAACACCAGCATTGACCTGTTGGGCCAAATGGCCTGTTTCTGTGCTGTAAATATTTTGCAATGCTTTGTTTGTAAACCGCCAGGCTGGTCCCCACCTTGCACACTTAGAAATTTGTACATTGAAATTGTGAATGTAACATTTAAAATGAAGAGCACAGTTTACTTTTAAAATGGTCGCTTGGGCCAGTTCCTTAATGGTGAAAATGCTGCTGGTCTCGTAGATATATTTTCATCACCTCTTGGAAGTTGCTAGAAACAGCAGCAAAAAGAAAACCCTCAAAGAACTGGGAACGATCTGAAGGTGCTTTTATATTATAGGGGTGCAGCCAATGGTTCTCTCGCTGGCTAAACTCCATCGTGAGGACCTTTATACACTTGGAAAATTTTGCTATCAATAAAGGGGGCAGTTCCCATGAACAGAGCAATTGGATATTTCTAATTCTAAACAGAGGAGACTAATGTACCAGAGAGAGGTCAATCATCCTAGACAGAAGAGAAACAACCTTGTGATCTAACAGTACATTATGCTGGATTCTAGTGTGGAAGGCGGGTGTGTAAAGGGAAGCCATCAATCATGGGTTACCATCCTCCAATGGGCTTGACGGCAGTGATTAGGTAAGAGACAGTATTAAGCTGATAGAAAAATAAATGCAAGAAAAAATAGAAATTCAGTAGACTGGGACAGCTATAAAAATAAAGGGAAAAGATGAAAGTAATAAGAGGTGAAAAAATATGAACACAAATTTTCAAAAAATATCAAAACTTACAGTAAAAGATTTTATAAATATATGAGGAGGAAGAGCAGTAAGGGGGCATATGTGCCCATTAAAGATCGACACAGGTGAGACAGTAATGAAAAATAGGGAAATGGCAGATTTGTTAAATGTTTTGTATCTGTTTTCACAATGGAGAAAAAGGACAAAATAACACTCATACAAGGGAACCTAAAAATAAGACAAGGGAGGAACCTAACAGACTTAATATGTTTAAAACATTGGTGATGGAGAAAATAATGGGACTTAAGATACACCACTTGCCAGGAACTGATGGTTTGGATCCTGGGATATTAAAAGGAGTAAGTCAGCAAATTGCAGAAGTATTCGTCATAATTTTTCAATGCTATTTAGATTTGGCAACTGTGCCTTTGTATTGGAAAGTTGCAAATGTCACTCCATTATCTAAGAGCAGAGGAAGAAAACAGGTACAAACAGGAAGCAAAAGGCGAGTGAAATGTTGGCTTTTATCCCAAGAGGGATGGAATACAAAGGGGAGGAAGTTATGCTTCAGTTGTAGCGTCTTAGTTAGACCCCATTGGAGTGCTGTGCTGAGCATTTGCAACCATCTTCAGTGAGAAATGCCGAGTGAACGATCCATCTCGGCTTACTCCTGAGGTCCTCAGCATCACAGATGCCAGTCTTCAGCCAATTCAATTAACTTCACAAGAAATGGCTGAAGGCCAAGGCTACGGGCCCTGACAGCATTCCGGCTGTAGTACTGAAGACCTGTGCTCCAGAACTAGCTGCGCCTTTAGCCAAGCTTTTTCAGTGCAGCTATAACACTGGCATCTACCCAACAATGTGGAAAATTGCCCAGGTATGTCCTGTCCACAAAAAGTAGGACAATTCCAATCTGGTCAATTACTGCCCCATCAGTCTACTTTTAAGCATCAGCAAAGTGATGGAAGGTGTCATCGACAGTGCTATCTAGTGGCTCTTACATAGCAAAAAGCTGATCACTGATGGTCAGTTTGGGTTCCGCCATGGCCACTCAGCTCCAGATCTCATTACAGCCTTGGTCCAAACATGGACAAAAGAGCTGAGTTCAAGATGTGAGGTGGGAGTTAATATCAAGGCAGCATTTGACTGAGTGTGGCATCAAGGAGCCCTAGCAAAATTGAAGTTAATGGGAATCAGGGGGAAACTCTCCACTGGTTGGAGTCATAACCAGCACAAAGGCAGATGAATATGGTTGTTGGAGGCCAAACAGCTCAGCTCCAGGACATCACTGCAGGAGTTCCTCAGGGTAGCGTCTTAGGCCCAACCATCTTCATCTGCTTCATCAAAGGCCTTCCCTCCATCAATGGCCTTCCCTCCATCATAAGGTCAGAAGTGGGGATGTTCGCCAATGATTGCATAGTGTTCCGTACCATTCATGACTCCTCAGATACTGAAGCAGTCCATGTACACATGCAGCAAGACCTTGTCAAAATTCAGGCTTGGGCTGATAAGTGGTAAGTAACATTCGTTCCACGCAAGTGCCTGGCAATGACGATCTCCAACAAGAGAGCATCTAACCATCTCCCCTTGACATTCAAATAAAAGAAAAATACTGCACTTGCTGGAAATCTGAAATAAAAACAAGAAATGCTGGAAATACACAGCAGGTTTGGCAGCATCTGTGGAGAGAGAAGCAAAGTTAACGTTTCAGGTCAGTGACCATCAGAACTGGGCATTACCATCGATGAATCCCCCACCATCAGCATCATAGGGTATCACTGATCAGACACTTAACTGGACCAGCCACATAAATACTGTGGATACAAGAGAAGGTGAGAGGCTGGGAATTCTGCAGCGAGTAATTCACCTTCTGAGTCGCCAGAGCCTGTCCACCATCTACAAGGCACAGATCTGGACTGTTATGGAATATTCTTCACTTGCCTGGATGAGTGCAGCTGCAACAACACTCAAGAAATTTGACATGTTCAAGGACAAAGCAGCCTGCTTGATTTGCACCCCATCCACCACCTTTAGCATTCACACCCTTCACCGCTGGCACACAGTAACATCTACAAAATGCACTACAGCACCTCACCAAGGCTCCTACGACAGCACCTTCCAAAGCCACGACCTCTACTACCTAGAAGGACAAGAGCAGCGGACGCATGGGAACACTCCACCTACAAGTTGCCCTCCAAGCCACACACCATCCTGACTTGGAATTATATTGCTGTACCTTCACTGTCGCTGGGTCAACATCCTGGAACTCCCTTAACAGCTCTGCGGGTGTGCCTACACCACATGGACTGCAGGGGTTCAAGAAGCTGGCTCACCACCACCTTCTCAAGGGCAATTAAGAATGGACATAAATGCTGGCCTAGCCAGCGATGCCCACGTTCCCTGAACGAATAAAAAAAGTTCTGGGCACCACATGTCAGTTAGGAGGAGATGCAGCATAGACTCTCCAGGCAAATGGCATATTGGCCTTTATTGCAAGGGGATTGGAGTACAGGAATAAAGACTTACTAAAATTGTACAGGGCTTTGGTGAGACAGCACCTGGAATACTGTGTGCAGTTTTGGTCTCGACATTTAAGGAAGGGTATACTTGCACTGGAGGCAGTGCAGTGAAGATTTACTAAATTGGTCCCTGGGATGAGGGGGTTGTCCTATGATGAGAGGCTGAGTAAATTGGGCCTGTATTCTCTGGAGTTTAGAAGAATGAGAGGCGATCTAATTGAGACATGCAAGTTTCTGAAAGGGATGGATAGGATAGAAGCTGAGAGATTGTTCCCACTGGTCAGGGAATCGAGAACACAGGGACACAGTCTCAGGATAAGGGGTCCATCATTTCAGGACTGAGATGAGAAATTACTACACTCAAAGGGTTGTGAATCTTTGGAATTCCCACTCCAGAGGGTTGTGGATGCTCCATTATTGAATACATTTAAGGATGGCATAGATAAATATTTGGTCTCACAGGGAATCAAGGGATATGGGGTGGGCGGGCAGGAAAGTGGAATTGAAGCCCAAGATCAGCCATGATTATATTGAATGGCGGGGCAGGCTCGATGGGCCATTTGGTCTACTTCAGCTCCTATTTCTTGTGTTCTTGTAATCCCAGACCCTATCACACTCTTACCTACTCCCACCACATAGGCTACCCAACCCTGGGAATTCATTGCCCCCAAACACATTACTTGGCCCCGAATCCCCATTCTACCTCCCCCTCTCTTTCAGTGAGCCAGCAAGGCTTGGTGAGCTGAATGATCTTTTGTGCTGTACTAACTTGTGAGGACAGGTTGCATAGACTTGCATTATATTCCCTTGAGTTTAGAAGCTCGAGTGGTGATATAACAGATGTGTTTAAAATGATGAAGTCATTCCATAGAGAAAGAAAAAATATTTTCTCAGGTTGGCAAATCCAGAACAAGAGGACACAATCTTAAAATTAGAGTGAGGCTGGTCAGGAGTGAAATTAGAAAACACTTTTTCACACAAAGTAGCAGCAACATGGAATTTTTCCTCCAGAAGGCTGCTGATGCTGGGGGTCAATTGAAATTTTCAAGATGTACGGATAGATTTTTGTTAGGTGTGGATATCAAAGGATATGGAGCAAATATGGGTAAATGGAGTTGTGATACAAATCAGCCATGAGCTGATGGCTAAGGGAGTAAACACGACTAAATCTGGAGTGGAGTCCCATTAGGCACTTGGTGTTTCCCTCAAGTTAGCACCTTCCAGCATCTCCTGCAACTGAATAGGCCCCAGACATATAGGCTTTCGTCTTTCCTCTGGACACCAGCCGATGAGGTCGAGAGGGGGGTGCAGATGCTAGGCAAGTCTGCACCTCCTAAAACCATGCCAAGGCTATGCAGCAAACAAAGAAAGATAACCCTTCGGCTTGGAAGCTGGAATGTGAGTATATGTGTCCTGGAACGAACAGTGACCCACACTCCACAGCTGGTGTATGCAAGACAGTGAGCTACACAAGCTCAGTATTGACATTGCCGCTGTACAAGACACCAGATTAGCTGACACAGGCTCTATTCGAGAGGCTAATTACACCTTCTACTGGCACGGAAAGAGTGCTGAAGATCACCGTGAACATGGTGTAGGCTTCGCAGTGAGCAACCAGCTGACACACTGAGCCACCAGTAATAACCTCGAAGTGCCTCATCTCCCTGAGGTTATCATCTGATGGAGGCACGGTTAACATCATATGCACCTAAGCACCAACTCTGAACAGCAGCAATTCAGATAAAGAGCATTTCAATGACTCTCTAGGTGACATTCTGAGGTACATCCCAAATGGCAAGAGGCGATTCACCCTGGGTGACTTCAACGCTCGTGTTGGGGCAAACAGACAGTGATTCATGTGCCTCGGTTGTCATGGGGTGGGCAAGATCAACAATAATGGCAATGCCTTCTTGAACTTTGTGCCCTGAATGAATTCTACATCATCAACACCTTCTTCCAGGCAGACATCGCCACAAGATATTGACACTAGGCCTAGTCATCACGTGGAGGTGTAATCTGCCCAGTGTTCTTCACACCTGCACCAACCATAGCCCAGATTGTGACACTGACCATTCACTCTGTTATTAGCAGCAGAGTGAAGGTGAGCCCCTGAAAGTTCCACAGCTCCAAACATGACAGCCTGCCACACATCAATATCCCTTGCATAAGGAATGATGCCAAATATCCAGCACTTCGCACTGTAGCTAGAACACTTGCTACCAGCCAAATCCTTAACAGGAAGCACTGATGCCAGCATCGATGAAGCTTGGAAGTCACTGAGCTCAATCATCAATGAAGCAGCAGAAACATCATTTGGTAAAGGCAGAACCTGCAACAAGGGCTGGTTTGAGACCTACTCAGCTGAGATGATATCTGTCATTGATGCAAAAAACAAAGCCTACGTGATTGTTACGACCAGGTGAGCAAGATGTCCAGGGACACCTTTTAGCCTTCATCTGGTCTTATTGTAACAGGGTTTAATTTTTAAACACACTGTCTTTTGAGCTTCCCCTTGGTGAATCCTTGTTCACCACTTTCCAAATATAAGGCAAAGAAATGAGCCTAAACAGTCTTTCTTAGGTTAAAGAAGAAAAGTGAAATTTATTAAACCTTAAACTTAAACTCTAATATGGTAAACGCCTACAGATACATGCCATGCCCCACTCTAGCATGCATACGCGATACGCAGATGCAAATAGGGACAGAAAAGAGCAGAAAAAAATAAAGTAAAAAGGTTTGAGGCAATCTCTGAAGAGGGGTTTTTACTGTGCTTTGAGCTCACTGTAGTCCTTGATTGTAGGTAGTCTAGCTTTTCGTTGGGGCCCGTATTCTTCTTAAGCCTTGTTCATTGCAGGAGACTTTTCTCTCTTGGGGTTCATGTGTCTTCAATGGGTCTTCAGTTCTGTGAGAAAGAGATGGGAGCAGACAGGAGAGAGATCTTTTCAGTCCAGGAGCAAACAGTTTTCTGAGTTCAAATTCCCTGTGGCAAGTTCAAATTCAAAAAAACTCCAACAGTTAGTCATGTGACTAAACTGGTCTGACCATGTCTGTTTGTGTATTTGGCCATTTTAGCAGTTAACCTGGAATGCCATCCTCTCCACCTTTAACGTCTGGTAATCAACAGTCCATTGTTGATTAAATTGGAGCAGAGAGTGGCCCCTTTGTCCGTTCCACGTACTGTCTATTACTATGCAAAAAAGGTCTTTCCGGCAAGGGGCCTGGCAATTCCTTGTGATAGGCCCTCTTTTCCTCCCAGCAGCAATTTTAAGTTTTAATGTTTATGTGGCGAAATAATGTGTGCCTCATTCTTAGCAGGTGGGGGCCTGCATGACAATGATGCACAAATAAACCCAACAGCTAAGACAGTGCATGACCTGAAAGTAGCCAAGACAGCCTTGCAAAAGAGAGGGAGATACTGTGGAAACAAACACTGGATCAGCTTGTGTCACAAAATCTAAACTGCATTTGACAAAGGACATCTACGAGCTATGTACAAAGGGATCAAGAGGGCACTTAGCCCTGCCATCACCAAAGTTGTTCCACTGAAGTCGGCAGATGGTGAAGTATTCACTGACAGAAGTAAACCGATATCCCACTGGGCTGAACACAACGGAATCCCAGCCAAATTGCTCAAGTATGGAAAGTCCTATCTATAACCACACCTTATGACCTTCTCCTTCTTTGCTGGAAAGTAGGCTCTGTTCCACAGGAGATGCGTGACACCAAGATCATCACAATATACAAAAACAAATGTGACAGAGGAGACTGTAACACCTACAAGGAGATCTCACTCCATAACGTCACAGAGAAGGCCTTTGCTAGGGTCATACTGAAAAGACTCCATTTACTTGCAGACCGAGCGTACACGGAAGCACAGTGTGGTTTCTGTGCCAGCCGATCTACGGTGGATATGATCTTCTCCATAAGGGAGCAGAGTATACCCCTTTACCTTACTTTTGTAGATCTCACTAAGGCATTCAACATCATCAGCAAAGCAGGGCTCTACAGGATTTGGGGGAAAAATTGGCTGCTCAGTCTCATCCGCTCCTTCCATAACAACATGTATTGCACTGTATAGTTTGATGGCTCCACTTCCAACAGTTTCGGAGTGAAGGATGGAGTGAAACAGGGTTGTGTCCTAGACCTCAATCTATTTGGCATCTTCTCCATGCTCCTGACCTTCACCTTCCTTGCAGATATGGAAGGAGTCCACTTGCACAGTATGTCAGACGGCAAGCTCGACAATCTATCAAGACTGAAAGCGAAGACAAAAACACATCACGTCCTGATCAGAGAAATCCTCGACGCTATGATACTACGCTAGTCGCTCACGTGAGCTACAAAGACTTATGGACTGTCTCTCCCATGCCTGTAACTTGTTCTCCTTGACTATAAACATCAAGAAAAACAAGGTGTTGCACCTCTGCCCCTGATCACACTAAATAGCATCCCACTAGAAGTGGTTAGCAAATTCTGCTACCTTGGGTCCACAGTGACAGACTATCTGTCCCTTGATGCAGAACTCGATACACACGTTGGAAAAGCAGCTACCACCTTTGGCCGACTTGTGAAATGCACATGTGATAACACCAAGCTGACCCTTAGGACCAAGCTAATGGTTTATAAGGCCAGTGTTCTCAGTTCTTTGCTGTATGGCTGTGAAACATGGGCGACTTACAGCTACCAGGAAAAGCAGCTCAATAATTTCCATCTTCACTATCTGTGGTGCATTATGGGTATATCCTGGCTGGACAAAATATAAAACGTGGCAGTCCTCTCAAAAGCAGAGCTCCCAAGTGTGTTGGCACTAATCAAATAGAGCCAGCTTTGGTGGATCGGACATGTCTGCAGGATGGAAGACGGTAGCATACCCAAAGACCTTCTGTATGATGAGGTAGCCAGGGCCAGACGACCAGTGGGGCGCCCAAAGCTCCACTTCAAGAATGCTTGCAAGTGTTACATGAAGGCCCTAAATGTCAACTATCACACTTGGGAATCATCAGCTGGTGAAAGAGGGAATTGGCGACACATTCTGTGGACTGGTGTGCAATACCACGATGGCCAATGGTTACAGCAGCTTGGCAACAGGCGCCAACGTCAAAACAACAACTCACAGCATCACTTGGCAGCTTCACATGCAGCGCTTGTGGCAGAACCTGCCTCTCAAACATTGGCCTTCACAGCCATCAGCAAAGGTGCACCAAGAGAGGACCCCCCATCTAAATGGATTGCTTGCTGCGTGTTCATGATCTTTCATTGATGGAGGAATGCCAGCCAGGATATAAATCAGCCATGAGCTCATTGAATGGCAGAACTGGGTGGAGACAATGAATGGTCTATTTGTATTCCTATGCACAAGCTGAGGTCGGGCTCCGGAGGCTGCTATTCTCCATTTCAGTATTCCTCCCTTTCAACTAGAGTGGGCGGGGGGGAAGGGTTGAGATGGGAAGGGTTGGGGTGTGAGGTGGATAGGGAGGGAGTAGGATGGGGAGGCAGAGAGGGAGTGAAGGGGGAAGCAGTGGGAGGGGGAATGGGAGTGAGATGAGGTGGGAGGGAGGGTGGTGTGGTTGGGAATGCGATGGGGAGGGAGTGTGAGATGGGAGGGGAAAGAGATTGAGATGGGGAGGGGGTGTGAGGTGGGGAGGGGAGAGGGAGTGTGAGATGGGGAGGGGGATGAGATTGGGAGGGGAAAGAGAGTGGGATGGGAAATGGTGGGATGAAATGGGGAGGAGGAAGAGATGGGGAGTGGAGTGGCGCGGAGCTGGTGAAGTGGGGTGAGATTGGGAGGGGAAAGAGAGTGGGATGGGAAATGGTGGGATGAGATGGGGAGGAGGAAGAGATGGGGAGTGGAGTGGCGCGGAGCTGGTGAAGTGGGGTGAGATGGGGAAGGGATGGGAGGGTAGGAGGAGTGAGATGAGGAGGTGGGAGTGAAATGGGGAGAGAGAGGGGGTGAGATGGGGAGTGGGCAGGGTTGAGGGAGAGATTGGGAGGGGAGGAGAAGGGGGTAGGAGGTGGAAGAGATTGGGCGGCTGGAGTGAGATGGGGAGGGCAGCAGGTATGATGAGAAGGAAAATGGGGAGTGAGATTGAGGGGGAGTTGGATGGTTTAAGAGGGGAGTGAGTTGGGGAAGGGCAATGACATGGGGAGGGTGAGTGAGGTGGGGAGGGGGTGAGAGCGGGTGGGTGGGTGAGATGGGTGGGGGCTGACTGCAGACAGGTTTCATGGTGGAAGGCGGGACCGGTGTTCAGTGGGTGGGGCTCCATGGCGTTGGGCGTGGCCGAGGTGCAGTGGGTGGGGCTCCGTGGCGGTGGGCGTGGCTGGTGTGCAGTGGGTGGGGTTCCGTGGCAGTGGGCGTGGCCGGTGTGCAGTGGGTGGGGCTCCGTGGCGGTGGGCGTGGCCGGTGTGCAGTGGGTGGGGCTCCGTGGCGGTGGGCGTGTCCGAAGTGCAGCGGGTGGGGCTCCGAGGCGGGGGACGTGGCCGGTGTGCAGTGGGTGGGGCTCCGTGGCGGTGGGCGTGGCCGGTGTGCAGTGGGTGGGGTTCCGTGGCGGTGGGCGTGGCCGGTGTGCAGTGGGTGGCGTTCCGTGGCGGTGGGCGTGGCCGGTGTGCAGTGGGTGGGGCTCCGTGGCGGTGGGCGTGTCCGAAGTGCAGTGGGTGGGGCTCCGAGGCGGGGGGCGTGGCCGGTGTGCAGTGGGTGGGGCTCCGTGGCGGTGGGCGTGGCCGGTGTGCAGTGGGTGGGGTTCCGTGGCGGTGGGCGTGGCCGGTGTGCAGTGGGTGGGGCTCCGTGGCGGTGGGCGTGGCCGATGTGCAGTGGGTGGGGCTCCGTGGCGGTGGGCGTGGCCGGTGTGCAGTGGGTGGGGCTCCGAGGCGGGGGGCTTGGCAGGTGTGCGGTGCTCTGTGGCGGCCGCTTCTTGCGGGCTGTCCCCAGTTACCGGTGTCTGTAGTGCGGGCCCTTCCTCTGTCCGCCATGCCGGCTGTGTGAGGCGCTGAAGCTGCAGGATGTGTAGCAGCGGGGAGCTGGTCACCGACTTTCTCCGTTATAAACTGTTACAGAGAGGCCACAGCTGGAGCCGGCTGTGTGAGCAGAATGGAGCGGCGGGCTTGGGGCCTCAGCCAGACGAGGGAGCCGCTGAAAACGGTAGGCCTGAGGCCGAGCGGGCCTGCCAGGCCCTGAGGGATGCCGCCGAAGAGTTCGAGTTGCGTTACCGCCGGGCTTTCAACGATTTGTCGGCCCAGCTCCGCGTCACCCCGGACACGGCCTACCGGCGCTTCGAGCAGGTGGTGGGCGAGCTGTTCCGGGACGGCGTTAACTGGGGCCGGCTGGTGGCTTTCTTCTGCTTCGGGGCAGCGCTGTGTGTGGAGAGTGCCGAGAAGGAGATGGGCGCGCTGGTGCCGCGCATCGCCGACTGGATGAGCACCTACTTGGAGAGTAACCTTGACCCCTGGATCCGGCAGCACGGTGGCTGGGTAAGGGTCGCTTCCTTGTTCCATTCACCAGCTCCTAGTGAACAGGAGATCCTCCCTGTGACCCTGTACCACTCATATACCCTATCCCACCACACGGGAGACCTGTGATCCTACCGCACTCATATACCCTATCCCACCACACGGGAGACCTGTGACCCTACCGCACTCATATACCCTATCCCACCACACGGGAGACCTGTGACCCTGCTCCACTCATATACCCTATCCCACCACACGGGAGACCTGTGATCCTACCGCACTCATATACCCTATCCCACCACACGGGAGACCTGTGACCCTGCTCCACTCATATACCCTATCCCACCACACGGGAGACCTGTGATCCTACCCCACTCATGTACCCTATCCCACCACACAGGGTACCTGTGATCCTGCTCCACTCATGTACCCTATCCCACCACACAGGGTACCTGTGATCCTGCTCCACTCATGTACCCTATCCCACCACACAGGGTACCTGTGATCCTGCTCCACTCATGTACCCTATCCCACCACACAGGGTACCTGTGACCCTGCTCCACTCATATACCCTATCCCACCACACGGGAGACCTGTGACTCTACCGCACTCATGTACCCTATCCCACCACACAGGGTACCTGTGATCCTACCCCACTCATGTACCCTATCCCACCACACAGGGTACCTGTGACCCTGCTCCACTCATCTACCCTATCCCACCACACAGGAGACCTGTGATCCTACCTCACTCGTGTACCCTATCCCACCACACGGGAGACCTGTGATCCTACCCCACTCATGTACCCTATCCCACCACACGGGAGACCTGTGATCCTACCCCACTCATGTACCCTATCCCACCACACGGGAGACCTGTGATCCTACCTCACTCATGTACCCTATCCCACCACACGGGAGACCTGTGATCCTACCCCACTCATGTACCCTATCCCACCACACGGGAGACCTGTGACCCTACCCCACTCATGTACCCTATCCCACCACACAGGGTACCTGTGACCCTGCTCCACTCATGTACCCTATCCCACTATATAGGGTACTTGTGACCTTGCCCCACTCATATACCCTATCCCACCACATGGGAGACCTGTGACCCTATCCCACTCATGTACCCTATCTCACCACGCAGGGTACCTGTTCCCTGACCTTGTAACCCTACCCCACCCAACCTCCACCACACTGGGTACCTGACCCTGGGTACCTGTCTTCCCCTGCACACATATACTTGGCCCTGGATCCCCATCCAACCTCCCTCCTCTCTCTCAGAGAGCCGGCACAGGCACGGAGGGCTGAATGACAACCTCCTGTGTTGTATGATTCTATGATCCTACCTCCAAAGACACACTGTTGATTCTGAGTTTACTAGTTTGGAGGAATGTGTAAATCTACTCCGAAATTGAGATAAATCAGAGAGGCTCCTTACAACCTCGTTCCCTGTGATGATCAATCACAATTTTATTTTAGGATGTAACACATAAATGAGATTCTGTGAGAGATTTTCATTTAAGAATTTTTTGGCAGTGGGGATTTTCTGAAAGACTATGTGGAATAAAGCTCCCACCACGCTACCCAATGAAGTCTCTAGTCTGGTACAGGATAGGTTGGATGTGTATACATCTGCTTCCGGGTATCTAAATTTCAGACCATGTGGTTCTGAGCCCTAGCAATTTGAAGCTTTGACAACTATTTCTTTCTCGCTGATATGTTTGGAAAAGGCTGTTCTCAGCAGTGTGCCCTTAATTGGTGGATAAATTCGAAATAGAACGCCAAGATCTCTAGACTTAAATATAGGGGCATGATTAAGAAAGCTGTAGACTGCAGGAAGATCTCAGTTGACTGGTCAGATGGGCAGAAAGTAGCAAATAGAATTCAATGGAGAAGTGTGAGGTAATGCATTTTAGGAGGGTGAACGAGGCGAGAGAATACACAATAAATGGTAGGTTGCTAAGAAGTGCAGAGGAACAGAGGGACCTTGGAATGCATTTCCACAGATCCCTGCAGGTAGCAGGACAGGCAGATAAAATGCATGCGGAATACTTTCCTTTATTAGCCGAGTCCTAGAGTATCGGAGGAGGGAGGTTATGCCTGGACTGTGTAAAACGCTAATTAAGCCACAACTAGAGTACTGCCTACAATTCTGGTCACCGAATTACTGGAAGGATGTGATTGCAATAGAGGATATGGAAGAGATTTGCAAGGATGTTGCCAGGAATAGAGAATTTTAGCTATGAGGAATGATTGAATAGGCTGGGGTTCTTTTCTTTGGAACAGATGAGGCTGTTGGGAGATTTAATTGAGGTATATAAAATGATGGGTCAAGGTAAAGTGGACAGGAGGGACCTATTTCCTTTAGCACAGCGGTCAATAACTGGAAGGTGTAGATTTAAAGTAATTGGCAAAAGGATTAGAGGGGAGTTGAGAAATTTTCTCACCCATATGGTGGTGGAGCTTTGGAATTCTCTGCCTGAAAGGCTGGTAGAAGCAGAAACTCTCAGCGCATTTAAAAGGTTCTTAGATATTTAGATAAGGGGACGAGAAACTTATGAAGTGTTGCTGAAAATTAAAAATGCCGCTGGAGATGATGCAATTATTACCACAGCACACGATTGAGAGCTACAGGCAGCAGCAGTAGCATCTGCTGCAGAAACAGTGAGTTAATGCATCAACACAACTTCCTCGCAGTTATGTAGAGGATAACATCTGACAGCAGGTTACATGGCAGTGGTCCACTCAAGGCGTTCAGCTGCTTTCCAGCCAAAGCTGCAATAGTTTATTTTATTTATTTATTTTATTTTTATTCATTTATTTAGAGATACAGCACTGAAACAGGCCCTTCGGCCCACCAAGTCTGTGCCGACCAACAACCACCCATTTATACTAATCCTATATTAACCCCATATTCTCTACCACATCCCCACCATTCTCCTACCACCTACCTACACTAGGGGCAATTTACAATGGCCAATTTACCTATCAACCTGCAAGTCTTTGGCTGTGGGAGGAAACCGGAGCACCCGGCGGAAACCCACGCAGACACAGGGAGAACTTGCAAACTCCACACAGGCATTACCCAGAACTGAACCCGGGTCGCTGGAGCTGTGAGGCTGCGGTGCTAACCACTGCGCCACTGTGCTGCCCAATCTGCCAATCAGCTGAGTCCCATGAATCAATTACTGCCTTAAATACTCTGCCAGTTTTCAGTGTCTTTTTTATTCATTCACGGGATGTGAGTGTCGCTGGCAAGGCCAGTATTTATTTCCCATCCCTAATTGCCCTTGAGAAGGTGGTGGTGAGCTGCCTTCTTGAAACACAGCCGTCTGTGTGGTATAGGCGTGCCCACAGTGCTGTTAGAGAGGAAGTTCCAGGATTTTGACCCAGCGACAGAGAAGGAGCGGCGATATAGTTCCACGTCAGGATGATGTGTGACTTGGAGGGGATGTTGTGTAATGTATTCAATCATTCTGTTTCCTGCCACCAACAAATGTGATGTCACCAACAAAAAGGATTCTATAGAACGTGGCGTTACTAGTCAGGACCCGATAGAATGGGGAGGAGTTACTAGTCAGGACCCAATAGAACATGGAGTTAGGAGTCAGGACCTAATAGAATGAGGAGTTACTAGTCAGGACCCGATAAAATTGGGAGTAAATAGTCGGGGGAGTTGTTTTTTTCCTAAATAACCTCAGTTAGGTGCCTGAATTACATCAGTGTGATGTATGGGCTCCAGTTTGAGCCTGGGCTTGACCAGTCCAAGACCACGTCATCCTGCAGTCCAGTTGATCCATACGCTGTTTCTGCTCTGATTCTATAGCTAATGGAGAACAGTTTGATGAAAGGGTCTGAAACCTTTGGGGCGGCACAGTGGCGCAGTGGTTAGCACCGCACCCTCACAGTACTGGGTACTGCCTGTGCGGACTTTGCAAGTTCTCCCTGTGTCTGCGTGGGTTTCCACCGGGTGCTCCGGTTTCCTCCCACAGCCAAAGACTTGCAGGTTGGTAGGTAAATTGTCCATTATAAATTGCCCCTAGTGTAGGTAGGTGGTAGGAGATCTGAGGGAAGGTGGGAATATGGGATCAATGTAGGATTAGTATAAATGGGTGGTTGATGGTCGGCACAGACTTGATGGGCCGAAGGGCCTGTTTCAGTGCTGTATCTCTCTGACTCTATATGCACCTGTAGTGCCGTAACCTACAGACTGCGAACCAAGAGCTGGAAAGTGAGATTAGGCTGACCAGCTGTC
Organism: Heterodontus francisci; assembly: GCF_036365525.1. Classification (NCBI taxonomy): domain Eukaryota; kingdom Metazoa; phylum Chordata; class Chondrichthyes; order Heterodontiformes; family Heterodontidae; genus Heterodontus; species Heterodontus francisci. The sequence continues at coordinate 21,525,369 of NC_090386.1, read as the reverse complement.
TGTCTGGCACAGACATGGTGGCCTTCTGTTCCGTAAATTTCTATAATTCTATCTATCTCTATCAGAAAGAATACAGACTTACATTTCTATCATGCCTGACACAACCTCGATATCACAAACTACTTTATAGCCAATGAAGTACTTTTCAAACTGGAGTCACTGTAGTGTTGGTGATGTATCAGCAGTTTGAGACATCTGGGAATTAAAGGGAGGCGAAGTTAACCTTTATTGCAGCCCCTGAGACATGTACAGTACATACCTATGCAGACCTGAAGACCGAAACCTCACTCGGCATTTGTCTCAAGTGTTTATATGCTGTTTGGCCTGGAGGGAGGTGGGGCTGGGATGTTTAAAGAAGGAAATAATTGCTGTAATTTAAAATGCACATGCTGTTCTGGTTCACATCAGTTTGAACGTTAATCCCTTGTACTCAGCAGCTGATTGGTGTGGACACTGTCCTTGAAAACTGTGGAATCTTCTATTACGGCCCATAACTACCATGTGACAAAGGTCATTACAATTCTTTTTGAACATCAGAACGGCTATCCCCTTCACTTGCTTCTGCAGTTGAGATGACAGGCTGGAAATTTGCCACTTGGCTGCTACCCATCTGTTGCAGAGTGGGTTAGACCTGGCCAGGGCAGTGTTGGTGTTGCCAGTCACTTTCATTGTATTAGTGTCAGTAGCAACAGACTGTGCTTAAACCAGTGGACTTCAAATTGCAAATAGTCTCTGCTGTATGATATTTCTAATTCATTACCTCAAATACTGCCAGCACTGCCCAGGCCTGTAATCAGCAGTGTTTTCCCATGACATAACGATACTCAAATTTCTCTCTCCAGACAAACGCCAAGTTCAAACGACAAAATGTTGGGTACCTGTAACAGTTCGAGTCTATACAATGAGCAAATTTCCCCACCCACCATTATGTTTTAGTATTGCTGAAAATAGAGACATGCTGTCTAAGTTTTTCATCTCGCATTAATGATCGACGTAAGGGAAAACAACAACTTATATTGCAGTATACACTGGTTATTCTTACGATTGTCCTGATGAATGCAAGACAAAAAGCTTTGACAACCTGTCTCTATTTTCAGCAATACTCAAGTTCTGTTCGACTCAACAACCATTATGCTTCAGTGAAATCAGAATGACAGCACCGGGAGTAGTTGAAACATTTCTCATTTCTGCGCAATTCATTTTATGTTGCACCAGATTGGCTTAAAAGGTTATGTCCCCTACAACAAGAGTTTGCTTTTATATTGCGCTTTTAACATAGTAGAAAGTGCCAAGGCACCTCTCAGCAGTATTGTCAAACAATATTTGACATAGAGCCATGTATTAGGACAGGAAAAAGAAGTAGGTTTTAATGGAGTGTCTTTAAAGAGGATAAAGAGGCAGCAAGTCTTTTTAGTTTGTTTATGGGATGTGAGCATCACTGGCTAGGCCAGCATTTATTGTATATCCCTAATTGCCCTTGAGAAGGTGGGGTGAGCTATTGCTTTGAAATGCTGCAGTCCACGTGGGGTAGGTACACCCACAGCGTTGTTGGGGAGGGAGTTCCAGGATTTTGTCACTGAGACAGTGAACAAATCGTGATATGTTTCCAAGCCAGGATGGTGTGTGGCTTGGAGGGGAGCTTGTAGGTGGTGGTGTTCCCATGTGCCTGCCGCTCTGCAGAAGTCGCAGGTTTGGTAGGTTCTGTTGAAGGAGCCTTGGTGAGTTGCTGCAGTGCATCTTGTCGATGTTACAGAGAGTGAATGTTTTAACATTGTAGATGGGGTGTTGATCAAGCGGGCTGCTTTGACTTGGATGATGTTGAGTTTTGAGTATTATTGGAGCTGCACTCATCCAGACAAGTGGAGAGTGTTTCATCACACTCCTGACTTGTGCCTTGTAGATGGTGGACAGGCTTTGGGAGTCAGGAGGTGAGTTACTCCCTGTAAAGGGGAGTGAATTCCAGACCTTTGGGCCTCGGCAGTTGAAGGTACAGCCACCAATGTTGAAGCAATAAAAATCAGGAATGTGCAAGAGCCCTGAATTGGAGAAGTGCAGAGATCTCTGAGGAGTCAGTGTAGGTCAGTGACTCAGATGTGATGGGTGAATGGGACTTTGTGCTTATCCATATCTAGCCTTTTATAGGCTGGCAGAGGCTTTCAGAGTTGGACTTGATTTTAGTGCCTCTCTGCTACATGGGGTAAGAGATGTCATTATATTTGCTTTTCCTCTGCATATACGTAATTGAAGGATCATTCAAATAATGCATGCAGTTCAATATCCTGTGTCCCAAAGAAGGGCCTGGACCTGAAACATCAACCTGTTTCTTCCACCGCTGCTGTCTGACCTCCTGAATATTTCCAGTTGTTTCTGTTTTAATTGTTATATATTGTCTATCCTTTTCTTGTGTTAGTGTATGTCTGGAAGTTGTAAACAGGCTGTTTATATGATGTAAATCATAAGTGAGAGAAGAGCAGTTTGCCAATGCTATCTGAGGTCCCAGGTTGACTTATGGTTTTAGGGAAATTTAGCTGAAAAACTCTTCGTTAGTTACAGATATCGATCATTAACTTTACCCTTTATTGTCTCATCACTTGACTATCTGATTAGATGAGTTAAGTGTCTCTGGCAGTACAAATTGTGCAGTGGGAGGAAAAGGCTTGATGGGTCAGATGACCTTGCTTAACACTGCCCTAACAAATAAGAGATGATGAAATCAGAACAGTGTATAAAGATACAGGACTACATACTAAGCAGAAGAAATAAGCATCCCAAGATACTACACCATGACTCAGCTGATCGAGCACTCGTGTTTCCCTTCCACCTCATAATTTGTATTTCTGATAACCTTCCCATTTGTGTTTTCTGATTTCACTGTGTAATGAATTACTCAGTTATTTCAAATGTCCCTCATGGTGACATTCCCTTTCACTGACGTCTTTGAGCAGATTGGTTCTGCAATTTACGCGCTTTCAAAGATTCTATGTAGCAGTGGCTGATTTCCATTTGCTCTGCTCCTCCCCCACCTACCCACTGTGGTAGAACTTATTTCCTCCTGCTGCTGTTCGCCTTCCCTGCTTTAGTCTTTATGATGTAACCTATACCCAAAGGGTATTTATCATACGTTTCATTTTGTTTTATTAAGATTGGCATCATCCTAGATGTAAGGAAAGCATCTATTGAATGTCAGTGCCCCTGGTTATAGATATGTGCCCATATCTCTCAGAATTGCACAAAGCTGCCAGCCATCAATTTATTTCTCTCCTGTCATTCACATAGCACTGACTCGAAAACAAGCGGCAAACAGCTGCTTCCTTGCATATGCAGCAAGGCTACACTATTATTTAGGGATTCAATACTGAGGCTCCGTACTCAGGGCTGTGATTGTTGTACATTTGGTTCAGTGGAATTCTAGGTATATCTGAATACCACAAATAGACATCGGTGACCAGGTTCTTACAGTTATTCCCGCCCTGAACTGGGAAACTTTGTTTCTAATTTCCACTCTTTTCTTACCTTTACATGGTCCATCTCCAACACTTCCCTTCCCTGCCTCGACTTCTCTGTCTCCATCTCTGCGGATAGGCTGTCTACGAATATTCATTATAAGCCCACCAACTCCCACAGCTACCTTGACTACACTTCTTCACACCCTGCCTCCTGTAAGGACTCCATTCCTTTCTCCCAGTTTCTCCGTCTCCGACGCATCTGCTCTGATGGTGCAACCTTCCACGACAGCGCTTCTGATATGTCTTCCTTTATCCCCCCTACTGTGGTTGACAGGGCTCTCAACCGTGTCTGGCCCATTTCCCGCACCTCTACCCTCACCCCTTCCCCTCTCTCCCAGAACCATGTCAGGGTTCCTCTTGTCCTCACTTTCCACCCCACCAACCTCCGCATCCAAAGGGTCATCCTCCACCATTTCTGCCACGTCCAGCATGATGCCACTACCAAACGCATCTTCCCCTCCCCTGTCAGCATTCCAAAGGGATCGTTCCCTCCGTGACCCCTGGTCCACTCCTCCATTACCCTCAACACCTTGTCCCCTTCCCATGCAATCACCTGCCCTTTTACCTCTTCTCTCCTCACTATGCAAGGCCCCAAACACTCCTTTCAGGTGAAGCAGCGATTTACTTGTACTTCTTTCAATGTAGTATACTGTATTTGTTGCTCACAATATGGTCTCCTCTACACTGGGGAGACCAAACACAGATTGGGTGACTGCTTTGCAGAACACCTCCCCTCAGTCCGAAAGCATGACTCCAAGCTTCAGGTTGCTTGCCATTTCAACACACCCCCCCTGCTCTCATGCCCACATATCTGTCCTGGGCTTGCTGCAGTGTTCTAGTGAACATCAAGGCAAACTTGAGGAACAGCATCTCATATTTGCCCGTATTAAATTCCATCTGCCACCTGTCTGACCATTCTGCTAGCCTATCTATATCCTTTTGCAGGCGGTTAATTTCATCCTCACTGTTTGCGCCTTCATGTTTGGTACCATCAGTAAATTTTGAGATTCTACTCTGCATTCCAAGATCCAAGTTATTTATATATAGCAAAAAAAGCAGTGGCCACAGCACTGACCCTTGGGGAACACCACTGTCTGCAATCCTCCAGTCTGAAAAGCAAGCATTTACTATAACTTGCTGTTTTCTGCCCTTAAGCCAATTTTTTATCCAATTGGACACTGACCGTCTTATTCCATGAGCTTCAGTTTTCTTAACCAGCCTTTTACATGCTATCATATCAAATGCTTTCTTAAAATCCATATAAACAACATCCACCACATTTCCTTCATCAACCTTCTCTGCTACTTCATCAAAAAATTCAATTAAATTTGTCAAGCATGATCTGTCTTTTACAAATCTGTGCTGGCTATCCTTAATTAACTCAAACCCCTCTAAGTGTCCATTGATGTTTTTCCTGATAGTTTCTAAAACCTTATCCACCACGGATGTTAAACTGCAGGCCAGTTAGTTTAACATCAGGGAAAATATCAGTACAGTATAGCTTAATGCTAGCTCAAGTTTCTTGTCTGCCCTTGAGGATCTTACTAGTTTGGCTGTTCTGAGAATTGTAACGAGCCAGGCTGAATGAATCTTGAGTTGCTCAGTGAGGATTTTTTGGGGGGGAAATTTAATACACATTTATCACACTTGTAAACATTCCCAGGCCAGTTAGAGTGCAGGTCAGGTACCAGTTAAACTTTCTACACTGCCCAAAGTGTACTTAACCTCAGTGTAAGAGGAGCAACTACTATCTGTTTTGAAGTGGACCAGTTCAGTGCCACTGCAAAAAAAAATGGGTAACTCTCGACCCCCACCACCAGGAGATCACCACTAAGCCACAAATGGTCCAATCAAACTGACAAGTGCAAAATGCAAATAAAAGTAAACCGTAATCTGAAATGTTAAGGCTGTTTCTTTCTACGCCGATGCTGCAAGGCCTGCTGAGTATTTCTGGCAGTTTGATCTCATTTCAGAGTTCCAGCATCTGCAGTATTTTGCTGTTAAATAATAATCTGGTTTGTTTTATTATTGATACAGCTATCATCCTGCGGTGCCCACCAGTCAGAGAAGGTCTCAATTGTGCCGGTGGACACCTTGTGATCCATCTCTAGGGCTACGAGAAGAGATGCGAGCACTCAGAATGACCTCCCTCACACATTTTAGGAGCAGCTCATTGTGCACAGAGCACCGTTCTGGTTTTCCACATCACTTATGGTCTGCAAGAGTGAGTTTGGCAGTTTAGTACCAGCTATGGACAGTTTTATGCTGTGGCTTTGTGGCCACTAAGAACTGGGTTTAGCATGCTCCAAATTCACTTCTCTGTTTTGGTTTGTGGCCTGAGCTTGATTCAGAGCCTGGTAAGCAGTCGTGTGTTCACTGACCACAATATCCCTTTTTCTTACAGTGAACATAAGAACTAGGAGCAGGAGTAGGCAAATTCAGCCCCTCAAGCCTGCCCTGCCATTCTAACCCTTCAACCTATTACTAATTAAAAATCTGTCTATCTCCTTAAATTTACTCAATGTCCTGGCATCCACCGCACTCTGGGGTAGTGAATTCCACACACTCACGACCCTTTGAGGGAAGTAATTTCTCCTCATCTCTATTAAATCTGCTACCCCTTATCCTAAAACTATGACCCCTCGTTCTAGATTGCCCCACAGGAGGAAACATCCTCTCTACATCTACTTTGTCAATCCCCTTAATCATCTGCATACCTCAATTAGATCTCCTCTCATTCTTCCAAACCCTCGAGAGTAAAGGCCTAAACTACTCAATCTCTTAAGACAAACCCCTCATACCTGGAATCAATCTTGGGATGGGCTTAAGTTTTTTTTCTAGACACTGAGCATTGCCATTTTAATGTTAGCAAGTATCAGTATTGGTTCTCTTGTCTGGTTGTGTGAAGTGAACAAACTCATTTTTTCGTTTCCCAGTAGCAGGTTATTGGCATTGCTTCTTGCCCCTGCTCTTAGTTGCTGCAGGATTAATTAAGACCCATCATTATCTTTAAACTGCTGCCAATTCCACAGAAAAGGGGCATTTTCAAAGTTTTCAACTCTCAGACACGACACCGAAATAAAAGCTAACATTAATGGTAATGTTCAAATACCAGAATTAGTGTTACTGTAATCATAATCTAATGCAATATATTCTTTTTAAATGTTTAAAGATGTTTTTTTCTTAGCGCTCTCCTCTTACTGTTTTATTTTTACTTTACATTATTATTGCTTTAACTTAATTCAACATTAATTTTTATATTTTGATGTGTTTGAGCTGTTCCTAACTAACAAAATATTGGCTCTCATCCCTGGAACTATTCTGGTAAATCTCTGCAAGGACCTCGCATCCTTCCTGAAATGTGACCAGAACTGAAGGCCTAACCAGAGCTTTATAAAGATTCAGCTATGCTGAGGCAGATAGGAATGGAACCATCAAAGGTGTGTCGAGTGTGGCAATGGTGGGATGGGGGGGTTTCCACAGAAGAAGAGGATGGAAGGAGTGGTCAACCTTACCGGATGTTGCAGTGAGGATAAAGAAGACCAACGTGTCATGGGCATAGTCCCACAGAATGTCAGACCTGGGCAATTTTGGTGCTGCAGGCTGGATATAAACCAGATGGATAGGGAGTCAGACCGAGTTGTTGGAGAAGTGGGCATGGAGCTGAATGGTAATCCAAGAGGAAGGGGAAGCTAAAAATAGCTCTCAAGTAGGAGTGGACGAGGGGTGGGTTTTTAACGTGGACATGAGGACCACAATGTTGATGGTAGTAGCATTGGTGCCTGAAGCGGAATGTCAAATGCTTGTGACATTATAATTGTGAAATCTGAAGTACAAAGTTTGAAAATGTTTGGAACTTTGGGTCAAACAGAGTTCACACATTCTTCCATAAATGAGGAAACCACATAATGATGTTGGTGAAAAAGTACTGATGAACGGATGCATTTGGGGAAATCAATTCACTAAATGGCACATAATCTGCACTTTCCTCATGTCATGTGGGCTTGTTTATGTTCGGCAGCTGAATTATTGTGTTCTCGCCAACTCCTACATGAGTTTGTATTGCCACTGATTCTTTTCTCCAGCAGTGGGCCTGAGTGAACTGGATGATCACTGCCTTACTGCAGCATCTGATCACAGCCTGCCATTCCTCCTCTTGTGTGTGAGATGTGTTCATGCACTATGTCGGACTGTTTTGTTAATGAAATGTTCCTCTCCCTGACGTTTATTTTCTGCTTAAAGTCTTTGGCATTCCACATAGCCTGCAACTGAATGAGGCTACAATGGTCATGTTTGTGGGAAGGCTGTTCGTCAGGGTCACAGAGATGTGTTCCAGTGTCTAGAGTTTAGGCGGGCACTAAGTGCGGGGATAGGGGTCCATTGGGGCGGTGGGTGGTCTCTGTTTGGGTTTGGTCCTTTGTGACGGTGGGTGGGCTCAGTGTAAGTTTGGTACTTTGACATTGGTTGGGCTCGGTGTGGGTTTGGTCCTTTGTGACGGTGCTCCTGTGTATTTTATTCTATGCAGTGACCTGGTTCAGGAACACTATAGCCATTTGCTGCATCACCATCAGGTCAGAGATCAGCTATTGGCATAAGCAACCAATTACTCTTGACATCCAGTGGTCTGCTTGACTCAGTCCCTCTACTGATCTGTCAGAAGAGCTGACATCAATAAAAGGATCAGAGGCAATTGCCTAACTGACGCAGAGCAGGCCCGTGCTGCCGATAGTGAGTACTGCGACGTGGGAATCACAGAATTACTTGCTGCTTAGTTGAAAGTAGGTAGTGGGGCCAACAGGTTATTTAACATTCTAGTACTTCTACAATATACTCTCCCAATTTTTTGGCACCAGCAAGCAGGCTGGGGTAAAAGAAAGACTTACATTTATATAGCACCTTACGCACCCTCCGGACAAATCAAAGCGCTTTGCAGCCAATTAAATATTTTTGAACTGTCGTCACATGTAATGTAGGAAATGCGGTAGCCAATTTTTGCACAAGAGGATCCCACTAACAGCAATGAGATAAATAACCAGATAATCTGTTTTAGTGATGTTGGGTGCGGGATAAATATTAAACTAGGACACAAGGGAGAACTCCGCTGCTGTTCAAAATAGTGCCCTGGGATCTTTTGAGACCTGTGAGGGTAGATGACGTCTCGGTTTAATATCTTAAGCCAAGGACGGCACCTCTGAGTGGAACATGCCGTCGATACTGAGTGGAGTGTCAGCCTTGATCCTGTGCTTAAGTCTCTGGAGTGATGCTTGTTTCTACAACCTTCTGACTTGTGGGGAGAGAGCTTCCACCAAGCCATGGCTGAAAGGGTAAAATGCTAGGCCTAGATGGCCCAGGTGATAACAAGTCATGTTTAATACTTGAGTATACTGAGACCTGCTGTTATCCTGGCTGTGGAATTCTGTGTTTGTATACTGAATTTTAAATATGGTTAATCAATGATTGAGTTGGTATTGCTGGAGCATTTCGAGAAATCCTTCCCTTTATTAATCCAGTAAATTTCTCCTAACCTTTCTGTCATTGCAGCAACATGAAGTTCCTGTGTATGATTCACTTGTCCTTGTGATAGTCAATTCCTGCGGATTCTATTCTGCTTTCCATACCACATACTTCCACATTCCTTTGTGCTTAGTATTTCCAATATTTCCACATTCCTTTGTGCTTACTAATTGAAAGTGCAAAATGCCCTGTTGCTAATCTGGTCACAATGTCAAGCCAAGTCAGCAAGCGTCATTGTTAATTGTGACATTTGGTGACCATCTGATGAAATGGGAGTCAATGAGCAAGCATTGCTACAGCAGCTCTGGGCAGATGCAGCAATTGCAGAATCTTTGTATAGCATCCAAGTTTAATGGGAGAGGCTGCATCTCATCCTTGTGCTGTACTATCAGCCTTAATCTAACAATCTTGGTGGGCTGAGTGACTTATTCCTGGTCATATAGTTTGTCAACCCTCTAGCTAATGTACCTTTCGATCCCAATAACTAGCACCATTTCTCTCATTGTACAGGTTTAGGTTGAACATCACTCATACCTAAAAACTTATATCACTCATCTTGCACAGAGCACCTCAACTGCTTCACAAAAGGAAAAGGTGAGCAAGCCAAGGCTGTAGTTTAGATTAGAGGTGGGGCTTGGACTGATTGCTAAAACTATTGACTCACACCAGCTTTGGAGAGATCTTGAGGTTGTTTTGCTGTGGCATAGGCAATGATTGGAGATTAGAGGGGATAGGGGTCATAGGGCAGAGTTCTGGATTAACTGGAGGTAGGAATGACTGAGTAGGAGTATTTGAGAAATGAGTCCTGTCGTTGATGGATCCTTGTGTGAGGTTTTGACAGTAGAATGGGTGGGGAAGGAGCATCAAGTGGATGATCTGGTGGTGGAACAAGGGAACTCTTGATGCCATGGGATCTTTAATGTTCAGTTGAGCAGTCAGATGGAACCTTGGTTTCATATCTCATCTGACTCAGCACCTGTGACAGCGTAGCAGTCCCTCTCAGTACTGTACTGAAACATCAGCCTAGGTTATGTACTAAAGTCCACTGTGAGGGTTGAACACTCAGCGTTTTGAGTTGAGGGATGAGTGCATCTGACTGAGCCAAGCTGACACTTAACCTTTACACACACGCTGTGCTGTTCTTAAAACCTCTTACTTATTTCTGTCAGCATCACTTCATCCAACAGCTTCTTACTGAAGGTGTCACAACATTGCTGAACCATCCGAGTGAGTACATCTCAGTAGAAAGTTGGAGCAGTGAAGGACTGGTGACAGAAAACTGCATTTTGGCTTTCCATTTATGTTGAACAGTAAGTGAAACATCCCAAAGGAAACAGGTGTGAAGGGTCTCTCTGTGGCTTTGTTAATTCAGGCTTCATCATACATCTGAACTACTTGTTTGGGACGTTGGCTACCTCTTGGACTATCTTATGTGAGGGGCGAGAGTTGCTATTACTTTAAACAGTTTTTGACCCAGTGACGTGAGGCTTTTCTGTAACGAGAACAGGAATTGCAAAAGTCTTGTCACGCATGGTGAATTAAAGGAATTGCGTTACAGGACTGTTGGACTGTCGGCAATTGCATAAAGTCGATCTCGTAGCCGCTACGTCCAGTCTCTGTGTTTGTCCATTTTTGTTGAAGTTGAAAAGGAGGATAACTTGCCAGAAGTCCCCAAAAAATTAATAGCCAATAGGGGACAGGGACGTAATACAATTAACGTGCTCCGGTTTTCTCCCACAAGCCAAAGACTTGCAGGTTGATAGGTAAATTGGCCATTAGCAATTGCCCCTAGTATAGGTAGGTGGTAGGGAAAATATAGGGACAGGTGGGGATGTGGTAGGAATATGGAATTAGTGTCTTCTTTGGCCTCCTTATCTCGAGAGACAATGGATAAGCGCCTGGAGGTGGTCAGTGGTGTGTGGAGCAGCGCCTGGAGTGGCTATCAAGGCCAATTCTAGAGTGACAGGCTCTTCCACAGGTGCTGCAGAGAAATTTGTTTGTCGGGGCTGTTACACAGTTGGCTCTCCCCTTGCGCCTCTGTCTTTTTTCCTGCCAACTACTTAGTCTCTTCGACTCGCCACACTTTAGCCCCGTCTTTATGGTTGCCCGCCAGCTCTGGCGAACGCTGGCAACTGACTCCCACGACTTGTGTTCAATGTCACAGGATTTCATGTCGCGTGCAGACGTCTTTAAAGCGGAGACATGGACGGCCGGTGGGTCTGATACCAGTGGCGAGCTCGCTGTACAATGTGTCTTTGGGGATCCTGCCATCTTCCATGCGGCTCACATGGCCAAGTGTAGGATAAATATAAATGGGTGGTTGATGGTCGGCACAGACTTGGTGGGCCGAAGGGCCTGTTTCAGTGCTGTATCTCTAAAGCTAAAAACTAAAAAACTAAAACTAAACAAGGAAATTAATGGAACTAAAGAGTGAGCAATCCCCAGGACCTGACGGTTTCCATCCGAGGGTGTTAAAGGAAGTAGGGGAGCACATTGTAGATGCCCTAACTATAGTCTTTCAGAGTTCCCTAGATTCAGGAGTGGTCCCTCTGGATTGGAAAGTTGCACATATCACTCCACTTTTTCAGAAGGGTGAAAGGGGGAACGAAAGAAATTACAGACCAGTTAGCCTGACATTTGTGGTGGGCAAGTTGCTGGAGTCTGTAATCAAGGATAGGGTGACTGAACACCTAGAAAATTTTCAGTTAATCAGGGGCAGCCTGCATGGATTCATGACAGGAAGGTCATGCCTGACAAATCTCATTGAATTTTTTGAAGCGGTGACTAAGGTAGTGGAGAGGGGAATCTCTATGGATGTTATTTATATGGACTTGCAGAAGGCATTTGATGAAGTCCCACATAAGAGACTGTTAAATAAGGTAGAAGCCCATGGAGTTGAGGGCAAATTATTGACATGGTTAGGAAGTTGGTTGAGTGATAGGCAACAGAGAGTAGGGATAATGGGTAAGTACTCTGATTGGCAGCCATAAAGGCGGGGCTAAAGTGTGGCGAGTCGAAGAGACTTAGCAGTTGGCAGGAAAAAAGACAGAGGCGCAAGGGAAGAGCCAACTGTGTAACAGCCCCGACAATCAAATTTTTCTGCAGCACCTGTGGAAGAGCCTGTCACTCTAGAATTGGCCTTTATAGCCACTCCAGACGCTGCTCCACACACCACTGACCACCTCCAGGCGCTTACCCATTGTCTCTCGAGATAAGGAGGCCAAAGAAAGAAGAAAGACTCTGATTGGCAGGATGTGACTAGTGGTGTCCCACAGGGATCTGTGCTGGGGCCTCAATTATTCACGTTATTCGCTAACGACTTGGTTGATGGCGTAGTAAGTCATGTATCTATATTTGCCGGTGATACAAAGTTAGGCGGCATTGTAGACAATCTACTTGATAGCATTAAAATTGCAAGGAGATATTGTCAGACTAGGTGAATGAGCAAAACTGTGGCAGATGGATTTCAATGTGGGCAAGTGTGAGGTTATTCATTTTGGACCAGAAAAGGAGAGAGCAGGGTACTTTCTGAATGGGAAGAGGTTAAGTACAGTGGATGTCCAAAGAGGCTTGGGGGTTCAGGTGCATAGATCTTTAAAATGCCATGAGCAAGTACAGAAAATAATCAAAAAGGCTAATGGAATGCTAGCCTTTATATCTAGAGGATTGGAGTTTAAAGACACAGAGGTTATGCTGCAGCTGTACAAAACCCTGATTAGACCCTACTTGGAGTACTGTGAGCAGTTCTGGGCACCACACCTTAGGAAGGATATATTGGCCTTGGAGGGAGTGCAACGTAGGTTTACAAGAATGATACCTGGACTACAGGTGTTAAGTTACGAGGAGAGATTACACAAATTAGGCCTGTTCTCGCTAGAATTTAGAAGGTTAGGGGTGATCTGATCGAAGTCTTCAAGATATTAACAGGAAAAATGACAGGCTAGATAAAGATAAACTATTTCCACTGGTTGGAGATTCTAAAACTAGGGGGCGTAGTCTAAAAATTAGGACCAGATCGTTCAAGAGAGATGTTAGGAAGCACTTCTTCACACAAAGGGTGGTAGAGGTTTGGAACACTCTCCCACAAACAGCAGTTGAAGCTAGAACAGTTAATTTTAAATCTGAGATGGATAGATTTTTGTTAAGCAAAGATATTAAGGGATATGGGTCAAAGGCAGGTATATGGAGTTAGGCCGCGGATTAGCCATGATCTCATTGAATGGCGGGACAGGCTCGAGGGGCTGAATGGCCTACTCCTGTTCCTATCTTCCTATATTTTTCTTTGCCTCTTCCTCAGCGCCTCCGCCTCTATCTGCTATGCAACATCATGTGTATTGCACAAATGTGAAACCATTAATAATTTCAAATCTCCAAGACCTATATTTGATATAAAAGCTGCATCAGTTAGATGCATTTGCCCCTCAACTCAGAAAGCTGAGTATTCAAACCTCACCTTGGATTTGAGTACATAACCTAGGCTGATGTTTCAGTGCAATACTGAGGAAAGCTTCCTGGCTGTGCAAGAGGAGGCTTGATTTCTGTGTTCTGAGAGGTTTTATCTGTCGGAAGTGTTGGGCATGGTATCTCTTGGCTGTGACTGCAGCAAATGAGAAAACTGTTGCAATTCAGGCATTTCCTCTGCAGAATAGTAATGCTTTAAAGGCCTTTCATGTTTCTCGGTGCAGATTGGCAGCTGGATATTTCAGATGGAAATCATTACGGATCCACAGTGGTATATTGAGTGGGAGGAAAAGTTGGAGTCATCTCAGGTCTGCAGGGTGATTTATTTTGTGGAAGGGGTCAGTACAGATTTTTGGAAGGAAATTTGAGGGAATGGGGTCATCATGAATTGTAGAGGGATATTTGGGGGGTGCCAGCTGTCAGTCAAGATCAGTAGTTGGACATTTGGGATTGGGGGTGAGAGATAATGGATAGAATCCATGTAGTTGTGTTTGTGTAGAACTCACTGCTGTTTGTGGTGAGAGTGTTCTTCCTTCACTGGGGTGTGTCCTGATTCTGCTGAAATGGCAGCAGGAAATGTCTGCAGGTTTTTTGATAACCAGAAGATTATTTGTACATGGTTCCTCTGATTCGAATGATAAAAGGTTCCAGGAAAGGTTGTTAGAGCAACATAACCCCCAGTATCAGACCTGCAACAGGCCACCTACCATCAAGTGTTCACTGAGCTCTGTCTCGCTGTTATCTGTTTGCTGCAGCCTGCTGTGCTAGCTCAGATACAGCATGCCCGCTGCTCACCAGAACAGTCTAAGGGAGGATGAGTCCAGCACAACACGTTAGCCCCTCATGACGATTGATCTTGTTCCACTGACTTGCTAGTGGTATGCTCTCTGACCCTGGTGAGTGTCTTTTGTTCAATGTGGAGTCAGCACAGATCTTCAACTCAGTGAGATTCACTGTCTAGGATAACCCAGTTCAGACAAAAGGTTATCAACCTTTTGTTTCTCTCACTACAGATGGTGCCTGACCTGTGTGTATCCAGCATTTTCTATTTTTATTTCACTTTCTGGAGGATAACTGTTAAAGGTATGAACTGTTGTAGAAAAGACTTGACATGCCAAAGACTTGCAGGTTGATAGGTAAATTGGCCATTAGCAATTGCCCCTAGTATAGGTAGGTGGTAGGGAAATATAGGGACAGGTGGGGATGTGGTAGGAATATGGAATTAGTGTAGGATTAGTATAAATGGTTGGTTGATGGTCGGCACAGACTTGGTGGGCTGAAGGGCCTGTTTCAGTGCTGTATCTCTTTAAAAAAAAAAAAGAGTGATGTGGCATGACAGCACGGAAATATGTAGAAATTGTAGGGATGGAGCTCCACAAGGCGGTTTAGGTCAGGGACTGGGAGCTGGCTAAGTCAGTCAGAACTGAATTAGAACAAACAAAGAACAGTACAGCACAGGAACAGGCCATTCGGCCCTCCAAGCCTGCGCTGATCTTGATGCCTGCCTAAACTAACACCTTCTGCACTTCCGGGGCCCATATCCCTCTATTCCCTTCCTATTCATGTATTTGTCAAGATGTCTCTTAAACGTTGCTATCGTATCTGCTTCCACCACCTCCCCCGGCAGCAAGTTCCAGGCACTCACCACCCTCTGTGTAAAAAAAACTTGCCTCGCACATCCCCTCTAAACTTTGCCCCTTGCACCTTAAACCTATGTCCCCTAGTAACTGACTCTTCCACCCTAGGAAAAAGCTTCTGACTATCCACTCTGTCCATGCCGCTCATAACTTTGTAAACCTCTATCTTGTCGCCCCTCCACCTCCGTCGTTCCAAGTTTTTCCAACTTCTCCTCATAGCTAATGCCCTCCAGACCAGGCAACATCCTGGTAAACCTCCTCTGTGCCCTCTCCAAAGCCTCCACATCCTTCTGGTAGTGTGGCGACCAGAATTGCACGCAATATTCTAAGTGTGGCCTAACTAAGGTTCTGTACAGCTGAAATTGGTTGCAAAATATTTTCTGAGCTTAGAACCAAAAATATAAATGTTCCCCGATTGCTCAGCAAGCTAACCCAGTGAATAGCTGCACCAGGAAGATCTGTCAGTCCCTATCTGTGCTGAGTTTAAAAAAAAAAATTTACAGCACATAAACAAACCATTCAGCCCAATTGGTCTGAGCTGGTGGTCGTACTCCACACAAGCCTCATCTCACCTTGCTTCTTTTCACCCAATCAACATATCCTTCTGTTCTTTTGTCCCTTGTACTTATCTGGTGTCCCATTAAATGCATCTACACATTTCACCTGAACCACTCCATGTGATAGAGTGCCACATTCTCACCACCTGAGCATAGAAGTTGCTGTTGAATTCCCAATTGGATTTATTATTTTTATTTGTTTATAGGATGTGGACTTTGCTGGCTAGGGCAGCATTTATTACCCAACCCTAATTGCCCTTGAGAAGGTGGTGGTGAGCTGCCATCTTGAACTGCTGCAATGTATCTGTAGTGCTGTTAGGGAGGGAGTTCCAGGATTTCGATCCAGTGGCAGTGAAGGAATGGCGATATATTTCCAAGTCAGGATGATGTGTAGCTTGGAGGGGAATTTGCAAGTGGTGGTGTTCCCATGCATCTCCTGTCCTTGCCCTTCAAGTTGGTAGAGGTCGTGGGTTTGGAAGGTGCTATCGAAGGAGCCTTGGTGAGGTGCTGCAGTGCATCTTGTATATGGTACATGCTGCTGCCACTGTGGTCAATGGTGGATGGGGTGCCAGTCAAGGGGGTTGCTTTGTCCTGGATGGTGTCGAGCTTCTTGGAATGTTGGTGCTGCACCCATCCAGGCTAGTGGAGAGTATTCCGTCACACTCCTGACTTGTGCCTTGTAGATGGTGGACAGGTATTAGGAAGTCAGGAGGTGAGTTACTCGCTGCAGAATTCCCAACCTCTGAGCTGCTCTTCTAGCCACAGTATTTATATGGCTTGTCCAGTTCAGTGTCTGGTCAATGATAACCCCCAGGATATTAATAGTGGGGGATTCAGCGATGGTAATGCCATTGAACGTCAAGGGGAGATGGTTAGATTCTCTCTTGTTTGAGATGGTCATTGCCTGGACTCCTTTCTATCACTGAGAATGGGGATATTTGTGGAGTCTCCCCCTGTTAGTTGTTTAATTGTCCACTACCAGTCACAACTGGATGTAGCAGGACTGCAGAGCTTTGTTCTGACAGTTGGTTGTGGGATCACTTGACTCGGTCTATAGCATGCTGCTTCTGCTGTTTGGCATGCATGTAGTCCTGTGTTGTTGCTTCAGCAGGTTTGCATCTCATTTTTAGGTATGCCTGGTACTTCTCCTGGCATGTTCTCTTACACTCTTCATTGAACCAGGTTGGTCCCTTGGCTTGATGGTAATGGTAGAGTGAGGGATATGCCAGGACATGAGGTTACAGTTTGTGTTTGAATACAATTCTGCTGCTACTGATGACCCACAGCGCTTCATGGATGCCTAGTTTTGAGTTGCTAGATCTGTTTGAAATCTATCCCATTTAGCATGGTAGTGCCACACAACACGATGGAGGGTATCCTCAATATGAAGACGGAACTTCATCTCCACGTGGATTGTGCGGTGGTCACTCCTACCAGTACTGTCATGGACAAGTGCATCTGCGACAGGTAGATAGGTGAGGATGAGGTCAAATAGATTTCTTCGTCTTGGTTCTCTCAGCACCTGCTGCAGACCCAATTTGATAGATATGTCCTACAGGACTCAGCTGGCTCGGTCAGTATTGGTGCCACTGAGCCACTCTTGGTGATGGGCATTGAATTGCACTGCCCCCCCCCCCCCCCCCCCCCCCAAACCTAGAGTACATTCTGTGTCCTTGCTACTCTCTGTTTCTACCATATGGTGTTCAACATATAGGAGCACTGATTCATCAACTGAGCGAGGGTGATAGGTGGTAATCAGCAGGAGGCTTCCATGCCCATGTTTGACCTGATGCCATGAGACTTCATGAGGTCTGGAGTCAATGCTAAGGACTCCCAGGGCCACTCCCTCCTGACTGTATACCACTGTCCTGCCAGTGGGTCAGGACATACCCAGGGATGATGATGGAAGAATCTGGGACATTGATTGAAAGGTATGATGCGACAAATATGACTGTCAGGCCATTTCTTGACTAGTCTGTGAAACAGCTCTCCCAATTTTGGCACCAGTCCCCAGATGTTAGTAAGGAGGACTTTGCAGAGTTGACTGGGCAGGGTGTGCCTTTGTCATTTCTGGTACCTAGGTCGATGCTAGGTGATCCATCTGGTTTTATTCTTTGAGCTTTCTGTAGAGATTTGATACAAATGTGACTTGCTTGGCCATTTCAGAGAGCAGTTAAGAAGAGTCAACCACATTGCAGTGGTTTGGAGTCACATGTAGGCCAGACTAGGTAAGGATGGCAGATTTTCTTCCCTAAATGACATTAGTGAACAAGATGGGTTTTTATGACAATCCGATAACTTCATGGTCACCATTACTGAGAATAGCTTTTTATTCCAGATTTATTGAATTAATTAATTGACTATCGTATTTATTGTCCTTAGCTTTGGACTCGCCTACAAGTGGAAACATCATTATATTTACCCCATTGAAGCCCTTCACAATTTTAAAGGCTTCCATCAGGTCACTTCTCAGCCTTCTCCATCTAGAGAAGAGTCCCAGCCTGTTCATTGTTTTCTGATGGGCATAACCTCTCAGATAATCTGAGCTCCGACAGTTGAAGTGCTAAAGTTGGCCAAAGCAGACCCTGGTTTAGGGAGAGGGAAATCGACCAGGGTTCCAGTTGCTGGTCACGGTGCAGTGACTCCTGCAGGAAGTGTGTGTGTATGGACTTATTTCCCCTCCCACACTGCTTGAATAACCTGTTTAAAGCCAATGTAACAGCTTGGGTAGAGAATGCTATTGATTAATCTACTGAAGAACAATTGATGCTGCTGGAACTGAACCCAAAGCAGAATCTGTGCCTTGAGGGGCCAGGAACAAATGCTCTTTTTTTCATGCACTTCCTGCACCACCCTTTCTCCCCGCCCCCCCAAACACCAGAAAGCGATCGAGATAGAAGTTCTTTATTTAAAATGTTGTTTTCCCATATTAGTTGGAGAAGGTATATGTTGAAAGGTTTATCCTAAGCTGTTGACGGTTATATACATCTGTCTGCAAACAAAGATGATGTTGCCATCACAGATGGGGCAGAGTGTGCTTTAGGTTACTGTAAAATTGCCACAAGATCTTTTATTTTGCTTTAAGAGGAGAGTAATCATTGTTTTGTAGGCAATGCTGCTCTGAGTTCCTTCCCACCATCATCTGTTATATTGATAACAATCACAAGCCAGAGAGATCTCAAACTTGGATGCATTCAAACTGATGTCATACCGACAGATCCTGTTGTCAAGGATCAGCATGTAGTATTTGTAGTTAGTGCTGGTAGTGTGGTGCAGTGTTTGTAGTCTGTTGGTGAGGCCAGGCGGTATTTATAATTCCTCCTAACTTATCCCTGCATCAAATTAGGAAAATCTCTATCTGACATCATAAATTTCTTTAAATTAGATTAGAGATACAGCACTGAAACAGGCCCTTCGGCCCACCGAGTCTGTGCCGGACATCAGCCACCCATTTATACTAATCCTACACTAATCCCATATTCCTACCAAACATCCCCACCTGTCCCTATATTTCCCTACCACCTACCTACACTAGTGACAATTTATAATGGCCAATTTACCTACCAACCTGCAAGTCTTTTGGCTTGTGGGAGGAAACCGGAGCACCCGGAGAAAACCCACGCAGACACAGGGAGAACTTGCAAACTCCACACAGGCAGTACCCGGAATCGAACCCGGGTCGCTGGAGCTGTGAGGCTGCGGTGCTAACCACTGCGCCACTGTGCCGCCCTAAATGTTGTAAGAAGAAACTTTTATTTATATAGCAGAAACAATAGTCTTCATAGCCAATGGATTACTATGTGGAGCAGTGAGATAAATGACCAGATAATTTGTTTTGGATGAGGGATGAATGTTGGCCAGGATATGGAGAACTCTCTGCTCGTTGAACAGTGCCTTGGAAACTTTTATGTCCAGTTGAACAGGCATTCAGGCCCTCAGTTTAACGTCTCATCTGAAAGAGCATCTCTGATAATGCTTAGTGCTGCTTGGTCAGCCGAGATTGTGGTCAAATGGGGTTTGAACTTCCAACTGATTGGGAGAGTGCTGTCACTGAGCCAAGCTGAGTGAAGATAGAAAGCAGCTGACTGACCTTGCAGCCCTTCAGATGGACTCAGGTGAACTATGGGAAACAGGCCAGATTGTTGTGGTAATTGGGTTTTGTTCCAGAAGTTCAAAATGTTCATTGTTCAGGCCTTTGTATGGAGGTGATTTTCTATCACCTTGCTCATTATTATGACATGCGATAGTCCTTTATATAGTGTCTTGGATCTTGATTGAGCCTATGCTTGGAAAGCCTGAAGTTGTACAAGACTTGTAGGGTTTTTTCCTGTGCTCTTCATTTGAGGGTCTAGAATTGGACTACATGTGCTCTATCATCTCACCTACAGCCTTGTGTCATTGGAGGTCTACAAAAGATTCTTTCATCCAAAAGCCATGTCCTGTAATGCACTGCCTAAGAAATGTGTGTACATTTATGCATTCATTCTTTTTAGCTATTGTACTATTGGTATCTTTCTGTGTACCATTTCAGTTATAACTAAGTAAGCTTTAGCCAGAATGTAATGGCATGACAGTAAGATGTGGTAAAGGAGAGCTGGTGCAGCCTTAGTTTAAAGGTGTAGGTTCCAGTTCATTGAGCGCCTCAGTTTGCCCTTCTGGTATGAAAACACAATAGAAGTGCTGAGATGACCCAAACACCGAGCCATGCACTACGTAGTTTCAGTAACAGTGTCACACACTGTATGTAGCTGAGTTCACTGTACCTGACGGTCATTTACATGAGCTCTTTCAGTGTAGTTTGTTGAATTTCGTTTCATTGTGTAAAAGTTATTTGGGTTTGGTAGACTTTGCAGTGCCATGCCTCATTCCATGCAGAGGTTGTGTTACAGCAATAGTACTTTAGAGCAGATTCTCCATGAGAATTTTGCCAGTTTTCTCCAATTTAGCTTCTTGTGGCTGAAGATGCTGACTTTCTGGGCTACAGTTCTACAGCTGTTTGCAGCCTCCATACTTCACTTAAGGGTGAAGCTTATGTGTGAAGCTAGGTAGAGTGTTGGCTGCTAATTTGACTGGAGGGCATCACAGCCTAGCTTAATCCTGTTTTTAGCTGATGTGTGTGTGTGTGTGTGTGTGTGTGGTTTTAAAAACAAGTCCAGAATAGGTGTCTAGACTGTAATTGGAGAGTCCCTCTGTCTAAACCCAGTGGCAGTGAGGCTATTAATGGGCTAGGGAAATAAGGTCATTTAATAGTTTTGGTTCTGGATTAGCAACTCTGTTTGAGAGTTCAGACTCCACTGTGATACTGAATTCAATACATTTGTCGGGTGGCATCAGAAAAATTGCCATGAAAGCTGCCGATTGTTATTTAATAAAAAACTTAACAGGTTGACTCAAGTAAGGGACCCTACCTGTTCTGTCCTACACATGGTTCCAGTGCCACACGACATGGATGGCTCCTAATCCTCTCTGAATTAGCCTAGCAAGCTACTTAGTTATTTCTAAGAACAACTAGGGACAGGCAATAAATGCAACCTTAGCATCACCCACATCTGAGAGCAAGTTAACTAAAATAGTATAGAATTTCCACTGTTGCCCTGGCTGTGATGGGCTAATCCAATACAGAGCAGGGATTGAACCTGGAGTCCTTCTGTACAGTTAAGACAGAGATTATTGGGAAACATAGGCAATCATAGCTTCTATTAGATAAGGTTTGAAATAGTGCTGTTACGACCAGGTGAGGAAGGGGTCTCGGGCTCCCCTTTCACCCCTTCTCTAGTTTGACTGCAGCAGGGTTTATCTTTTAGCACAGTGATTTTAGCTTACCCACTTCAGTGATCCCTTGCTCCTGTTACTCTGGTTCATTTACAATTGTAATTAATCAGACAGGTTTTCTTTTGTTTAACAGGACAGATGCAAGTTTATTAACTTTATCACTCCTAAACCGGTTAACATTACTAAAATACACAATGCATCCACGCTCAAATTCATACGAGAGGTACGCACACACACAAATAGATAGAGGGGAAAAGTAGAGTTGAGAGGTTGAAGTAAAGTCCATAATCAATGGAATTCAATTACTGAGTTTCAGTGTCCTTAGTTGAAGTTAAAGTCTTGAAGTCCTCACTGGGCCACGTGCTCCTCTGGTCCCAGAAGGCTGAAGAGAGACTTTATCCATCTTCTTGGTTGTTGCCTGTAAAGTTCTGTAGTCTTGAGGCTTCCCTGGGATTTTGCTTTAGAGAGAGACAGAGAGAGGTGTTTTAGGAACATAGGAACAGGAGTAGGCCATTGAGCCCATTGAATCTGCCCCACCATTCCATATGATCATGGCTGATCTTCCACTTCAATGCTTGGTGTTCAGTTACTGTCCTCTTTTCACTCAGGCACAATTCACAAGCTCAGTGTTACACCTGCAGGTATGTCATGTGACCACCTCTTTGTTTGAATGTAGAAGTCTCTGGAAGGTTTTGAAATTCAAAGTTCTTCTCTCAAGCTGTGGAAACATACTTGGTAGGGGGAGGGGGTTTGGCTCTTTCAAAGTCAATGGGTTTCAAGGCTTTTGACGACCACTATTGACACAACCCATTCCAGGTAATGGAATCAGAGCGCACCCCTATTGTTCTAGCTAGACTGAGTAATTACCTTTGTCTCTCAGCCGCTCTTTGGCTTCTCATATGCAAGTTGTGCGTGACCATCTTTAGCTGTTCTCTTCTGCTTTTTAAAAGTTATTTGTAATGTCCAGTAAAAAGTCTCAAGCACAGTTCCATGCGACAAAATTAATATTTTCCCGTTTGGCATGTGGGCTTCCCGTCTCTGTGGGAAATGGAAATATTGAGCGCAGACTGGTATCAAATCCACTGTGTGCTGGTGGCTAACTCATGCTGTTGCCTTTTTTTCCCAGGACGCCTTTGTCGCACTGTACGGGAATAATGCTGCTGCTCGTAACCGTCAGTTGCAGGAGTCAGTCGTGAAATGGTTTATGGCACTAACGGCTGTGGGTGCAACTCTGGTCATTGCTGCATACCTGGCCCGGAAAAGGTAACGGCAGTGAGACTACATTGAGGCAAGCCTTGGTGAACAGCTGCTGCATTGGAAGAATATCTTATTGGACTGGCATGACCATGAAAGCTGCACCAATAGATCTCAGCTTATTCCTTGTGTTGGATCTTATCTCAGCTATTTGTACATTGCGTATTGTGTATGTGTACTCAGTTTACAAATATGAAGCATTCAGGCTGGTGCTGTGACAGAAATGGAGATTATCTACAAGTAAATCAACTACATCAGTTAGTGAAGCTAACTTTTTATTCAGAAATATTAAACATGGAGTGGAGATGCTGACCAGCAGCATATACAGTGAAGATCTCTGTTAGGTGACTGTGCTCTGTGCTGGATGGTCGAGTGCAGGATACAGGTCTGATCTCAAGGCGCTGTGGTGTTAATTTTGAGATGCAGCCTGTCGGATGTGACTGAGTAGAATGGGAGCCAGGCTGCACAGGAAGGAAACCTAGTCACTGAGATTCCAGAGTGGTGAGAGAAAGCTGCTGCTTGTTCTTGGGATGCCTGTGGTCTGACAGAGCTATAAACCAAAGGAAATGGTGGGCAACATCCTCAACATAAAAACCGCACCCTCTACAAGGAGCTGCTGGGACAACAAAGGAGAAGTTTCTTGTAACTGAAGGCTGACTTTGACATTTTATTTACGCTGCATTTAACATTTTTTTTCACCTGCTGGAGTTGTGATGTGGAGTTTGAATGGGCGACCACTCCCAGTGTTGGTATCACACCAGTGCTATTCAGAGCCTGATGGGCTGTCCTGTTGATCCTTATGAAGAGATAAAGCCGGTGAATTTGAGTCAGCTGTCCTGGTGTGGACTGCAAATTGAAACTCCCACTACCTTTCAGCAGGAGTGGAAAAACAAGGTTTTGGCCATTTTGTCAAGATGATGTGGAGTGATCATTTGTGAATATTATGTGGAGTGCGGGTCCCCACATTTCTTCAATGCGTCAAATTTATTTTAAGAAGATTTTCAGCTGTAACGTTTGGATGCTGAAGGTGTGACTACTGGTCACTATAATTCACTGTAATCATTCCTTGTTAGTTTGCTGCTCACACCACGTTAGAAGCAAGCCTATTTTACACAGAATGTCTTAAGATTTAAATTAAAATTTGTTTTTAAACACTAATACACTGCCTTCCGATGTTTTTTTGCTATCGTGTGTTGGTAGACAATTTGAGAAGGCATCACAAATAAGCCACATGGCTGCACACTGCAACAGGTAGCATTGGATAGTGATCTGGAGAAGGGGTCCTAGTTGCTTTACTACAGCCCTGAGACACTGAGGGCAATTGCAGCACTCCACCTCATGCCCAAGTTCATAAATCACAGATTGATGCAGCACAGAAACAGGCCATTTGGCCAGCTTTTTGAAAGAGCAATCTAATTAATTAGTCCCATTCCTCAGTTCTTTCCCCATAGCACTGCAAATTTTCCCCCTTCAAATATATTTTGAATTCGCTTTTGAAAGTTACTATTGAACCTGTTTCCGCTCCTCTTTCAGTCAGTGTATTCCAAATCACAACAGCCACTACGTAAATATCTTTGCTTGTGATACGTGTAATTCTTTTGCCAATTACCTGAGTTCACAGCAGGTATTGAGCCGAAGCCTCACTACTTCCTTCAGTTTATGTAGCAGAGGAGCTGGTGCTAAGAAATATGCCCTTAGCTTGATCTGTCCACGTTTGGGTTCTATATGCTATAGATGAATAGTGCTATACAGTTAGAGGGTTTAATCCCATTAGATTGTACATGCTTCCCCTTATGGGCCTGAGTGTAGGGAAATAGATTCCAATAGCCACACCTCATAGAAAGGAATCCACCTTATAACACTGAATAGATATGCGCAAATGTGCGTGTACACATACTGGCACAGAAGTGCAAGTATAGGATGCTTCCGTACCAAGAAGGAACTGTAGTTTCTGTGTTTTAACACTTTGTCCCCACTTGTTTCCAGCTTTGAATTGTGCCAAGGACATTTCTCAAACATACCAGTGAGTACAATGGACAGCCCTTTATTATGAGCAATCTTTATTATAAATTGCAATGTTTACAATCATGTGACGTACTTCAAACTGCTGTTGAAGGTGCATTTGGGCATTTTACAACTCAACAGACTGTGGAGAAGTTTCGGATTAACATGTTAGACCATTTTAAAGTTGTTGATTCAGATTCTGTTAAACACGTGTCTAAATAAGGACTTCACTTCTTCCATTCATTCTTCTCATAATCCCACTTGGAGGCGAACCCCTCAACAGGGTTTATTTGCATGTCCAGCATTCTCTGGGCCTGCATTTCCTGCCACTCCTCACTTAAGGTGTGTGGCCTGGGTGGGTACACTGAAAGAATATGCAGAAACACGACCATTTTAGTCCACAGATATATACAACAGGAATCGTTCTCTGGTTTTACCCAGTGTACAGGCAGGATTCAGTCAGCCTAAAGCTGGGGTCAACTATTAGCAAACAAAACCTACTTTTGCCACGAGAGGAAAAGGAACAAGCTGCTGGGCCAGGAACAGTGAATGAAAGCTTGTTTGAAAGGATGGATTATGACAAACTGTTTAAAGGGAGGGAGGGTGTGGTAAACGGAGTTTGAGAGTAGAGCTGAACGTACAAACGGGTAGACAATTTAACCCATCTAACCTGCTCCATCATAGAAACATAGAAAATAGGAGCAGGAGTAGGCCATTCATTATGATCATGGCTGATCATCCAACTCAGTAGCCTGTTGCGGCTTTCGCCCCATACCCTTTGATCTCTTTAGAACCAAGAGCTATATCTAACTCCTTTTTGAAAACATACAATGTTTTGGCCTCAACTGCTTTCTATGGTAGCGAATTCCACAGGCTCACCACTCTCGGGGTGAAGAAATTTCTCAACTCAGTCCTGAAATGTTTACCCTGTATCCTTAGACTATGACCCCTGGTCCTGGGCTCCCCCACCATCGGGAACATCCTTCCTGCATCGACCCTGTCAAGTCCTGTTCGAATTTTATAGGTTTCTATGAGATCCACCCCGCCACCGCCCCCCCCCTCTCTCTTCCGAACTCCAGCGAATATAATCCTGACCGACTCAATGTCTCCTCATATGTCAGTCCCACATTCCCAGGAATCAGTCTGGTAAACCTTCGCTGCACTCCCTCTATAGCAAGAACATCCTTCCTCAGATAGAGATCAAAACTGCACACAATATTCCAGGTGTGGCCTCACCAAGGCCCTGTATAATTGCAGCAACACATCCCTGCTCCTGTACTCGAATCCTCTCACTATGAAGGCCAACATACCAATTGCCTTTTTACTGCCTGTTGCACCTTCAGTGACTGGTGTACGAGAACACCCAGGTCTCGCTGCATATTACCCTCTCTCAGTTTATAGCCATTTAGATAATCTGCCTTACTGTTTTTGCTACTAAAGTGGGTAACCTCATTTATCCACATTATACTGCATCTGCCATGCATTTGCCCACTCACTCAACTTGTCCAAATCACCCTGAAGCCTCTCTGCATCCTCCTCACAACTCACCCTCCCACCCAGTTTTGTGTGATCTGCAAATTTGGAGATATTACATTTAGTTCCCTCATCTAAATCATTAATGTATATTGTGAATAGCTGGGGTCCTAGTACCGATCCCTGCGGTACCCCACTAGTCACTGCCTGCCATTCAGAAAAAGACCCACTTATCCCTACTCTTTGTTTCCTGTCCACCAGCCAATTTTCTATCCATCGCAATACACTATCCCCAATCACATGCACTTTAATTTTACACGCTAATCTCTTATGTGGGACTTGGTCGAAAGCCTTCTGAAAGTCCAAATAAACCATATCCACTGGCTCCCCCTCATCAACTCTACTTGTCACAACCTCGAAGAATTCTAGTAGATTTGTCAAGTATGATTTCCCTTTTGTAAATCCATGCTGACTCTGCCTGATTCTACCACTGTTCTCTAAATGCTCTGCTATAAAATCTTTGATAATGGACTCTAGACCTCGACAATGAGGTCATGCCTGATCTGTGACCTAACTCCATGTACCTGCCTTTGCCCCACAAAAATAGGAACATAGGAGCAGGAGTAGACCATTCAGCCCATCGACCCTGCTCCACCATTCAATATGATCATGGCTGATCATCCACGTCAATGCCTTTTTACCCACACTATCCCCATATCTCTTGATGGCATAGGTATTAGAAATCTGGCAATCTCCGCTTTAAACATACTCAATGACTGAGTTTCTACAGCCCTCTAGGGTAGAGAATTCCAAAGATACACAATCCACTGAGTAAAGAAATTTCTCCATCTCTGTCCTAAGTGGCTTCCCCCTTATTTTGAAATTGTGTCCCCTGGTACTCGACTCCCCAACCAGGGGAAACATCTTACCTGCATCTACCCTGTCTATCCCTTTAAGTATTTTGTAGGTTTCAATGAGATCACCTCTCATTCTTCAAAACTCCAGAGAATACAGGCCCAGTTTCCTCAATTTCTCTTCATAGGACAGTCCTGCCATCCCAGGAACAAGTCTGGTGAAACTTTGTTGCACTCCCTCTCTGGCAACAATATCCTTCCTAAGGTAAGGGGACCAAAACTGTACACACTACTCCAGGTGCGGTCTAACCAAGGTTCGACACAATTGAAGCAAGACTTCACTACACCTGTACTCCAATCTTGTGATAAAGACTAACATACCATTAGCCGCCTTATTTGCTTGCTGCACTTGCATGTTAGCTTTCAATGACTTACTGACGAGGACACCCAGGTCCCTTTGTACATCTACACTTTCTGATCTCACCATTTAAGAAATACTCTGCACATCTATTCCTCCTACCAAAGAGGTTAATTTCACATTCTTCCGCAGTATATTCCATCTGCCATGTTCTTGCCCACTCACTAAGTCTGTCCATATCCTCTTGAAGCCTCTTTGCATCTTCCTTACAACACACATTCCCACCTAGTTTTGTTCATCCGCAAACCTGGAAATATTACATTTGGTCCCCACATCCAAATCTTGATGTATATTGTGAGTAGCTGGGGCCCAAGTACCAATTCTTACAGTGCCTCAGTAGTCACAGCCTGCCAACGTGAGAATGACCCATTTATTCCTACTCTGTTTTCTGCCTGTTAACCAATCCTTAATCCATGCCAGTAGATTTCCTCCTATCCCATGTGCTTTAATTTTGCTGACCAACCTCCTGTGGGGGACTTTATCAAAAGCCTTCTGAAAATCCAAGTATACCACGTCCACCAACTCCCCTTTATCAATTCTGTTAGTAACATCCTCAAAAAAACTCCAACAGGTTTGTCGAACATGATTTCCTATTCATAAATCCATGTTGGCTATGCCCATTATTATCCAAGTGTCCATTTATCACATCCTTTAGAATAGATTCTAGCATTTTCACTACTAATGTAAGGCTAAGAGGTCTGTAGTTCCCTGTTTTCTCTTTCCCTCCCTTCTTAAATAGTGGGGTGACATTTGCTACCTTCCAATCTTCAGGAACCACTCCAGAATCTATATAGTTTTGGAATATGATTGCCAGTGCATCCACTATCTCCATAGCTACCTCTTTCAACACTCTGGGATGTAGAATATCAAGTTCTGTGACTTATCAACCTTCAGCCCCATTAATTTCTCCAATACAGCCGCCTTGTTAATACCAATTTCCTTCAATTCCTCATTCTGCCTAGTCCCTTGGATCTCTAATTCTGGGAGATTTCTTGTATCTTCAGTGAAGACAGACAGAAAGTAATCATTTAGCTTCTCTGCCATTTCACTATTCCCCATTATAAATTCTCCTGACTCTGCCTGTAATGGACCCACATTTGTCTTGGCCAAATGTTTCCTTTTTACGTATCTATCGAAGCTTTTACAGTCCGTTTTTATGTTTTTTTGCTAATTTATGTTCTATTCTCCCTTTCTTAATCAGTTTCTTGGTCCTCTGCTGTATTCTAAAATCCTCCCAATCCTCAGGTTTACTACTATTTCTGAGAACTTCATAGGCCTTTTCTTTTAATCTTATACAATCCTTAACTTTGTTAGCCACGGTTGACTGCCTTTACTTTTGGGGTTTTTGTGCCTTGAAGGAATGTATAGTTGCTGTAAACTATGTAATAATTCTTTAAAGACTATCCATTGCCTATGTACTGTCATACCTTTTAATGTATTTTCCCAATCCACCTCAGCCAAATTTGCCCTTCAACCTTTCATAATTTCCTTTGTTCAAATTTAACACCCTAGCTTCAAATTGAACTACCTCCCTTTCAAACATAATGTAAAATTATATCATATTATGGTCACTCATCCCTAAAGGTTCTTTTACAACACAATTATTAATTAGTTCTTTCTCATTACATAATACTAGATCTAAAACAGTCTTTTCTCTAGTCGGTTTTGCAACATACTGCTCTAGAAAACCATCCCTAACACACTCTGGAAATTTGTTCTCCGCAGCATTAGTGCTCATTAGCTTTACTCAGTCTATGTGCAGATTGAAGTCATCCATGATTACTGCATTACCCATGCCACATGCTTCTCTAATCTCCTGATGAATACCATACCCCACACTACCACGACTGTTTGGTAGCCTATAAACAACTCCTACCAATGTTTGCCCCTTGCTGTTTCTTAGCTCCATCCAAACAGATTCCACATTTGTTCTTCAGATCTTAGATCCTCCCTTACTACTAATAATGTACTGATCCCATCTCTTATTGGTGCAACATCGCCTCCTTTTCCTTTTTGCTGCCTGTCCTTCCTAAATGTCGAATATCCTTGAGTATTCAGTTCCCAGTCTTGGTCACCCTGTAGCCACATTGCCATAATAGCAATTAAATCATACCCATTTACCTCTATTTGTGCCTTTAAATCATCTACCTTGTTGTGAATGCGGCGTGCATTCAGGTAGAGTGCCCTTAACCTTGTCGTCTTGACATTATTTTGCATTCTAAGCCTAGTTGATGTCTGCTTTCTAATGTCACTTGCTACTTTTTCTACCTCCTGTTACCAGCTTTACTTCCTTCCAATTTGAGCAACCCCTCAGGTACCCATCCCCCTGACAAGCTAGTTTAAACCCTTCCCAACAGCACTAGCAAATCTCCCTGTCATGATATTAGTTTTGGTCCTGTTTAAGGTGTAGCCTGTCCATCTTGTACAAGTCCCACCTGCCCCAGAACCGGTCCCAATGCTTCAGAAATCTGATGCCCTCCCTCCTACACCAATTCTCCAGCCATGTGTTCAGTCGATCAATCCTCCTATTCTTATGCTCATTAACACGTGGCACTGGGAGTAATCCTGAGATTACTGCTCTTGAGGTCCTGCTTTTTACGAACATACGAATTAGGAGCTGGAGTAGGCCACTCGGCCCTTCGTGCCTGCTCCACCATTCAATAAGTTCATGGCTGAACTGATTACTCCACATTTCCACCTACCTCCGATAACCTTCCACCCCCTTGCTTATCAAGAATCTATCTACCTCTGCCTTAAAAATATTCAAAGACACTACTTCCACCGCTTTTTGCGGAACAGAATTCCAAAGACACTCAACCCTCTGAGAGAAAACATTTCTCCTCATCTCTGTCTTAAATGGTCGACCTCTTATTTTTTAAAACAGTGATCTCTGGTTCTAGATTCTCCCGCAAGGGAAAACATCCTTTCCAAGTCCACCCTGTCAAGACCCCTCCGGATCTTTTATGTTTCAATCAAGTCGCCTCTTATTCTTCTAAATTCCAGCGGATACTAGCCTAGCCTGTCCAATCTTTCCTCGTAATTTTAATTTCCTTCCTAACTCCCTAAAATCTGCTTTTAAGATCTCATCCCTCTTCCTATCTATGTCATGGGTACTAATGTGAACCACGACCTCTGGCTGTTCACCCTCCCCTAGAAGGATGTCCTGCAGCCGCTCTGACACCCTTGACCCTGGCACCAGGGAGGCAACACACCATCCTGGCCACAGTCACGTTCACTGCTGCAAAAACACCTGTCTGATCCTCTGACTATCTAATCCC
This sequence comes from Heterodontus francisci, assembly GCF_036365525.1. Classification (NCBI taxonomy): domain Eukaryota; kingdom Metazoa; phylum Chordata; class Chondrichthyes; order Heterodontiformes; family Heterodontidae; genus Heterodontus; species Heterodontus francisci. The sequence continues at coordinate 21,494,641 of NC_090386.1, read as the reverse complement.
CCATCACTATTGCACTTTTACTCTTCTTCCTCCCCTCCTATGCAGCTGAACCACCTGTGGTGCCATGGACTTTGCTCCGGCTGCACGCCCATGAGGAACCATCGCCCTCACCAGTATCCAAAATGGAAAACCGATTGGCAAGCAAGATAGACTCAGGACTCCTACACTGCCTGCCTGGTTCTCTTAGACTGTCGGTCACCCATTCCCTTTCTGCCTCTATGTTCCTAACCTGCGGTGTGACCACCTCCCTAAACGTGCTATCCACATAGTCCTCTGCCTCGCGGATGCACAACACTGACTCCAGCCGCCGCTCGAGTTCTGAAACCCGGAGCTCAAGCTTCTGCAACCAGTGACACTTCCTGTAGATGTGTTCATCTAGGACAGGTGGTGCATCCATGACTTCCCAAATACCGCAGGATGTACATTCCACTTGGCCGAGCTGATCTGCCATAACGTAACTTTAAAGACTATTTATTATAATTAAAAGTAGAATAACTTACCAGTTATTTACCAATCAGCTTCTTTACCTGTACCGGAGAGGCAGCTACTGAAAGTAGTAAAAGAAAGGAGACCTTCTCTCACAGAACTCCCTCACACACCAAACTCCCACTTTACACTCTGTGCACTCAAAGCAGCTCTCAGTGCAGTCAAGTTAATTTTTTTCTTAAGTTATAGTTCCCCTTTCTTAACGAACACCCTCACTTACCAAATTCCCTTCTTCACAATGTGCCCTCCAGCAGTCCCCTGAATTTATACACTGAAAACAATGCTGTCAGCTCTGCTACCTAATTAACTAGCTACAGCTACTCTCAGAGTTTGTATAGCCCTGTTTAAAACTTGAAGAAACCTAATTTACCTCTTAACTTAAACAGGAATTTCAATTAATTGCTAAATGTAAACAAAACAAATCTAGACAAAAATCCCTTTCATTCTCGAGATTTAAAATTAACAATTGATTTAACATCAATTGCCTTTTGTGGAAGAGAGTTCCGAGCTTCTACCACTCTTGGTGTGAAGAAGTGTTTCCTAATTTCAGTCTTGAAAGGTCTGTCTCTAATTTTTAAGTCTGTGACTCCTCGTCCTACACTCTCTAACCAGTGGAAATAGTTTCACTCTAACTATCCTATCTGTTCCCCGTAATCAAACAAACCCTTAACCTTCTAAATTTAAGGGAATGCAGTCATAGTTTGTGGAATCTCTCCTCACAATTTAATTCTTGGAGTCCACTATCATTTCTGATAAATTTATGCTGCACTCCTTCCTAAGGTGTGGTGCCCAGAACTGCTCACAGTACTCCAAGTGTGGTGAAGCCAGGGCTTTGTATAGCTGAAGCATGACTTTCCCTGGACTACCAAGTCTCTTTGGACCTCTAGATTTTCATCATTTAGAAAGTAGCCTGTCCTGACCTTATGTCCAAAGTGGATAACCCCACATATGCCTATATTGAAATCCATTTGCAACAATTTTGTCCATTCACTTAATTTATCAATATCTTTGCAATTCTGTTCTTCCGTCTACACTGTTTACAAAGCTACTGCCTTTGTGTCATCAGCAAGTTTGGATATGTGGCTTTCTATCCCATTATCTAAGTCATTAATGAATACAGTGAATAGTTGAGGCCCCAACACTGATCCTTGTGCGAAGCCATTAGTTGCATCTTGTCAATTAGAGTATCTGCCCATTATCCCATAAGTTAAGAAATGGGAGTAGGCCATTTGGCCCCTCGAGCCTGCTCTGCCAGTCAATAAGATCATGGCTGATCTGATTGTGGCCTTTCCTTTCTACCTGCCTCGATAATCCTCGACTCCCTTGTAAATCAAAAATCTGTCTAACTCCGCCCTGAATATGTTGAAAGACCCAGCCTTAACTGATTTCTGGGGAAGAGAATTCCAAAGATTAATGACCCTCAGAGAAGAAATTCCTCTCATTTCCCCCTTAAATGAGATGCACCCTAATTCTGAAACCGTGCCCCCTGGTTCTAGACTCGCCCATGAGGAGAAGTATCCCTTCAGCATCTACCCTGTCAAGCCCCCTCAGAATCTTGTATGTTTCAGTAAGATCACCCGTCATTCATCTAAACTCCAATGAGTATTGGCCCAACCTGCTCAATGTTTTCTCATAAGACAACCCCTTCATCCCAGGAATCAGCCTAGTGAACCTTCTCTGAACTGCTTCCAATGCAAGTATATCTCTCCTTAAGGAGACCAAAACTGTAAGCAGTCCTCTAGGTGTGGTCTCACCAATGCCCTGTACAGTTGTAGCAAGACTTCTCCTTTTATACTCCATCCCCCTTGCAATAAATGCCAACATTCCATTTGCCTTCCTAATTACTTGCGGTACCTGCATGCTAACTTTCTGTGATTCATGTACAAGGGCACCCAGATCCCTCTGTACTGCAGCATTCTGCAGTTTCTCTCCATGTAAATAATCTGCTTTTCTATTCTTTTGGCTAACGTGCATAACCTTACATTTTCCCACATTATACTTCATCTGCCAAATTTTTGCCCACTCACTAAACCCCTGCTCTCTGTCTCCTGCTCAGCCAATTTCTGAACCAGGTCAATTAATTTGTCTTCAATTTCATGAGCTTCAACTTTAGCTAACAGTCTATTAAGAGGGAATTATCAAATGCCTTCTGGAAGTCCTTATAAATAACATCCATAGACATTCTCCTGTCCATTACTTTAGTTATCGCTTCAAAAAATTTAATTAGGTGCGTCAGGCATGACCTAACCTTTACAAATCCATGCAGGCTGTCTCTTTGATCAGCTGAATATTTTCAAGGTGTTCAGTCACCTTATAGACTCTAGCAATTTCTTGACAATAGATGTTAGGCTAACTGGTCTGCAATTCTCTGGTTTCCTTCTCTGGCATGTGCAATTTTCCAATCTAAAAGAACGATTCCTGAATTGAAAGAACTTTGCAAGATTATAGATAGGGCTTCTGTAATGTGTTCTCCTACTTCTTTTGAAACCCAGGGATGGAGACCATCTGGTCCTGGGGATTTGTCTCTCTTTAGTGCTCTTATTCATTACTGTTAATTTGCTTATGTTCATTTTGTTGAATCCCTGTCCAATTCAATATTAGTTTCATTGGGATGTTTAGCATGCTGATCTCTTCCTCTACAGTAAATACTGATGCAGAGTAATGATTCAGCATGTTTGCCATTTCCTTATTTTCATTGACAATATCACTGTTAGCAGTTTCAAAGGGGCCCACATTGCTCCTGACCACCCTTTTTTCCCTAATACAATTAGAAAAATTGTGTTGAAACTTGCAAGGGATATCAAAATCATTTCAGACTCTCTTCTGGTAGCTCTTACTATGTGTTTTTTGTTGTGTATTGTTGTAGCGTAGATCGAGCGTTGTCTAAAGAAGTCTCGGGTTCTTTGTAGAGCTAAAGAATAACTTGTTTATTATACACATATAACTATTTACACTTTCCACAAGCCTGTCTAGCCAGCCCACCTCGTGCTGCTTCTAGCTTCTTAGCCTAATACCCATGTGACTATTACATCATCATCACTACAGCGGGTGGGGTTTACTCTCGCTGTCTCAAACATTAACCCTTTCATGGCCTTATACTATACTTTTCACCCTTTACTGCTCTGCCAGGATCTGTGCTAATTTTTGCATTTGTGACTGCTTTTTCTTTCAATTTTACAATGTCTCTTACCTCTTTCGTTGTCCATGGCTGTCTTTTTAGCAAGTTGAGCTTTGCTCCTTTGGAATAGAATCTGGTTCTGTATCAATTTTTTTTTTAATGCCTCCCACTGTTATTTTACCCATTAACAGACATGCTCAGTTTACTGTGGACAATATCTGTCTTATTGTATTTGACGTCAGCCTTACCTAAATCTAGAATATGAGAAGCTGTTTCGCATTTCTCCCTTTCAAACATTATGTTGAATTCGACCATGTTATAATCACTATTCAATAAATGTTCACACACTGTGAAGCTGTTAATGAAATCTAGCTCATTATTCATCAGTCAATCTAAGATGGAATGCCCCCTTTTTGGCTGTAAGACTTATTGATGCGGAAAACAATCCTGGACACACACAAGAAATTCGCTACCTTTTGACGTGCTCGCCTGCTTATCCCAATTTCTGTGAAAGTTAAAATGCCCCCTTAAAACCACTCTGCCTTTGCTACATGCTTGTCTAATCTCAGCTTTTATACAATCTACCACATCCCAGCTGCTACCAGGAGGCTTATACACAACTTCCACTACAGTCTTAAATCCTTTTCTATTTCTTCGTTCTACCCATAAAGTCTCTGCTGCTTGCTTACTTCCTGTTATTATCCTCTTTTAACACTGAAGTGATTTCATCCTTGATTATTAAGGCTACTCCTTCCCCTCCACCATTTTCCCTATCCTTTCTGTAGACCCTATAACCTGGAATATTTAGTTCCCAGTTCTGATGGTCTTGCAGCCATGTCTCAGTAATGGCCATCATTTCAAACTCTCCAAGTGGAATTTGCGCCTGCAATTTAGTCAATTTGTTCCTTATACTCCATGCGTTTGCTTAAATAACATTTATTTGGGTCACACACCCTAACCTGTCCTTCTACTCTAATGTTTCACTCACATGTTTCTTATTTCTCTCGGTTTAATTACTTTGCATCTTTTGGGTTTCCCTTTACCTGTACTGTCTAACACACAAATTCTGGCTGTTATTGTACTTTGTACTCTACTCCCTTTCCTTTAGTTTTCAAACTATTATCTATACTACCTTTTCCACCTGAACCCTCTCTTCTACTTACTAGTTTAAAGTCCTGTGACCACCTTCACATAATGGAGCAATGAGCTCTGCCAATAATAGGTGGGGTGGGGTGGGGCAGAATGCACTGAGGGCTGGAGTATGTATGTGGGAGGAGATTGCAGAGATAGGAGGCCATGGAGGGATTTGCAGTCTAGGAGGAGAGTGTTCAATTTATCATGTTGGGAGACAGGATCAAATGTCGAACAGTGAAAATCGGCTGATGGCTGAGTGGAGGATGGGAGTAGTCAAGTGTCAGCGACAAAGGCATGACTTTCAACAGTGGAGGGGCTGAGGCGGAACAGAGACAGGCAAGGTTGTATAACAGTGTTGCTGATGGCTAGGATGTAGTTTCAAAGGTCATCTCTGAGTCAAACAGGTCTGATTACAGCTGGGTGAGTGGCTGGGGCAGGGAAGCTGATGATGACTTTACTTTTCAGTGTTGTCACAATGTTGGTCAAGCAGTCTGACAGCACAGAGGGAGTTGAGAGGTAGAGCTAGGTATCATCAATGTATGTATGGACGCTGAACACAGTGTCTGTGGATATGTCACCTGAGGTCACTAACAAAGGAGGGGACATTAAATGTATCTTTAGGAGAAGTTATGTGATGGTAGTGGACAGGGCAGACTGCTGGAGATGTACTGGATTTGTTTGGATAGCTAGGAATGAAATCTCGCAGCAGCAGTCCCATGAAACTGGATGATAGATGAGGAGCCATTGGAGGAGATTTGCACGGTTGACTATCAAAAGCAGCAGAGCGTCTATAGGATGTAAAAAGAAAAAGACAAATGTGGGCCCATTACAGGCAGAGAAAGGAATTTATAATGGGGAATAAGGAAATGGCAGAGAAACTAAACAAATACTTTGGCCAGGATTTTATGTGACCCACTGAGGCAGGCGGGAACACAGAGTATTGTGACGAGGGCTGGGGAGGGGGGGGGGGGCGGAAGCGGAGGGACCGTTGCCAAGCGACCTTCTCGGGGGCGAGATAGGCTGACGATGGCCTTCCCTCCCAGAGGCCAATTGAGACCCTTAAGTGGCCTGTTAACGGCCAATTAAGGGCCTCTTCCCATCGCCGCTGGGATCTTATCAGTGGCAGGGGGTGCCTCTGCCATGCAGGGAGGATGCCTTGTAACATGAGGCGCTCTCCCTGCGCACTTTGGGGGGGGGGGGAGGGGGAGAGGAAGGAGGTCCCTTCTTCGTGCACCATTTGTGGCCCACGGAGGACCCCACCAGGAACTACTTTACCCACACCCCCCCGGAACACCCTCCCCCAATCTGCACGACCACTCTCCCACACTCCCCCTCACCGGGACCTTCTGGACTGGGCCCGGCGACCTCGCCTTACCCTTACTCTGCTCCAGGGTTCCAGCGCTGGGCCTGGGTCCAAGACATCTGCAGTACCGGCAGTGGCCACTGCTCCCAGCGGCGCTGCCCATACTGCTGAGCGGCCGACTTTCTAATTGGCGAATTCCTGTCTTTAAAGGGACGGGGATCCTGGGGCGGAAAACCTGGAGGCTAAAAGACGGGGCGGGCGCAAGAAAGCCGAGACGGGTACCCCCCCCCTCCCCCACTACCTTTTCGGCCCGGCGCGACAGTGGCGCAGTGGTGAGCAACGCAGCCTCACAGCTCCAGCGACCCGGGTTCAGTTCTGGGTACTGCCTGTGTGGAGTTTGCAAGTTCTCCCTGTGTCTGCGTGGGTTTCCTCCGGGTGCTCCGGTTTCCTCCCACAGCCAAAAAGACTTGCAGGTTGATAGGTAAATTGGCCATTATAAATTGCCCCTAGTATAGGTAGGTGGTAGGGGAATATAGGGACAGGGGAGGATGTGGTAGGAATATGGGATTAGTGTAGGATTAGTATAAATGGGTGGTTAATGGTCGGCACAGACTCGGTGGGCTGAAGGGCCTGCTTCAGTGCTGTATCTCTAAATCTAAAAAATCATAACACAAAATCCAGCCCTTTGTGTCTGTCTTCATGGAGGAAGATATGAAAAACCTCCCAGAAATACTAAAGAACCAAGGGACTAAGATTGGAAGGTAGCAAATGTAACTGCTATTTAAGAAAGGAGGAAGAGAGAAAACTGGGAACTACAGACCTGTTAGCCTGACATCTGTAGTAGGAAAAATGCTAGAATCTATTCTAAAGGACACTTAGAAAATAATGGTACGATTCGACAGAGTCAACGTGGATTTATGAAAGAGAAATCATGCTAGACAAACCTGTTGGAGTTTTTTGAGGATTCAACTAGCAGAATAGATAAGGGGGAACCAGTAGATGTGATGTATTGGATTTTCAGAAGGCTTTTGATAAGGTCCTGCACAGGAGGTTAGTAAACAAAATTAGAGCACATGGGATTGGGGTAATTATTTTATTTATTTATTTATTTATTTAGAGATACAGCACTGAAACAGGCCCTTCGGCCCACCGAGTCTGTGCCGACCAACAACCACCCATTTATACTAACCCTACAGTAATCCCATATTCCCTATCACCTCCCTACACTAGGGGCAATTTTCAACGGCCAATTTACCTATCACCTGCAAGTTTTTGGATGTGGGAGGAAACCGGAGCACCCGGCGAAAACCCACGCAGACACAGGGAGAACTTGCAAACTCCGCACAGGCAGTACCCGGAATCGAACCCGGGTCACTGGAGCTGTGAGGCTGCGGTGCTAACCACTGCGCCACTGTGCCGCCCATAATGTACTGGCATGGATTGATAATTGGTTAATGGACAGAAAACAGAAAGTAGGAATAAACAGGTCATTGTCAGGTTGGCAGCTGAGACTAGTGGGGTGTAAGGATCAGTGCTTGGGCCCCAGCTTTCACAATCTATATCAATGATTTGGATGTGTGGACCAAATGTAATATTTCCAATTTTGCTGATGACACAAAACTGGGTGGGAATGTGAGTTGTGAGGAGGCTGCAAAGAGGCTTCAAGGGGATTTGGACAGGTTAAGTGAATGGGCAAGAACATGGCAGATGGAATATAATATGGAAAAATATGAAGTTATCCACTTTGGTAGAAAAAGCAGAAATGCAAAGTATTTCTTAAATGGTGAGAGGTTGGGAAGTGTTGATGTACAAAGGGACCTGGGTGTCCTTGTTAATAAGTCACTGAACGCTAACATGCAGGCACAGCAAGCAATTAGGAAGGCAAATGATATGTTGGCCTTTCTTGCAAGAGGATTTGAGTCCAGGAGTAAAGAAGTCTTTCTGCTATTGTATAGAGCCTTGGTTAGACCGCACCTGGAGTATTGTGTACAGTTTTGGTCTCCTTACCTAAGGAAGGATATACTTGCCATAGAGGGAGTGCAATGAAGGTTCACCAGACTGATCCCTGGGATGGCGGGATTGTCCAATGAGGCAAGATTGAGGAGACTGGGCCTGTATTTTCTAGAACTTAGAAGAATGAGAGGTTATCTCATTGAAGCATACAAAATACTTACAGGGCTCAACAAGGTTGATGCAAGAAGGATGTTTCCCCTGGCTGGAGGTCTAGAACCAGGGGAACACAGTCTCGGAATAAGGGGTAGGCCATTTAGGACTGAGATGAGGAGGAATTTCTTCACTCAAAGGCTGGTGAGTTTTTGGAATTCAGAGGGGTGTGGAGGTTCAGTCAATGAGTCTGTTCAAGGCAGAGAAAGATAGATTTCTAGAAATTAAAGATAACAAGGGATATGGGGATAGCACGGGAAAATGAGGTAGATGATCAGCCATGAACTAGTTGAATGGTGGAGCAGGCTTGAGGGGCCGAATGGCTCACTCCTGCTCTTACTTCCTATGTTCTATAACAGCCGGAATCTTCTACACTTAAAAAATTTGAACGTCAAGACCATTTCCAGGTGCTGACCCATTTCAGTAGCACACCCACTGCCGCAATCTTACAGGAGGTGGCCAATTAGCAGGCTGCCTCTGTATTCAGTGTCCAAATAGGGATGGTGGGTGGCTTAAAGATGCGAGAGGGCCAATCAGAGTGCCTGAAGTGGAGGGTAGGCAGTTGCCCCATTATGAATGCTGTGTTCTGCTGAGGTGAATGGAGTAGGAGAAGACTGCACAAGATGGAAGCTTGTTACAGTTTATAGGACCAGCAGCCAAATCCCTCTTGCCCAGCACTATCTGGTGAATTAGCCTGCACGTGATATGCCTATATTTGCAAGCCTGTGCATGTGGATGTCTTGAGGCTTGCCAATTTGGCCCTTTAAACTGAACTCTGCATATGTATCTCATTGGCATTCTGGTCTCCTGCTCTGCTGACACCTCCTGTGAGTAAGCAAGCTGCAGACAAAGTGATGGTCCCATGCATTGTTGGCAAAATTCAATTCCTTTCTAAAAATGGCTGCTAATTGCCTCTATAATGGCTTCTTGCCATTGCCAGGCTTGTAGCTATCATCTCCTTGAAGCTATCTCCAGAAAGCTCGTGAGGAGGTGCAAACACCTTGGGGAGCCAGCCTCATGCTTTTGTCCCTGAATTTTCTGGCACCCCCCACCCCCCCACCCTGCCACCACAGCCTCCAAAGCCAGCTCCATGGGACTGGGGAAATTCTGCCCAACATCACGGTCACAGAAAGTGACATTAGTTTGGGGCTGTTCTGGTGTTTTGAGAAGGGTGGAGGATGGATTAGAGGCGTCAGACCATGTCATTTTGGGACTTTAGGAAGGAAGGAGAATAGTTGGAGAGGATAGATGAGTTGAGGGTGTTTTTATTTTTAAGAAGGACAATTCCTAATGAAAGGGGGAGTATTGATAACTGGTAGCATGGGGGTGAGAATATGTGAAACTGAGTGAGGAAGTGAGCAAGAGTTGGTCTCATGGAAGAGGTGCTTGGACTGCAAAAAGAAAAGAAACTGCAAAATGCTGAGGGTTCAGGGTTGGAATATGGGATGGAGAGGAGGCAGCTGCCTGAATGAGCTCCCTATTAGAAATGTTAATATGGAGGAGCTCTTTACAATTGAGGTGAGAGTGGATGGGTGGGTGAGAGGAGTTTAAGGAGGTGATGGTGTCACTGCCCTCCAGTAGATCACCTTGTCAAAGAATTTCTGAAAGTCAAGATACACCACATCCACTACATTTCTCCATTCAACATATCTGTCACTGCCTCAGCATGAGAATTTGAACTCCGGCTTGTCAGAAAAGATCTTCCTTTCTGAAATTGTGTTAGCTATTTCTAATTATTTTCTCCTCCAGATATAAGCAATTTCAACTTTAATTAAAAATTCCAAAATTTAGGAGGTTAATGATGGGGTGGCGCAGATCAGCCTGCAATTAGTGACAATTTGCACCTCTCAGAATATCTCTACCTCACCACAAACTGCTGCATTATTTACACATTAATAATGGTGAATGCATTTAATTTGCATTATTTGTCCACAAAGACTGGGCCATAATTTCTAAAGTCTCTGCTATTTTTTTATTTTATTTATTTTCTATTTAGCGATACAGCACTGAAACAGGCCCTTCGGCCCACCAAGTCTGTGCCGACCAACAACCACCCATTTATACTAATCCTACATCAACCCCATATTCTCTACCACATCCCCACCATTCTCCTACCACCTACCTCCACTAGGGGCAATTTACAATGGCCAATTTACCTAACAACCTGCAAGTCTTTGGCTGTGGGAGGAAACCGGAGCACCCGGCGGAAACCCACGCGGTCACAGGGAGAACTTGCAAACTCCACACAGGCAGTACCCAGAACTGAACCCGGGTCACTGGAGCTGTGAGGCTGCAGTGCTAACCACTGCGCCACTGTGCCGCCCACTTTTTCTCCTGTATTTCCCTCAACATCCTTAATATCTCTCAATGGGACATGGTACGTTGTCCTCCTTTAGCCTAACCCCTCTAATACGTCCCTGTTACTATAATACCTCTCACTTTTAACCAATTCATGATTCACCATCTCCTCAAAATCCTTCTCTTTTGTGAACACAGAGGCAAAATACTTAAAGTATTCCCGCCAATTTTTGCTCATCTGCTCTCAGGGGTCTTGTCTTTTTCACTATCTATTTATGGAATATTTTACTGTTTTTAACATTGAGGTTCTTTCCTCATACTCTTTTCTTATCATTCCCTTAACCTCTTTCCTTATTTTCTAATCTCTTATTTTCAATCATGCCTCTTAAAATTTAATCTCTTAATTTATCCATGGCATTCTAAAATGGGATGTCATCATTTTGTTAATATATTAGTTCTACGTGTGAAAGAAAAAGCTTTTTAGAGAACATCAAGTCTTGCACCTTCCCCACCGCTGGGAGAAGATTCTGGTTTATATCTGTCATTCGGGATCTCAACAAGCAGCAGTCGCTCTTCCAGCCAGATTGGGGGGAGGGGGTGGTCATAACCCGCTCGCCCCCCAACCCGGCTCAATCGGTCTGAGGTCAGCTAACACAACTTTGGAAGAACTGCCTCCATTTTGCTCCCAGGCTCCTCTTTCCTTTGATTTCCAGGTTGAACCTTTGTTCCAACAAGCTCAGCTTTTCGCCAAGCTGACCAGATCACACGCTCTGACCAAATCTAACTCCACCAATTGACTGAACTTCTCGCTGCAATGAGTTCATATTAACTGGTGGGTCAACAATTCCATACTAATCCTTTTTCACTGATCGCCAAACACCAACATACTTTCAGACACTAGCTGTTAAGACTGTTCTCATCACCAACAGATTAATTGGCAGCTTAGACAGACAGTTTGAGTCCGCTATAACCCTGAAGGTGGCTAAGCCTCTCACTCCCATATCTAGTCTGAGACCGCATGTAATTTCCTCAAATCCAACTGACAGCATCAAAGACGTGAAACTGACAAACTCGTTGCTTATTCAACTGTGAGCCACAGATCGGCAGATTCTAGCCACACTGTCAGAACAGTGACCACAGCCACAAACCCACTGCAGGAAACTATTAATATATACAATGAAATGTGAAAAATCAGGCCCTTGATTTGTCACAGAGACTCCAACAGAGAAAAGGCTGGTCTCTGAATTGTGAGATTGTAACAATTTTACCAAAGAGAGAAGTACACTTTAGACAGTGAGTACATACAAGAGAGTGTGGGAAAATGGCGCACTGACACGGAACACAAAAGTCCGAGTGTATCAGGCCTGTGTCCTCAGTACCTTGCTCTATGGCAGCGAGGCCTGGACAACGTATGTCAGCCAAGAGCGACGTCTCAATTCATTCCATCTTCGCTGCCTCTGGAGAATACTTGGCATCAGGTGGCAGGACCGCATCTCCAACACAGAAGTCCTCGAGGCGGCCAACATCCCCAGTTTATACACACTACTGAGTCAGCGGCGCTTGAGATGGCTTGGCCATGTGAGCCGCATGGAAGATGGCAGGATCCCCAAGGACACATTGTACAGCGAGCTCGTCACTGGTATCAGACCCACCGGCCGTCCATGTCTCCGCTTTAAAGACGTCGGCAAACGCGACATGAAGTCCTGTGACATTGATCACAAGTCGTGGGAGTCATTTGCCATCGATCGCCAGAGCTGGCGGGCAGCCATAAAGGCGGGGCTAAAGTGTGGCGAGTCGAAGAGACTTAGCGGTTGGCAGGAAAAAAGACAGAAGCGCAAGGGGAGAGCCAACTGTGTAACAGCCCCGACAAACAAATTTTTCTGCAGCACCTGTGGAAGAGCCTGTCACTCTAGAATTGGCCTTTATAGCCACTCCAGGTGCTGCTCCACACATCACTGACCACCTCCAGGCGCGTATCCATTGTCTCTCGAGATAAGGAGGCCAAAGAAGAAAGAAGAAGACTTACAGTTTTACCTCACTGCCACATTTCGATAAACTCACCACAATGACCATAACACAACCCAACCAGTAATTAGCTGGAAATATTCCAGTCATTTCACCTATGTTAACAGGCACTTCAGGTGTGTGAATGCAGGCGCTTCATGTAACTACAACAAACCCATCACTATACACAGTACAACCGAACTGTAGAACATGTAACATGAGAGATGGTGGTGGGCCAGGGCAGCATTGGAATAGTTGAATCTGAAGGTAACAAAGGCACGGATGAGGGCTTCAGCAACAGATAAGGACATAAGAAGTAAGATCAAGAGAAGGTCATTCAGTCCTCACCATTCAATAGGATCGTGGCTGATCTACCAAAATTCCACCTTCCCCCACTAATCCCAGATCCTGTAATACCCTTAATATTCAAAAATCTATCGATGAGCTGAGACGGTGCAGAGTTGAGCAATGTTAAGTTGGAAGGAGGTGGTCTTGCTGATGGAGAGGATATGTGGTTGGAAGCTAAGCTCAGGGTCAAATAGATGCCAATTGATGAACAGTCCAGTTCAACCTCAGACAATGACCAGGGAGAGTGATGAAGCTTGGGGGCAGAGTTTGTGCCTGGGACCGAAGACAGTACTTTCAGTCTCCCCAATATTTAGTTGAAGGGACTTTCTACTCATCCAGTTCTGGATGTCTGCCTAGCAGTCTGACAGATCAGAGACAGTGGAGGGGTTCAGGGGTAGAGCTGGCTGATGTCAGCAAACATGTGGAACCTGACCTTGTGTTTTCAGATGATGTCAGTGAGGGGAAGCATGTGGATGAGAAATAGGAGGGGGCCAAAGATAGATCCTTGGGGAACACCAGAGGTAACAGTGTGGGAGCAGGAAGAATGGAGGCCGAATGGCCTCTTCCTGTGCTGTAAATAACTCTATAAGAGAAGCCATTGATGATGATTCTCTGGCTCACAACCTCTGGACATCCCAAAACGCTTTACATCCAATCAAATACTTTTGAAGTGTAGTCCCCGCTGTGAAGTCGGAAATGCAGCAGCCAATTTGTACACACTTCCAGCAAAATGCCACAAACAGCAGTGCAATGACCAGACCATCTGCTTTAGTGATGTTGGTTGAGCAATAAATATTGTTCAGGTCACTGTGGATAACTTCGCCCCTTGTCTTTAAGTAATGTCATAGGAGCTTTTACATCCACCTGAGACGGCAGAGAGGGCCTCAGTTTAACATCTCATCTGAAAGACTGCACCTCCGACATTGCGGTACCCCCTCCGTACTGGACTATGTGCTCAAGTCTCTGGATCAGAGCTTAAACCCTCAACCTTCTGACTCAGAGGCAAGAATGCTAGCATTTAGCCAAGCATGACAACTTTACATGGTTTAGCAGCACTATGTTGGATAGGCAGGCGAAAATGAACAACTGGAGCCTTTTTTTGAGGAAGGAATTTGTGTGTTTGAACTGAGAGATGAGCTATAAATACAATTTACATCTGTGTACTCCACTTACAGTGATATGGCTGCTGAGTTTTGGAGGGCCTATCAGGAGACTCCACAGAGTCACATCTTGGATGAAATGATACATCAGCCAATGTGAACCTGGGCACTGCCCCTACAATCCCCAGTTGAGGAGATGGCACCAACAGAAACCATGGAGCATCTGAATCCAAGACCCAGCTGAGCCCAAACCACAGGGTCCCTAACTGCTGTTGGGCAGTTTTGAGGCCTCCAGTCAGCAGTTAGCAGTGTGCAGGGCCTGGTGTTTGCCTGGACCTGTCCCACTGCCAACCCCCAGATTTTGTTTGAAATCTTTTTTAGAAACACCAATTTTCTGAGCTGCAAAGATCTGTATGAGGTCAGGGGTCACTGTGGGCCCAATCAATGACACTGGGGAGTACAACATGTTCCCAATCTCTTGACAAATCTCCCCGTCTGCAATCTATCACTAGTGTAAAGCAAGTTGAAAGAGTATTAGGAAAGGTAGAGACAGTGGAGGGGCTCACCATAGACCCTCTGCCACCACACGATCAGGCCGGTAAATCCGACAAAGATGAAGACTCCACCTATCACAGTCTTCCACTCGTTGTTTGATTTGCCCATGTCTGCATAGCTCTGCTGGAATGCGATGCGATACACTAGAGTAAAACACAAGCACAGGATCAATGGGATAGCTCATTACATCCCCTCTGGTGCACTCGTGCAGCTCACCCACAGTGAATGTGATTCCTCCATTGGGCTCCAGTAGGAGTAGCTGCTATCCTATCATTGCTCACACAGGATAGGCTACTGGCTACCTGCAGATCAACAGCTTTTCAAAATCAATTCTCCATAAGGAGGTGGTAAATATTATTAAAACCGCCCTCTCCCTTCTCATCTTACCATGACAAATGAGACTTGGTGAGAAATTTTGTTTGAAATCTTTCTTAGAATCATGGATTTTCTGAGCTGCAAAGATGCACCTGCCCTTTAGGCCTATCCGTGGTGTTACTGAAATATAAAGTGACTGAGCTGGGAAAGGATCACAGTTACTGGATGTTTGCTGTCAACTGCTTCTCCCTTTTCCCTTACCAGGGCCGTCAGTGACATCTTGGCCAGGCCAAACGGCCAGTGATCCCTGACCTCCTTCGACTGGACGCTGCAGTGAATTAGACAACGGCTTTGGGATGTGTTTTTGTATCCAGTCCAGACAGATGGGACGTACATCCCCTTGATCTGCTCCCTCTAAGGGAGAATGAGCTTGGGGAGTTTGAATCTAGTTTCCAGTGTGCACTGACAACACAGGCCCCAGAAATTAATATTGATTCCGATGAAATCTGCAGTTTCAGTCACACATCACAGCATAGCTGCTCCTGGGAGGGTAAAATCACAAAATGATCAAGTGAGGGACACTCTTCTCAGCTCAGGGTTGAGTAGAGAGAGCTACAGTCTGCATCTAAGTCAGCCTGTGGCTGAGCGACAAGTATTCCATTCAAACACTGACTAGCTGGAAAGCAAAGGCTTCCATTTCCCCAGCACAATATCCACTCAAATAAAGAAAAGCTTCGTGACCCAGAAGCCTCCGCTACTCTTACATGCAATCTTCTCTTCATTGGTCAGGTTCTTCCATGACCCTTTCTCCTTTTCCTTCAGGGCTGTCTGTTCCGCACTCAGGTTCCGCAAATAAGGAACATCAGGGAGAGGGGTATCCCTCCGATCACAGTACATCGGCACCGATAGGTCCTCAGCTTTAGCAATCTCTAGGGAAACATAGGCAGAGCCGTCAGTGTGTCCCCCTGTTAGTGTACAGTGTGTCCCCACTGTCAGTGCACAGTGTGCCCCTCCCCCTGTTAGTGTACAGTGTGTCCCCACTGTCAGTGTACAGTGTGCCCCTCCCCTGTTAGTGTACAGTGTGTCCCCCCTGTCAGTGTACAGTGTGCCCCTCCCCCTGTTAGTGTACAGTGTGTCCCCACTGTCAGTGCACAGTGTGCCCCTCCCCGTTAGTGTACAGTGTGCCCCTCCCCCCGTTAGTGTACAGTGTGTCCCCACTGTTAGTGTACAGTGTGCCCCTCCCCCTGTTAGTGTACAGTGAGTGCCTCCCCCTGTTAGTGTACAGTGTGCCCCTCCCCCTGTTAGTGTACAGTGTGCCCCTCCCCCGTTAGTGTACAGTGTGCCCCTCCCCCTGTTAGTGTACAGTGTGTCCCCACTGTCAGTGTACAGTGTGCCCCTCCCCCGTTAGTGTACAGTGTGTCCCTCCCCCTGTTAGTGGACAGTGTGTCCCTCCCAATGTCAGTGTGTCCCCCTGTTAGTGTACAGTGTGTCCCTCCCCGTTAGTGTACAGTGTGTCCCTCCCCCTGTTAGTGTGCAGTGTGTCCCTCCCCGTTAGTGTACAGTGTGCCCCTCCCCCTGTTAGTGTACAGTGTGTCCCCACTGTCAGTGTACAGTGTGCCCCTCCCCTGTTAGTGTACAGTGTGTCCCCACTGTCAGTGTACAGTGTGCCCCTCCCCCTGTTAGTGTACAGTGTGTCCCCACTGTCAGTGCACAATGTGCCCCTCCCCGTTAGTGTACAGTGTGCCCCTCCCCCTGTTAGTGTACAGTGTGCCCCTCCCCCGTTAGTGTACAGTGTGCCCCTCCCCCCGTTAGTGTACAGTGTGTCCCCACTGTTAGTGTACAGTGTGCCCCTCCCCCTGTTAGTGTACAGTGTGTGCCTCCCCCTGTTAGTGTACAGTGTGCCCCTCCCCCTGTTAGTGTACAGTGTGCCCCTCCCCCGTTAGTGTACAGTGTGCCCCTCCCCCTGTTAGTGTACAGTGTGTCCCCACTGTCAGTGTACAGTGTGCCCCTCCCCCGTTAGTGTACAGTGTGTCCCTCCCCCTGTTAGTGGACAGTGTGTCCCTCCCAATGTCAGTGTGTCCCCCTGTTAGTGTACAGTGTGTCCCTCCCCGTTAGTGTACAGTGTGTCCCTCCCCCTGTTAGTGTGCAGTGTGTCCCTCCCCGTTAGAGTACAGTGTGCCCCTCCCCCTGTTAGTGTACAGTGTGTCCCCACTGTCAGTGTACAGAGTGCCCCTCCCCCGTTAGTGTACAGTGTGCCCCTCCCCCTGTTAGTGTACAGTGTGCCCCTCCCCCGTTAGTGTACAGTGTGCCCCTCCCCCTGTTAGTGTACAGTGTGTCCCCACTGTCAGTGTACAGTGTGCCCCTCCCCCGTTAGTGTACAGTGTGTCCCTCCCCCTGTTAGTGTACAGTGTGTCCCTCCCAATGTCAGTGTGTCCCCCTGTTAGTGTACAGTGTGTCCCTCCCCGTTAGTGTACAGTGTGCCCCTCCCCCTGTTAGTGTACAGTGTGTCCCCACTGTCAGTGTACAGTGTGCCCCTCCCCCGTTAGTGTACAGTGTGCCCCTCCCCCTGTTAGTGTACAGTGTGTCCCCACTGTCAGTGTACAGTGTACCCCTCCCCCGTTAGTGTACAGTGTGTCCCTCCCCCTGTTAGTGTACAGTGTGTCCCTCCCCCGTTAGTGTACAGTGTGTCCCTCCCCCTGTTAGTGTACAGTGTGTCCCTCCCAATGTCAGTGTGTCCCCCTGTTAGTGTACAGTGTGTCCCTCCCTGTTAGTGTACAGTGTGTCCCTCCCCGTTAGTGTACAGTGTGTCCCTCCCTGTTAGTGTACAGTGTGTCCCTCCCCGTTAGTGTACAGTGTGTCCCTCCCCGTTAGTGTATAGTGTGTCCCTCCCAATGTCAGTGTATCGTGTGTCCCTACCAATGTCAGTATACAGTGTCCCTGCTGTTAGTGTATAGTTGTCCCAACTGTGAATGTACAGTGTGTCCCTCCCAATGTCAGTGTACAGTGTGTCCCCCCGTTAGTGTACGGTGTGTCCCTCCCCCTGTTAGTGTACAGTGTGCCGCTACCCCATTAGTGTACAGTGTGCCCCTCCCCCTGTTAGTGCACAATGTGCCCCTCCCCCTGTTAGTGTACAGTGTGTCCCTCCCCCTGTTAGTGTACAGTGTGCCCCTCCCCCATTAGTGTACAGTGTGCCCCTCCCCCGTTAGTGTACAGTGTGTCCCCACTGTTAGTGTACAGTGTGTCCCTCCCCCTGTTAGTGGACAGTGTGTCCCTCCCAATGTCAGTGTGTCCCCCTGTTAGTATACAGTGTGTCCCTCCCCGTTAGTGTACAGTGTGTCCCTCCCCCTGTTAGTGTGCAGTGTGTCCCTCCCCGTTAGTGTACAGTATGCCCCTCCCCCTGTTAGTGTACAGTGTGTCCCCACTGTCAGTGTACAGAGTGCCCCTCCCCCGTTAGTGTACAGTGTGTCCCTCCCCCTGTTAGTGTACAGTGTGCCCCTCCCCCGTTAGTGTACAGTGTGCCCCTCCCCCGTTAGTGTACAGTGTGTCCCTCCCCCTGTTAGTGTACAGTGTGTCCCTCCCAATGTCAGTGTGTCCCCCTGTTAGTGTACAGTGTGTCCCTCCCCGTTAGTGTACAGTGTGCCCCTCCCCCTGTTAGTGTACAGTGTGTCCCCACTGTCAGTGTACAGTGTGCCCCTCCCCTGTTAGTGTACAGTGTGTCCCCACTGTCAGTGTACAGTGTGCCCCTCCCCTGTTAGTGTACAGTGTGTCCCTCCCCCTGTTAGTGTACAGTGTGCCCCTCCCCCTGTTAATGTACAGTGTGCCCCTCCCCCGTTAGTGTACAGTGTGTCCCTCCCCCTGTTAGTGTACAGTGTGTCCCTCCCAATGTCAGTGTGTCCCCCTGTTAGTGTACAGTGTGTCCCTCCCTGTTAGTGTACAGTGTGTCCCTCCCAATGTCAGTGTATAGTGTGTCCCCCTGTTAGTGTACAGTGTGTCCCTCCCAATGTCAGTGTGTCCCCCTGTTAGTGTACAGTGTGTCCCTCCCTGTTAGTGTACAGTGTGTCCCTCCCAATGTCAGTGTATAGTGTGTCCCCCCGTTAGTGTACAGTGTGTCCCTCCCCCTGTTAGTGTACAGTGTGTCCCTCCCAATGTCAGTGTATAGTGTGTCCCCCCGTTAGTGTACGGTGTGTCCCTCCCCCTGTTAGTGTACAGTGTGTCCCTCCCAATGTCAGTGTATAGTGTGTCCCCCCGTTAGTGTACGGTGTGTCCCTCCCCCTGTTAGTGTACAGTGTGTCCCCCTGTTAGTGTACAGTGTGTCCCCCCGTTAGTGTACGGTGTGTCCCTCCCCGTTAGTGTACAGTGTGTCCCTCCCCCTGTCAGTGTACAGTGTGTCCCTCCCCGTTAGTGTACAGTGTGTCCCTCCCCCTGTCAGTGTACAGTGTGTCCCTCCCCGTTAGTGTACAGTGTGTCCCCCTGTTAGTGTACAGTGTGTCCCCCCGTTAGTGTACGGTGTGTCCCTCCCCCTGTTAGTGTACAGTGTGTCCCTCCCCGTTAGTGTACAGTGTGTCCCTCCCCCTGTCAGTGTACAGTGTGTCCCTCCCCGTTAGTGTACAGTGTGTCCCCCCCCTGTCAGTGTACAGTGTGTCCCTCCCCGTTAGTGTACAGTGTGTCCCTCCCCCTGTTAGTGTACAGTGTGTCCCTCCCCGTTAGTGTACAGTGTGTCCCTCCCAATGTTAGTGTACAGTGTGTCCCTCCCCCTGTTAGTGTACAGTGTGTCCCCCTGTTAGTGTACAGTGTGTCCCCCCGTTAGTGTACGGTGTGTCCCTCCCCGTTAGTGTACAGTGTGTCCCTCCCCCTGTCAGTGTACAGTGTGTCCCTCCCCGTTAGTGTACAGTGTGTCCCTCCCCCTGTCAGTGTACAGTGTGTCCCTCCCCGTTAGTGTACAGTGTGTCCCCCTGTTAGTGTACAGTGTGTCCCCCCGTTAGTGTACGGTGTGTCCCTCCCCGTTAGTGTACAGTGTGTCCCTCCCCCTGTCAGTGTACAGTGTGTCCCTCCCCGTTAGTG
Source organism: Heterodontus francisci (assembly GCF_036365525.1). Classification (NCBI taxonomy): domain Eukaryota; kingdom Metazoa; phylum Chordata; class Chondrichthyes; order Heterodontiformes; family Heterodontidae; genus Heterodontus; species Heterodontus francisci. The sequence goes on along the minus strand of NC_090386.1, from coordinate 21,474,756 downwards.
TACAGTGTGTCCCCCCGTTAGTGTACAGTGTGTCCCTCCCCCTGTTAGTGTACAGTGTGTCCCTCCCCGTTAGTGTACAGTGTGTCCCTCCCAATGTTAGTGTACAGTGTGTCCCTCCCCGTTAGTGTACAGTGTGTCCCTCCCAATGTTAGTGTACAGTGTGTCCCCCCGTTAGTGTACAGTGTGTCCCTCCCCCTGTTAGTGTACAGTGTGTCCCTCCCCGTTAGTGTACAGTGTGTCCCTCCCCCTGTTAGTGTACAGTGTGTCCCTCCCCGTTAGTGTACAGTGTGTCCCTCCCCCTGTTAGTGTACAGTGTGTCCCTCCCCGTTAGTGTACAGTGTGTCCCTCCCAATGTCAGTGTACAGTGTGTCCCCCCGTTAGTGTACGGTGTGTCCCTCCCCCTGTTAGTGTACAGTGTGCCGCTACCCCATTAGTGTACAGTGTGCCCCTCCCCCTGTTAGTGCACAGTGTGTCCCTCCCCCTGTTAGTGGACAGTGTGTCCCTCCCAATGTCAGTGTGTCCCCCTGTTAGTATACAGTGTGTCCCTCCCCGTTAGTGTACAGTGTGTCCCTCCCCCTGTTAGTGTGCAGTGTGTCCCTCCCCGTTAGTGTACAGTATGCCCCTCCCCCTGTTAGTGTACAGTGTGTCCCCACTGTCAGTGTACAGAGTGCCCCTCCCCCGTTAGTGTACAGTGTGTCCCTCCCCCTGTTAGTGTACAGTGTGCCCCTCCCCCGTTAGTGTACAGTGTGCCCCTCCCCCGTTAGTGTACAGTGTGTCCCTCCCCCTGTTAGTGTACAGTGTGTCCCTCCCAATGTCAGTGTGTCCCCCTGTTAGTGTACAGTGTGTCCCTCCCCGTTAGTGTACAGTGTGCCCCTCCCCCTGTTAGTGTACAGTGTGTCCCCACTGTCAGTGTACAGTGTGCCCCTCCCCTGTTAGTGTACAGTGTGTCCCCACTGTCAGTGTACAGTGTGCCCCTCCCCTGTTAGTGTACAGTGTGTCCCTCCCCCTGTTAGTGTACAGTGTGCCCCTCCCCCTGTTAATGTACAGTGTGCCCCTCCCCCGTTAGTGTACAGTGTGTCCCTCCCCCTGTTAGTGTACAGTGTGTCCCTCCCAATGTCAGTGTGTCCCCCTGTTAGTGTACAGTGTGTCCCTCCCTGTTAGTGTACAGTGTGTCCCTCCCAATGTCAGTGTATAGTGTGTCCCCCTGTTAGTGTACAGTGTGTCCCTCCCAATGTCAGTGTGTCCCCCTGTTAGTGTACAGTGTGTCCCTCCCTGTTAGTGTACAGTGTGTCCCTCCCAATGTCAGTGTATAGTGTGTCCCCCCGTTAGTGTACAGTGTGTCCCTCCCCCTGTTAGTGTACAGTGTGTCCCTCCCAATGTCAGTGTATAGTGTGTCCCCCCGTTAGTGTACGGTGTGTCCCTCCCCCTGTTAGTGTACAGTGTGTCCCTCCCAATGTCAGTGTATAGTGTGTCCCCCCGTTAGTGTACGGTGTGTCCCTCCCCCTGTTAGTGTACAGTGTGTCCCCCTGTTAGTGTACAGTGTGTCCCCCCGTTAGTGTACGGTGTGTCCCTCCCCGTTAGTGTACAGTGTGTCCCTCCCCCTGTCAGTGTACAGTGTGTCCCTCCCCGTTAGTGTACAGTGTGTCCCTCCCCCTGTCAGTGTACAGTGTGTCCCTCCCCGTTAGTGTACAGTGTGTCCCCCTGTTAGTGTACAGTGTGTCCCCCCGTTAGTGTACGGTGTGTCCCTCCCCCTGTTAGTGTACAGTGTGTCCCTCCCCGTTAGTGTACAGTGTGTCCCTCCCCCTGTCAGTGTACAGTGTGTCCCTCCCCGTTAGTGTACAGTGTGTCCCCCCCCTGTCAGTGTACAGTGTGTCCCTCCCCGTTAGTGTACAGTGTGTCCCTCCCCCTGTTAGTGTACAGTGTGTCCCTCCCCGTTAGTGTACAGTGTGTCCCTCCCAATGTTAGTGTACAGTGTGTCCCTCCCCCTGTTAGTGTACAGTGTGTCCCCCTGTTAGTGTACAGTGTGTCCCCCCGTTAGTGTACGGTGTGTCCCTCCCCGTTAGTGTACAGTGTGTCCCTCCCCCTGTCAGTGTACAGTGTGTCCCTCCCCGTTAGTGTACAGTGTGTCCCTCCCCCTGTCAGTGTACAGTGTGTCCCTCCCCGTTAGTGTACAGTGTGTCCCCCTGTTAGTGTACAGTGTGTCCCCCCGTTAGTGTACGGTGTGTCCCTCCCCGTTAGTGTACAGTGTGTCCCTCCCCCTGTCAGTGTACAGTGTGTCCCTCCCCGTTAGTGTACAGTGTGTCCCTCCCCCTGTCAGTGTACAGTGTGTCCCTCCCCGTTAGTGTACAGTGTGTCCCCCCGTTAGTGTACAGTGTGTCCCTCCCCCTGTTAGTGTACAGTGTGTCCCTCCCCGTTAGTGTACAGTGTGTCCCTCCCAATGTTAGTGTACAGTGTGTCCCTCCCCGTTAGTGTACAGTGTGTCCCTCCCAATGTTAGTGTACAGTGTGTCCCCCCGTTAGTGTACAGTGTGTCCCTCCCCCTGTTAGTGTACAGTGTGTCCCTCCCCGTTAGTGTACAGTGTGTCCCTCCCCCTGTTAGTGTACAGTGTGTCCCTCCCCGTTAGTGTACAGTGTGTCCCTCCCCCTGTTAGTGTACAGTGTGTCCCTCCCCGTTAGTGTACAGTGTGTCCCTCCCAATGTCAGTGTACAGTGTGTCCCCCCGTTAGTGTACGGTGTGTCCCTCCCCCTGTTAGTGTACAGTGTGCCGCTACCCCATTAGTGTACAGTGTGCCCCTCCCCCTGTTAGTGCACAGTGTGCCCCTCCCCCTGTTAGTGTACAGTGTGTCCCTCCCCCTGTTAGTGTACAGTGTGCCCCTCCCCCGTTAGTGTGCAGTGTGTCCCTCCCCCTGTTAGTGTACAGTGTGCCGCTACCCCATTAGTGTACAGTGTGCCCCTCCCCCTGTTAGTGTACAGTGTGTCCCTCCCCCTGTTAGTGTACAGTGTGCCCCTCCCCCATTAGTGTACAGTGTGCCCCTCCCCCGTTAGTGTACAGTGTGCCCCTCCCCCCGTTAGTGTACAGTGTGTCCCCACTGTTAGTGTACAGTGTGCCCCTCCCCCTGTTAGTGTACAGTGTGTGCCTCCCCCTGTTAGTGTACAGTGTGCCCCTCCCCCGTTAGTGTACAGTGTGCCCCTCCCCCTGTTAGTGTACAGTGTGTCCCCACTGTCAGTGTACAGTGTGCCCCTCCCCCGTTAGTGTACAGTGTGTCCCTCCCCCTGTTAGTGGACAGTGTGTCCCTCCCAATGTCAGTGTGTCCCCCTGTTAGTGTACAGTGTGTCCCCACTGTCAGTGTACAGTGTGCCCCTCCCCCGTTAGTGTACAGTGTGTCCCTCCCCCTGTTAGTGGACAGTGTGTCCCTCCCAATGTCAGTGTGTCCCCCTGTTAGTGTACAGTGTGTCCCTCCCCGTTAGTGTACAGAGTGTCCCTCCCCCTGTTAGTGTGCAGTGTGTCCCTCCCCGTTAGTGTACAGTGTGCCCCTCCCCCTGTTAGTGTACAGTGTGTCCCCACTGTCAGTGTACAGAGTGCCCCTCCCCCGTTAGTGTACAGTGTGCCCCTCCCCCGTTAGTGTACAGTGTGTCCCTCCCCCTGTTAGTGTACAGTGTGTCCCACCCAATGTCAGTGTGTCCCCCTGTTAGTGTACAGTGTGTCCCTCCCCGTTAGTGTACAGTGTGTCCCTCCCAATGTCAGTGTGTCCCCCTGTTAGTGTACAGTGTGTCCCTCCCCGTTAGTGTACAGCGTGTCCCTCCCCCTGTTAGTGTACAGTGTGTCCCTCCCAATGTCAGTGTATAGTGTGTCCCCCCCGTTAGTGTACGGTGTGTCCCTCCCCCTCTTAGTGTACAGTGTGTCCCCCTGTTAGTGTACAGTGTGTCCCCCCGTTAGTGTACGGTGTGTCCCTCCCCGTTAGTGTACAGTGTGTCCCTCCCCCTGTTAGTGTACAGTGTGTCCCTCCCCGTTAGTGTACAGTGTGTCCCTCCCAATGTCAGTGTATAGTGTGTCCCCCCCGTTAGTGTACGGTGTGTCCCTCCCCCTCTTAGTGTACAGTGTGTCCCCCTGTTAGTGTACAGTGTGTCCCCCCGTTAGTGTACGGTGTGTCCCTCCCCGTTAGTGTACAGTGTGTCCCTCCCCGTTAGTGTATAGTGTGTCCCTCCCAATGTCAGTGTATCGTGTGTCCCTACCAATGTCAGTATACAGTGTCCCTGCTGTTAGTGTATAGTTGTCCCAACTGTGAATGTACAGTGTGTCCCTCCCAATGTCAGTGTACAGTGTGTCCCCCCGTTAGTGTACGGTGTGTCCCTCCCCCTGTTAGTGTACAGTGTGTCCCTCCCAATGTCAGTGTACAGTGTGTCCCCCCGTTAGTGTACGGTGTGTCCCTCCCCCTGTTAGTGTACAGTGTGTCCCTCCCCGTTAGTGTACAGCGTGTCCCTCTCAGTGTCAGTGTACAGTGTGTCCCCCTGTTAGTGTACAGTGTGTCCCTCCCCCCGTTAGTGTACAGTGTGTCCCTCTCAGTGTCAGTGTACAGTGTGTCCCCCCGTTAGTGTACAGTGTGTCCCTCTCCCCGTTAGTGTACAGTGTGTCCCTCCCCCTGTTAGTGTACAGTGTGTCCCCCGTTAATGTACAGTGTGTCCCTCCCCGTTAGTGTACAGTGTGTCCCTCTCAGTGTCAGTGTACAGTGTGTCCCCCCGTTAGTGTACAGTGTGTCCCCCCGTTAGTGTACGGTGTGTCCCTCCCCCCGTTAGTGTACAGTGTGTCCCTCTCCCCGTTAGTGTACAGTGTGTCCCTCCCCTTGTTAGTGTACAGTGTGTCCCTCCCCCTGTTAGTGTACAGTGTGTCCCCCCGTTAGTGTACAGTGTGTCCCCCCGTTAGTGTACGGTGTGTCCCTCCCCCCGTTAGTGTACAGTGTGTCCCCCTGTTAGTGTACAGTGTGTCCCCCTGTTAGTGTACAGTGTGTCCCCCCGTTAGTGTACGGTGTGTCCCTCCCCCCGTTAGTGTACAGTGTGTCCCCCTGTTAGTGTACAGTGTGTCCCCCCGTTAGTGTACGGTGTGTCCCTCCCCCCGTTAGTGTACAGTGTGTCCCCCTGTTAGTGTACAGTGTGTCCCCCTGTTAGTGTACAGTGTGTCCCCCGTTAGTGGACAGTGTGTCCCCCTGTTAGTGTACAGTGTGTCCCTCCCCCTGTTAGTGTACAGTGTCCCCCCCCCGTTAGTGTACAGTGTGTCCCTCCCCCTGTTAGTGTACAGTGTGTCCCTCCCCGTTAGTGTACAGTGTGTCCCTCTCAGTGTCAGTGTACAGTGTGTCCCCCCGTTAGTGTACAGTGTGTCCCCCCGTTAGTGTACGGTGTGTCCCTCCCCCCGTTAGTGTACAGTGTGTCCCTCTCCCCGTTAGTGTACAGTGTGTCCCTCCCCTTGTTAGTGTACAGTGTGTCCCTCCCCCTGTTAGTGTACAGTGTGTCCCCCTGTTAGTGTACAGTGTGTCCCCCCGTTAGTGTACGGTGTGTCCCTCCCCCCGTTAGTGTACAGTGTGTCCCCCTGTTAGTGTACAGTGTGTCCCCCGTTAGTGGACAGTGTGTCCCCCTGTTAGTGTACAGTGTGTCCCTCCCCCTGTTAGTGTACAGTGTCCCCCCCCGTTAGTGTACAGTGTGTCCCTCCCCCTGTTAGTGTTACAGTGTGTCCCCCCGTTAGTGTACGGTGTGTCCCCCCGTTAGTGTACGGTGTGTCCCTCCCCCTGTTAGTGTTACAGTGTGCCCCTCCCCCAGTCAGTGTACAGTGTGCCCCTCCCCCTGTCAGTGTACAGTGTGTCCCTCCCCCTGTCAGTGTACACTGTGTCCCTCCCCGTCAGTGTACACTGTGTCCCTCCCCCAGTCAGTGTACAGTGTACCCCTCCCCAGTCAGTGTACAGTGCGCCCCTCCCCCTGTCAGTGTACAGTGTGTCCCTCCCCCTGTCAGTGTACAGTGTGTCCCTCCCCGTCAGTGTACACTGTGTCCCTCCCCCAGTCAGTGTACAGTGTACCCCTCCCCAGTCAGTGTACAGTGCGCCCCTCCCCCTGTCAGTGTACAGAGTGTCCCTCCCCCTGTCAGTGTAGTGTGCCCCTCCCCCTGTCAGTGTAGTGTGCCCCTCCCCCTGTCAGTGTACAGTCTGTCCCTCCCCCAGTCAGTGTACAGTGTGCCCCTCCCCCTGTCAGTGTACAGTGTGTCCCTCCCCGTCAGTGTACACTGTGTCCCTCCCCGTCAGTGTACACTGTGCCCCTCCCCCTGTCAGTGTACAGTCTGTCCCTCCCCCAGTCAGTGTACAGTGTGCCCCTCCCCCAGTCAGTGTACAGTGTGCCCCTCCCCCTGTCAGTGTACAGTGTGTCCCTCCCCGTCAGTGTACACTGTGTCCCTCCCCGTCAGTGTACACTGTGTCCCTCCCCCAGTCAGTGTACAGTGTGCCCCTCCCCTATCAGTGTACAGTCTGTCCCACCCCCAGTCAGTGTACAGTGTGTTCCTCCCCCAGTCAGTTTACAGTGTGCCCCTCCCCCTATCAGTGTACAGTGTGCCCCTCCCCCTGTTAGTGTACAGTGTGTCCCCAGTCAGTGTACAGTGTGTCCCTCCCCCTGTTAGTGTACAGTGTGTCCCTCCCCCTGTTAGTGTACAGTGTGCCCCTCCACCTGTCAGTGTACAGTGTGTCCCCCTGTTAGTGTACAGTGTGTCCCCAGTCAGTGTACAGTGTGTCCTTCCCCCTGTTAGTGTACAGTGTGTCCCCCCCGTTAGTGTACGGTGTGTCCCTCCCCCTGTTAGTGTACAGTGTGTCCCTCCCCGTTAGTGTACAGCGTGTCCCTCTCAGTGTCAGTGTACAGTGTGTCCCCCCGTTAGTGTACAGTGTGTCCCTCTCAGTGTCAGTGTACAGTGTGTCCCCCCGTTAGTGTACAGTGTGTCCCTCTCCCCGTTAGTGTACAGTGTGTCCCTCCCCCTGTTAGTGTACGGTGTGTCCCCCGTTAGTGTACAGTGTGTCCCTCCCCGTTAGTGTACAGTGTGTCCCTCTCAGTGTCAGTGTACAGTGTGTCCCCCCGTTAGTGTACAGTGTGTCCCTCCCCCCGTTAGTGTACAGTGTGTCCCTCCCCCTGTTAGTGTACAGTGTGTCCCCCTGTTAGTGTACAGTGTGTCCCCCCGTTAGTGTACGGTGTGTCCCTCCCCCCGTTAGTGTACAGTGTGTCCCCCTGTTAGTGTACAGTGTGTTCCCCCGTTAGTGTACGGTGTGTCCCTCCCCCCGTTAGTGTACAGTGTGTCCCCTTTTAGTGTACAGTGTGTTCCCCCGTTAGTGTACAGTGTGTCCCTCCCCCCGTTAGTGTACAGTGTGTCCCCCCGTTAGTGTACAGTGTGTCCCTCCCCCCGTTAGTGTACAGTGTGTCCCTCCCCCTGTTAGTGTACAGTGTGTCCCCCTGTTAGTGTACAGTGTGTTCCCCCGTTAGTGTACAGTGTGTCCCTCCCCCTGTTAGTGTACAGTGTGTCCCCCTGTTAGTGTACAGTGTGTTCCCCCGTTAGTGTACAGTGTGTCCCCCCGTTAGTGTACAGTGTGTCCCTCCCCCTGTTAGTGTACAGTGTGTCCCCCTGTTAGTGTACAGTGTGTCCCCCCGCTGGTGTACGGTATGTCCCTCCCCCCGTTAGTGTACAGTGTGTCCCCCTGTTAGTGTACAGTGTGTCCCCCCGTTAGTGTACAGTGTGTCCCTCCCCCCGTTAGTGTACAGTGTGTCCCTCTCCCCGTTAGTGTACAGTGTGTCCCTCCCCCCGTTAGTGTACAGTGTGTCCCCCTGTTAGTGTACAGTGTGTCCCCCCGTTAGTGTACAGTGTGTCCCTCCCCCCGTTAGTGTACAGTGTGTCCCTCTCCCCGTTAGTGTACAGTGTGTCCCCCCGTTAGTGTACAGTGTGTCCCTCCCCCCGTTAGTGTACAGTGTGTCCCTCTCCCCGTTAGTGTACAGTGTGTCCCCCCGTTAGTGTACAGTGTGTCCCTCCCTCTGTTAGTGTACAGTGTGTCCCTCCTCCTGTTAGTGTACGGTGTGTCCCCCGTTAGTGTACAGTGTGTCCCTCCCCGTTAGTGTACAATGTGTCCCTCTCAGTGTCAGTGTACAGTGTGTCCCCCCGTTAGTGTACGGTGTGTCCCTCCCCCTGTTAGTGTACAGTGTGTCCCTCCCCGTTAGTGTACAGCGTGTCCCTCTCAGTGTCAGTGTACAGTGTGTCCCCCCGTTAGTGTACGGTGTGTCCCTCCCCCCGTTAGTGTACAGTGTGTCCCTCTCAGTGTCAGTGTACAGTGTGTCCCCCGTTAGTGTACAGTGTGTCCCTCCCCCCGTTAGTGTACAGTGTGTCCCTCCCCCTGTTAGTGTACAGTGTGTCCCCCTGTTAGTGTACAGTGTGTCCCCCGTTAGTGGACAGTGTGTCCCCCTGTTAGTGTACAGTGTGTCCCTCCCCCTGTTAGTGTACAGTGTGTCCCCCTGTTAGTGTACAGTGTGTTCCCCCGTTAGTGTACAGTGTGTCCCTCCCCCCGTTAGTGTACAGTGTGTTCCCCCTGTTAGTGTACAGTGTGTCCCTCCCCCCGTTAGTGTACAGTGTGTCCCTCCCCCTGTTAGTGTACAGTGTGTCCCCCTGTTAGTGTACAGTGTGTCCCCCCGCTGGTGTACGGTATGTCCCTCCCCCCGTTAGTGTACAGTGTGTCCCCCTGTTAGTGTACAGTGTGTCCCCCCGTTAGTGTACGGTGTGTCCCTCCCCGTTAGTGTACAGTGTGTCCCTCTCAGTGTCAGTGTACAGTGTGTCCCCCCGTTAGTGTACAGTGTGTCCCTCCCCCCGTTAGTGTACAGTGTGTCCCCCCGTTAGTGTACAGTGTGTCCCTCCCCGTTAGTGTACAGTGTGTCCCTCCCTCTGTTAGTGTACAGTGTGTCCCTCCCCCTGTTAGTGTACGGTGTGTCCCCCGTTAGTGTACAGTGTGTCCCTCCCCGTTAGTGTACAATGTGTCCCTCTCAGTGTCAGTGTACAGTGTGTCCCCCCGTTAGTGTACGGTGTGTCCCTCCCCCTGTTAGTGTACAGTGTGTCCCTCCCCGTTAGTGTACAGCGTGTCCCTCTCAGTGTCAGTGTACAGTGTGTCCCCCCGTTAGTGTACGGTGTGTCCCTCCCCCCGTTAGTGTACAGTGTGTCCCTCTCAGTGTCAGTGTACAGTGTGTCCCCCCGTTAGTGTACAGTGTGTCCCTCCCCCTGTTAGTGTACAGTGTGTCCCCCTGTTAGTGTACAGTGTGTCCCCCCGTTAGTGTACGGTGTGTCCCTCCCCCCGTTAGTGTACAGTGTGTCCCTCCCCCTGTTAGTGTACAGTGTGTCCCCCTGTTAGTGTACAGTGTGTCCCCCGTTAGTGGACAGTGTGTCCCCCTGTTAGTGTACTGTGTGTCCCTCCCCCTGTTAGTGTACAGTGTGTCCCCCGTTAGTGTACAGTGTGTCCCTCCCCCCGTTAGTGTACAGTGTGTCCCCCTGTTAGTGTACAGTGTGTTCCCCCGTTAGTGTACAGTGTGTCCCTCCCCCCGTTAGTGTACAGTGCGTCCCCCTGTTAGTGTACAGTGTGTTCCCCCGTTAGTGTACAGTGTGTCCCCCTGTTAGTGTACAGTGTGTTCCCCCGTTAGTGTACAGTGTGTCCCTCCCCCCGTTAGTGTACAGTGTGTCCCTCCCCCTGTTAGTGTACAGTGTGTCCCCCCGTTAGTGTACGGTGTGTCCCTCCCCCCGTTAGTGTACAGTGTGTCCCCCTGTTAGTGTACAGTGTGTCCCTCCCCCTGTTAGTGGACAGTGTGTCCCCCTGTTAGTGTACAGTGTGTTCCCCCG